>NC_088419.1:42589136-42922211 GCF_034236695.1 Oncorhynchus nerka
GCATAGTGCCAACTGTAAAGTTTGGTGGAGGAGGAATAATGATCTGGGGCTGTTTTTCATGGTTTGGGTTAGGCCTCTTACTTCCAGTAAAGGAAACACTACAGCATACAACCACATTCTAGACATTTTTGTGCTTCCAACTTTGTGGAAACAGTTTGGTGAAGGACCTTTCCTTTTTCAGCATGACAATGCCCCCGTGCACAAGGCAAGGTCCAAACCAAAATATTTTGGTTTGTCGAGATCCATGTGGAAGAACTTGACGGGCCTGCCCTGACCTCACTACGGCGACTGTGAGCCGGGCCTAATCGCCTAACATCAGTGCCCAACCTCACTAATTCTGTTGTGGCTGAATGGAATTAAGTCTGTGCAGCAATGTTCCAACATCTAGTGGAAAGCCTGTTATTGAAGCAAAAAGGGGACCAACACCATATCAATGCCCATGATTTTGGAATGAGATGTTTGATGAGCAGGTGTCTGCATACTTTTGGTCATGTAGTGTATGTCCATATGAGGAGTTTGATGATGTTTTTGTGGGTGACTTTGACAGAGATGGTGTTCTAATGAGGAAATGTTGTTCTCGCTTCACTCCTGAGTAAAACGATTGGCCCAGATGGTAGTATGGCAGGCCATCTTGAGTTCAACAAGACGTATGACCGTGTCTTGCATAACTTCTTCTGGCCTTCTGGAGAACGTAACACCGGGAGGAATGCCTGTCCTTCACCGAGGGAACAATAAAACCATTTAAACTGAGAACCAAAAACCCAAGCATAGCCCTGTGGGCCCAGAAGTCAAACGGCAGATGTTACGAGATAGGCCAGTCTATACTACTTTGAAGAGTTTTATTTATTACCTCTACGCTGTTTCGGAGGGCAAGCATTCTCATCTCCACCCTCACAGTACAAGGGGAACTAATGTGAATGTTTGTAAAATCGCCAATGACTTTTCCTTTTACCAAGGCTTAGATCCTCCTTGCAGTAACCACCAGTTTGCAACCTCATTTTTAAAAATATCCAGCACAATACCCGTGTCTACAGATGTGAGAAAAATATATGCATGTAGTATATAAAGTTAAAAAGTTCTACCTGATGACATCATCAGAAGTTGACTTTCTTTAAAATAAACAGTGTTTTTTTTAAACACTATGAGATTTGCGGTGAATTGGGGAGTAAGAGAATACCCTCCCTCTGGCTAGGGAGATTTTTAAAATCAAAATTGTTCTTACTTTCAAATCAAATCAAATCAAACTTTTAATCCTACCCTGTGATATCACAGAGAAGCATTTAAAAAAACAACTTTTGTCAAACATTTTTTAACTACAGATCATAGAAACGCTCTGTTTTAACATATGTAGACACAGGTTTGGTGCTGGAGATAAAGACTTGGAGGTTGAAAAGTAGTGGAATTGCCCTTTCAGGCTATGGTTATTGGAGGCAAGGCGCAAACCTTCAGGACAAAGCAGTCATCTCAACAGTAGCAACCCACTGGACAAAAACTGGTTGAATCAATGATGTTTCCACATCATTTCAAGCAAAAAAGTCAATGTGATGACAATGAATCAATGTGGAAAACTGATTGGATTTGAAAAAGTAATCAACGTAAGAGAATTCGATATTTATTTCACCTAAATCCAATGACATGGTGATTTTTTTGTTGTTGATTTCACGTTTAACTCACGCTAGTTGACAACTCAACCAAATGTAAATCAAAAGGGGGTGCAAGTATAGCCCTATATATAATGTTTGATTTGATACATTCTACATGTTCCCCAATAATAATTGTCTCCTGGAAAACACTAATAAAAAACGTTGGTTCCTACTCTAGTACATGCACATATTTTATTCCTTCAAAAAGACAGGTTGACTGAGAATTTAGACATAGAATCACACAGCGTTTGACAGTGAGGCGTTTTTTTTTATGTCTGCCAAAGGGTAGGATACAGTTTTGAAAACTGATTTAGACCTAATTTCCCTTGCTATAGACTCTAACTCCAGAATCATGCAAATTTGAGGTTAGTCCTATTCCTCCATCTCGGTGCGAAAGTGGAAGACAGATGTACAGTAGGGGGAACAGAGCGCCAATGTCAACCAATCCAGTAAATGTGGCGAAGGAGTTAAGACGGTGTATCGCCTCGTTAACTCAGAAATACCAGAGATACTTTTGAGGAGATGGGGAAACTCCATTGGAATCAAATCAAATCAAATAAAAATGTATTTGTCACATACACATGGTTAGCAGATGTTAGTGCGAGTGTAGCGAAATGCTTGTGCTTCTAGTTCCGACAATGCAGTAATAACCAACAAGTAATCTAGCTAACAATTCCAAAACTACTACCTTATAGACACAAGTGTAAGGGGATAAAGAATATGTACATAAAGATATATGAATGAGTGATGGTACAGGGCGGCATAGGCAAGATACAGTAGATGGTATTGAGTGCAGTATATACATATGAGATGAGTATGTAAACAAAGTGGCATAGTTAAAGTGGCTAGTGATACATGTATTACATAAGGATGCAGTAGATGATATAGAGTACAGTATATACGTATACATATGAGATGAATAATGTAGGGTATGTAAACATTATATTAGGTAGCATTGTTTAAAGTGGCTAGTGATATATTTTACATAATTTCCCATCAATTCCCATTATTAAAGTGGCTGGAGTTGAGTCAGTGTGTTGGCAGCAGCCACTCAATGTTAGTGACTGTTTTTCAGTCTCTCGGTCCCAGCTTTGATGCACCTGTACTGACCTCGCCTTCTGGATGATAGCGGGGTGAACAGGCAGTGGCTCGGGTGGTTGCTGTCCTTGATGATCTTTATGGCCTTCCTGTGACATCGGGTGGTGTAGGTGTCCTGGAGGGCAGGTAGTTTGCCCCCGGTGATGCGTTGTGCAGACCTCACTACCCTCTGGAGAGCCTTACGGTTGTGGGCGGAGCAGTTGCCGTACCAGGCGTTGATACAGCCCGACAGGATGCTCTCGATTGTGCATTTGTAAAAGTTTGTGAGTGCTTTTGGTGACAAGCCGAATTTCTTCAGCCTCCTGAGGTTGAAGAGGCGCTGCTGCGCCTTCTTCACGATCCTGTCTGTGTGGGTGGACCAATTCAGTTTGTCTGTGATGTGTACGCCGAGGAACTTAAAACTTACTACCCTCTCCACTACTGTTCCATCGATGTGGATAGGGGGGTGTTCCCTCTGCTGTTTCCTGAAGTCCACAATCATCTCCTTAGTTTTGTTGACGTTGAGTGTGAGGTTATTTTCCTGACACCACACTCCGAGGGCCCTCACCTCCTCCCTGTAGGCCGTCTCGTCGTTGTTGGTAATCAAGCCTACCAGGGTCTCAAGCTTGATGACGAGCTTGGAGGGCACTATGGTGTTAAATGCCGAGCTGTAGTCGATGAACAGCATTCTCACATAGGTATTCCTCTTGTCCAGATGGGTTAGGGCAGTGTGCAGTGTGGTTGAGATTGCATCGTCTGTGGATCTATTTGGGCGGTAAGCAAATTGGAGTGGGTCTAGGGTGTCGGGTAGGGTGGAGGTGATATGGTCCTTGACTAGTCTCTCAAAGCACTTCATGATGACGGAAGTGAGTGCTACGGGGCGGTAGTCGTTTAGCTCAGTTACCTTAGCTTTCTTGGGAACAGGAACAATGGTGGCCCTCTTGAAGCATGTGGGAACAACAGACTGGGATAGAGATTGATTGAATATGTCCGTAAACACACCAGCCAGCTGGTCTGCGCATGCTCTGAGGGCGCGGCTGGGGATGCCGTCTGGGCCTGCAGCCTTGCGAGGGTTGACATGTTTAAATGTTTTCCTCACGTCGGCTGCAGTGAAGGAGAGTCCGCATGTTTTAGTTGCGGGCAGTGTCAGTGGCACTGTATTGTCCTCAAAGCGGGCAAAAAAGTTATTTAGTCTGCCTGGGAGCAAGACATCCTGGTCCGTGACAGTGCTGGTTTTCTTTTTGTAATCCGTGATTGACTGTAGACCTTGCCACATACCTCTTGTGTCTGAGCCGTTGAATTGAGATTCTACTTTGTCTCTATACTGACGCTTAGCTTGTTTGATTGCCTTGCGGAGGGAATAGTTACACTGTTTGTATTCGGTCATGTTTCCAGTCACCTTGCCCTGATTAAAAGCAGTGGTTCGCGCTTTCAGTTTCACGCGAATGCTGCCATCAATCCACGGTTTCTGGTTTGGGAATGTTTTATTAATGTCATATTAATGCCCACTGTGTGCGTTGCCCGTCAATGGGCCATGTGGTGCATTCTGGATACACTCCGACAAGGAGATCTCTCATTCAAGGAGTCAATGGCAGTCATTTGTGCACTAGCAGAAAAACCCAACATGAGCATGATTTACGTGAACAAGAAGCTTGCAATATTAAGTACTTTGAGGAAAGTATGCAGGTTTCTCGACTCATATCCTGACCTTTAGAAGGGATTGTTTGATGATTAGTTTAGCAACGGCGTGACTCAGCCTGACAATGTGAATGCGATTGGTCGACAGGCTGCTGGGTGGGGCATTATACGTTTCCCCATTCATTGGCCACTGAGATTCTTATCTCCTCTGAAGTATCCCTGGGAATACTGGTTAACATCCAAAAGCGGCAGTCATGTCACAGGCTCACTTCCATTTCCCCTATAGAGAATGATAGCGGCATCTAGTGGCCAAAAGGCTGTATTTACATTGGCAGCGCCATTAGAGGCTTCCGCCATTTTAATGTAGTACTTCCAACTTCATTTGGCGACCCTGTTGGAGTCATGTCCAACGGGTTCATCAGGAGGGATCAGCCAATCGTGAAGAAGAAAATGTGCTATTTCGAAATGGAGATTGCCTCAATGGCACTGCCCATGCTGTCACAGACGCTATAATGGCACAGATACAAAGATGAGTACTCTATCTTACTCTATGAGTTCCCCTGAAAACCAGATGCATCCGGTTATTACTGTCCCCGCTGAAGGTGCTCCCAGTCCAGCCAGCCTTCCCTCTCCCTCCTCTTTCCCTCTGTTGCGCAGCACCGCGGGACTAGAGCACTATACTCACTATGGCATCCACCACAGCACGGACTCTCTTAGTGCTTTTCGCCACCTTCTGTGCATCAAGTACTGGATCAACAGGTAAAATCACCCTTTTCATTTATATTTTCAGAGCAGATGCATGGTTTTAGTTTTTCACTAATGAGGTAGCACCCTAGTAATTGATTTATGTCTGGGATATGTGGAGCTGGGCTAATAGCCTAATCGATAATCAATTAATTATTTACCCCATAAATATAAATATCCAGTTCCCAATCCACAATTGTTTTTCTTTGTTTGTTTTATATCACGTCAAGAAACCAATAGCTTCTAATTAAGCTGCTGCTGGGACATATATCATAATTACCACGTTGCATTGCAGGGAAAAGTGTTTGTGAGAGACTCATTTTAGCAAATCTTCTGGTTTGTGGCATTAACAAACTATGCAAAATATGAGGGAAAGTATATTATTTTGGGGACAAATGGTTAAAAGAAAAATGCTTAACAGTTTGCAGATGGGGAATGAACATACCAGTCAAAGTGAGCAATAATAATGAATTTGGGCTGTGAAACTAGGTCTTTCATCGTTTCTGGTCTGGAAGGAAAATGTGATGTAGCCTTTTGAGCGCAGGAGTCATGGAATATGCGCTTACCTCATTGGCGCACACTGAAGTAGTTTTGCTCTACAATTAAAATAAGATGACGAATATTAGATCATAAGCCATATGATTAGTATCAATCACCAAACCAAAGAAATATGAAGAAAAAACTGCTTTGATTGATAATGGGACGTCACAGTGCCAAAAGGGTATTCTAATTGGCGCCAGTAGCAACTCCATATGATGGCCCGGATTTCAACTCCAACCTCGCAGGGAGAAGGGGCAAGGAGGAAAAGGTTGACTTTCTCATAAAGTTTCTGTCAATCTCGCTCCATATGCATCTAGGTGTCACTATAGCTTCCACGTATTAGCAGTTTGACTTTTATTGGGATGAATCTTGTCCCGGAGGCAGAGATGAAGGATTTCCTCCCGAAAGTCAAAATTGGCTATAATTCCTCCAGAAAGAATTCATACTCCTTGACTTATTCCACATTTGGTTATGTTACAGCCTGAATTCAACATAGATTCAATATTTTTGGGTCACACAAACTATGCAAAATATGAGGGTATATTATTTGGGGGACAAATGATGAAAAGAAAAATGCTTAACAGTTTGAAAACCTGCTTTTTGAAATTGTGTCAAATTGATTGAGAATTTAAAAAAAGAAATATCTCATAAGTATTCACAGTCAATACTTTGTAGAAGCACTTTTGGCATTGATTACAAGCTGTGACTTTTTTTCGTTGTTGAATTTTACCTCCTTTTCTCCCCAATTTCGTGGTATCCAATTGTTAATAGCTACTATCTTGTCTCATCGCTACAACTCCCGTACGGGCTCAGGAGAGACGAGGGTTGAAGGTCATGCGTCCTCCGATACACAACCCAAGTCGCACTGCTTCTTAACACAGCGCGCATCCAACCCAGAATCCAACCCAGAATCCAGCCGCACCAATGTGTCGGAGGAAACACAGCACACCTGGCAAACTTGGTTAGCGCGCACTGTGCCCGGCCCGCCACAGGAGTCACTGGTGCGTGATGAGACAAGGATATCCCTACCGGCCAAACCCTCCCTAACCCGGACGACGCTAGGCCAATTGTGCGTCGCCCCACAGACCTCCCGGTCGCGGCCGGTTACGACAGAGCCTGGGCGCTGCAGTACAGTGCCCTTAACCACTGCGCCACCCGGGAGGCCCTCAACAGCTGTGACTTTTTCTGAGTTAAACTCCATCAACATGCTTCAAGCTCTGTCAAATTGGTTGTTGATCATTGCTGGTCAACCATTTTCAGGTCTTGCCATATATTTTCAAATAGAGTTACAGTACCAGACAAAAGTTTAACTCATCTTGTCACGACTTCCGCCGAAGTCGGCTCCTCTCCTTGTTTGGGCAGTGTTCGGCGGTCGACGTCACCGGCTTTCTAGCCATCGCCGCTCCATTTTTCATTTATCCATTTGTTTTGTCTTGTTCCCTGTACACCTGGTTTTCATTCCCCAATCACACTACATGTATTGTATTTATTCCTCTGTTCCCCCTCATGTCTTTTTGTGAGATTGTTTTGTGTTACGTGTCTATTTTGACGCGCTATACTGGTATGCGTTTATTCCGTGTTTTTTTTCACGAGGTATGTTTATTTGTTTGTACTTAATATTGTGATTGTTTGCGTATTTGCACTTTTGCCAATTGGCTGGAGGTTTCGACGCAGTGGCGTCCGTCTGTTGGTTTCTCCAACAGAGTTTGCCGTCTGTTGGTTTCTCCAATAAAGTGTGTGCCTATTCACAACTCTCTGCTCTCCTGCACCTGACTCTGCTCCCAGTACGTACACCATTGACACATCTACTCATTCAAGGGATTTTCTGAAATGTTTGAAAAAAAACACATTGTAGAATAATAGTGAAGACATCAAAACTATGAAATAACACATATGGAATCATGTAGTAACCACCCAAAAATGTATATTTTATATTTGAGATTCTTCAAGGTAGCCAGCCATTGCCTTGATGACAGCTTTACACACTCTTGACATTTTTTCAACCATGCATTAAGTAGTCGCCTGGAATGTATTTCAATCAACAGGTGTGCCTTGTTAAAAAGGAATTTGTGGAATTTCTTTCCTTCTTAATGCGTATAAGCCAATCAGTTGTGTTGTGACAAGGTAGGGGTGGTATACAGAAGATAGCCCTATTTGGTAAAAAGCAAATCCATATTATGTTAAGAACAGCTGAAACAAGCAAAGAGAAACAACAGTCCATCATTACTTGAAAACATGAAGGTCAGTCAATGCGTAAAATTTGTGTCATCAAGTGCAGTCGCAAATACAATCAAGAGCTATGATGAAACTGGCTCTCATGAGGACCGCCACAGGAAAGGAAAACTCAGAGTTACCTCTGTTGCAAAGGATAAGTTCATTAGAGTTACCAGCCTCAGAAATTGCAGTCCAAATAAATGCTTCATAGAGTTCAAGTAACAGAAACATCTCAACATCAACTGTTCAGAGGAGACTGCATGAATCAGGCCTTCATGGTCAAATTTATGCAAAGAAACCACTACTAAAGGACACCAATAAAAAGAAGGGACTTGCTTGGGCCAAGAAACACGAGTGATGGACATTAGACTGGTGGAAATATGTCCTTTGGTTTGATGAGTCCTAGTTTTAGATTTTTGGTTCCAACTGCCGTGTCTTTGTGAGACACAGAGTAGGTGAACGGATGCTCTCCACGCTTGTGGATCTCACGTTGAAGCATGGAGGAGGAGGTGTGGGGGTGCTTTTCTATTGACACTGTCTGTGATTTATTTAGAATTCAAGGCACACTTAACCAGCATGGCTACCACAGCATTCTGCAGCGATATGCCATCCCATCGGGTTTGCACTTAGTGGGACTATCATTTGTTTTTCAACAGGACAATGACCCAACACACATCAAGGCTGTGTAAGGGCTATTTGTCCAAGAAGGAGAGTAATGGAGTGCTGCATCAGATGACCTGGCCTCCACAATCATCCGACCTCAACTCATTTTAGATGGTTTGGGTTGAGTTGTACTGCGGAGTGAAGGAAAAGCAGCTAACAAGTGCTCAGCATATATGGGAAATCCTTCAAGACTCTTTGAAAAGCATTCCAGGTGAAGCTGGTTGAGAGAATGCCAAGAGTTTGCAAAGCTGTCATCAAGACATAGGGTGGCTATTTTGAAGATTCTAAAATATTAAATATATTTTGATTTGTTTAACACTTTTTTGGTTATTTCACTGTTTGGATGTCTTCACTATTATTCTACAATGTAGATCATTTTTGAAAATAAAGAAAAACCCTTGAATGAGTAGGTGTGTCCAAACTTTTAACTGGTTCGTTAAGTCAAAACTGTAGCTCGGCCACTCAGGAACATTCACTGTCTTCAGCACAGGAGGTTGGTGGTACCTTATTTGGGGAGAACGGGCTTGTGGTAATGACTGGAGCGGACTCAATGCATCAAACACATTGTTTCCAGGTGTTTGATGCCATTCCATTCACTCCATTCTGGCCATTATTATTACCCGTTCTCCCCTCAGCAACCTTCTGTGAACTCCAGTGTAGATTTGGCCTTGTGTTTTAGGTTATTGTCCTGCTGAAAGGTGAATTCATCTCCCAATGACTGGTAGAAAGCAGACTGAACCAGGTTTTCCTCTAGGATTCTGCCTGTGCTTAGCTCCAATATGTTACATTTTTATCCTGAAACACTCCCCAGTCCTTAACGATTACAAGCATACCGATATCATGATGCAGCCACCACTTTCCTTGAAAATATGGAGAGTGGTACTCAGTAATATGTTGTATTGGATTTGCACCAAACATAACACTTTGTATTCAGGACAAAAAGTTAATTGCTTTGCCATATATTTTGCAGTATTACTTGTTGCAAGCAGGATGCATGTTTTGGAATATTTCTTATCTATACAGGGTTTCTTCATTTTACTCTGTCAATTAGGTTAGTGTTGTGGAGTAACTGCAATGTTGTTGATCCATCCTCAGTTTTCTCCAATCACAGCCATTAAACTCTGTAACAATTTCAAAGTCACCATTGGCCTCATGGTGAAATCCCTTTCTGGCAATTGAGTTTATGAAGGACATTTGTATCTTTGTAGTGACTATTGTTATTTTTTTACCCATCTACCTGCTTTGTGTTTGAAATTCACTGCTCGGCTGAGGGACCTAACAATTTTCTGTATGTGTGGTGTACAGAGATGAGGTAGTCATTAAAAAATCAGGTTAGTAAGAGTCTAATGACTCGCCCTTGCATCAATCTAAGTAACATAATTTTAAAAATCCTCATCAAAATCTGTCAGTTTAAGCTAGAGATATGACCACCGTCTCAGTCCAACGCATCTGCCAACGTCAGCCTTCCGCATCTGCGGTGGAAGGTCGGTGAGCTACAGCCGTGTTTGTCAGACCAGGGCTAGGCCCTCAGAAGCTAAATAGAAGGCATCTGCCATTCAGCTGTATTAGCGCCAGGGTTGGGGTCAATTCCATTTACATTACAGTCAAATTCCAATTCTCTTCAAAGCTTTCCAATTAGGAAAATGTGGAATTGGAATTAGAATTTGGTTTACTTTATAAAATGACTTTAATTCAAATTAATTGAACCTGACCCTGATTATGGCAGAATTTTGGAGTGACAGTGGAATCAACCAATTACAATTTTTACGTATGGAAATGTCTGCCTTCTCGAAGGCCGGAAGGTCATTACCAATAGTGAGCAGTAGTTTTCCCACGGTCTAGGTAAGTACTTTGTTGTAGGTTAGTTAAAAGCATGTAGCGGCTGCAGCAGGTGTTATCGAAGAGGATGTTGTTGCTAATTTGTTAGTTTGGCCCTTTTCAAGATTAAACTTTCAACAAGAACTTAAGTTTCAAATGATCATTATAAAACAGGTTGTCTGGATCCTGGATGCTGATAGCATGGAGTTATAGCATCGCAATCCCCACATTCCACAGGCAATGCTTGTTAACAGTTCCAGCAGATGTATCCACTGTCCCATAGCCCAGCTAGCGTCTAGTCATGATTTCCCTATGCTACTAGGCTATCACTTGTTTGCAACAGTTGGGGTTTGTATAATCCTTGTTGTCTGCCTCTACGACCTGTGCAACAATGTTGCATATATTTGTTTTAAATACACTTATGTTTGTGAAACATTGTTGCATTTAAACTTCATGTGAATGTGAAGACGATGTTGGAGTAATAGTTGTACTTTTCGACTGGGAAATGCTTAGCCTAATGGTTGTGTTTTTGTCTCCTTATCATTGGAATCTACCTGCGTATTATGTCAGAGTGAATGTGCTGCTTATTCTTTAACTTCAGGCTGTGAGTGACAGCTGTCTTTCTATCGGCCCTCTGTGTTTTACAAAAAGTATTCTCTCCTACATGGAGTGTGCTGGTATTACGGACACGGTCCTTTCAGCATCACACGCCTGTTACACTCACATCCTTGGATGTGTCACTGTTGTCGCTTTTGGTAATAGTGGGAAAGTGATGGCGTTAGGCTGTGCAAGCAGTGTGCTTGTTGTTGCTATGTCTGTGTGAGTGGCAGCATGAAGCGTGGCTTAGCCTCAGGTCTGTTAGATTCAGCTGGGCGCATTAAGTGATGCTATGTTATTTTTCTGTTTTGCGTTTGGTACAATGTGCTGGAAGATTTTTTTTTACCCACTGAAGGCCTAGGTCCAATAGCCATGGTTCGTCACTGGAAACAGGTGTCTCTCAGTTTCCTCTGTTACCATAGGGATAGGAGAATAGGTCAACACATGCTTCTAACTAATTGGAATGATGAACATCGGGGTGGACAGAGTCATGGAATATCCATCTCGAAAGACCTCCCTGAGCACATCCCCTAACCATCATTATTGTCAGTAGAAGCCCATTGGGCACACACAGGTTGAGTCAACGCTGTTTCCACGTCGTTTCAATTAAATCACGTTGAATCAACGTAGAATAGTCGTTGAATTGACGTCTGTGCCCAGCGGGAGGGTTATTCAGTGTGACAGGGAAGTGTAAAATATGCTCAAACAATGACAACAACAAGACACTTTGAAGCCAAATGACTTGGCAGGCTGACAAATGATCCAGCATTTTGATCTGTCAGATAGGAAGTTCTCCCTGAGCAGGTTGAGGGGCACAGGCAGGTTACCTTGTGTTTTACTGGGGTCTCATTATCACTATCCATTCCATTCCATGTTAGCAGGTGAAGTGCAAAATGGAGATAGCACAGGCAGACAGAGTATTCCGATCCACAGACAGTACAGATGTTTTAGAAGTGCCTAGAGCGCACGGTTTGTGAAATCAATTTGGAGCCACGCTCACACTTGCTGTGAGAGTACCTGTTGCTCACCAGAGGAAAAAAAAGGCCTGAGTGGAAAAAATTCAAAAGGCTGGAGTTTTGGAGAAGATTAGCCAGCTAATGAATCCCTGTTGATCTGATTTAGCTGCCACGTTACAATAGCCCTCTCTTCTCCCTTACCCTTTCTCCCCTAATCTCCTCTCTCTATCTCTCTCCATTTCTCATCAAATCTTTCTTAACCCTCTTTGTCTGACTTCCTTATTTCCAATTCCTGTCTTTGCTCACTTTCTCTACTTTCTCTCTCCCTCTCTCTCACTCTCTCTCTTTCTCTACTCTCTCTCTCTCCCTCTCTCCTGCTCTCTCACTCTCTCTCTTTCTCTATTCTCTCTCTCTCCAGCTCTCTCTCTCTCTCTCTCTTTTTCTCAGACATGCGTGCTCAGTGAGTGAGGTCATCCAATTAAACGTAGATGCTGTTTGTTGTGGTTCTGTGCTTTTCTTGTCCACTGCTCCCCCTTCCTCTTTTACTCCTCTCCACTCCTCCAGACTTCCACACAGTGCCGAAGGCTATTCATTTCTTACAGTAAGCACTTAGTAAAAGCACAAAAGCCTAGAATCCCCAAAAGCCTAGCCAAGTATGACACTACTGTAGCATTGTGATGAACAAAATAAGAGGAGTTCCGGGGAGGGACCAGGCTATTGGAACAGAGTCGACAGGAGGTCACTGGTTGAGTGACAGAGAGACAGAGAGGCGGAGAGACAGAGAGAGAATCAAGTTAGAGAAAGGGAGAAGGGGAAAAGAGGGAATCATGTCCTCGCAAGCCACAGGAATTTCTCCGTTCCGCCTCACCAAGAGGAATTCTACAGGAGCACTTCTACAGGATTGGCAGATCTCAGATTGAGCTTCGGGTTTCAACTGTAACACAGGGGAGAAACAGAGAGAAACATCTATTGAGACAGACTGACAGACAGGGAGCGAAAGCATGTAGCTAATACTTTCCAGCGTGTCGACTGCAAGCGTGTTTGATCACCTGACGTGGGGCCGACCCAGGTTCTCTCACCTGTCACTCAGGTGTCCATCAACCCTACCGCTGATGGGTCTCACCTCGGGATGTCATCTCTGGGCGTGGTTATGTTTGGTTAAACGGGTAGCACCTGGGCTAGTGAACATCTGTCACAGAGGGACTAGAGAGTGAGAGTGTGTGTGTGTAGAGAGTGTGTGTGTTGGACATAATGTGTTTGTGTAGAGCGAAAGTGTGAACTCCTAATTCACAGGATTAGCAGTAGGTAGCATTGCAGTGTAGTTGACTCATGGCTACGCTGGTTACAGAGAACCATGATGTCATGATGGTTTGGGGTTGGTGTATTGATCATGTGAAGGGATGAGTATATTGGGCCATGGTTTCACTGGTTTGCTGAATTTGTGGAGAGTTGTATGTGGCAGGCGCGAAAATCTGATATCAACTTTGGAGGGGACAATTACATGAAATCTTCTCAAGAGCAATTCCTGAGGGGCACACCAAAAGTAGTGCTGTAACACAGCCTACGTTGTAATATGTTAAATGTATATTGAGGAACCATAATTACTACTACTGGATAATTGATAGGTACAGTAGTTAACTGAAGGGTTGTCCCAACTTGTTCAAATGTTTAACGTCACCCCGCTCCTCCGCTCTCTCCACTGGCTTCCAGTTGAAGCTCGCATCCGCTACAAGACCATGGTGCTTGCCTACGGAGCTGTGAGGGGAACGGCACCTCAGTACCTCCAGGCTCTGATCAGGCCCTACACCCAAACAAGGGCACTGCGTTCATCCACCTCTGGCCTGCTCGCCTCCCTACCACTGAGGAAGTACAGTTCCCGCTCAGCCCAGTCAAAACTGTTCGCTGCTCTGGCCCCCAATGGTGGAACAAACTCCCTCACGACGCCAGGACAGCGGAGTCAATCACCACCTTCCGGAGACACCTGAAACCCCACCTCTTTAAGGAATACCTAGGATAGGATAAAGTAATCCTTCTCACCCCCCCCCCCCTTAAAAGACTTAGATGCACTATTGTAAAGTGGCTGTTCCACTGGATGTCATAAGGTGAAAGCACCAATTTGTAAGTCGCTCTGGATAAGAGCGTCTGCTAAATGACTTAAATGTAAAATGTAAATGTTTAAATCATTATAATACTACTACTATTAATAATAGTTATAGCACTGTTCCTTATCAGTCCAGTATGTACCTGGTTAAATAAAGGTGAAATAAAAAATGTAAAAGTTCCCTGGCGACAATTTAGCTTTTGCAACGAGACCGTATCACAGGGACTTTGAAGCACTACAGCTGCATGCTGATCTTGGAATAAACTGACGATAGCGAAGATCCCATCTTTGACGACGCCACATAAATGGAATAGGTACTAGCTAACTTGATAGTAAATGTTTGCTTTAGTTTGCGCGCCAGCTCTGCAAATTAGTGTGTGAACCCTGCCAACATTATTATTTTTTAAACATTGATATGGCACGATTGACTGGATTAACCTCACGTCAGTTACGTGCATTGAGTGCCTTTCGGACAGTAGATACGAACCCTCTATTATCTTGCCAGCTAAAGAACTGGCAGTGGATCAAACCATTGTGAGGCAAAGGGCGGGGGGGGGGGGGGGGGGGTCGCAATCTTTTGAATCTTAAAACTTGTTGGGGATAGGGGGCAATATTTTCACTTTGGATTAATTGCGTGCCCATAGTGAACTGCATCCTACTCTTTCCTAGATTGCTAATATATGCATATTATTATTACTATTGGATGGACAACACTCTGAAGTTTCTAAAACTGTTTGAATTATGTCTGTGAGTATAACAGAACTCATATGGCAGGCAATCTTCCAAACAGGAAGTGAAATTCTGAATGTGGGTCAAATTTGACATCATCGCCCCTTCCCTTCCAAATAAGATATTGATCTGGTAGCACTTCCTACGCCTTCCACTAGATGTCCTCATTCAGTAGAACGTGGAATGGGGCCTCTGGTGTGAACTGGGTGGGAGGGGTAATAGTCACTGTCTTGGCAGAATGCAATTTCCCTGTGGCGCATTTGTCTGTTGATGTCACCGTCGTTCCATTTGGCTGTAGATGAAAACGTATGATCCTGTTGGAACGTTTTTGGATATATATGAAAATAACATCCTGAAGATTGATTCTCTACTTAGTTTGACCAGTGTATTCGACCTGGAATATATATTTTTTTAGTTTTCGTCCGAGTTCTCCTGGACCAGCATCAGCTTTTGGGCACGTGAGCTGAGAGTGCTAGCAAATGCAGCTAATTGGACACTAGTATAGGACATTATGGAACAAAACAACAATTTATTGTGGAACTAGGACTCCTTGCACTGCATTCTGATGAAAGATCATCAAAGGTAAGGGAATATTTATGATGTAATTTCGTATTTCTGTTGACTCCAACATGGCGGAGAAATATATTTACGTCTGAGCGCTGTCTCAGTTTATTGCATGGTATGCTTTTTTCATAACGTTTAAAAAAAATCTGACATAGCGGTTGTATTAAGAACCAGTGTATCTTTAATTATATGTAGAACATGTATCTTTCGTCAAAGTTTATGATGAGTATTTCTGTTATCTGGCGAAGCTATCTATAATTCCTCCGGATATTTTGGAGGCATTTCTGAACATGGCGTCAATGTAAACCGAGATTTGTGGATATAAATATGCATATTATCGAACAAAACATAAATGTATTGTGTAACATGTCATATGAGTGTCATCTGATGAAGATTATCAAAAGGTTAGTGATTCATTTTATCTCTAATTCAGCTTTTGTGACTATCTTTGGCTGGAAAGAATTGTTTTTCTTTTGATTTGGTGGTTGTCTAACATAAATATATGTTGTGTTTTCGCTGTAAAACGTTTTAAAAATCGGACATGATGGGTAGATTAACAAGATGTTTATCTTTCATTTGCTTGAACTTTATCTTTCACTTGCTTGAACTTGTTAATGTGTGAAAGTCAAATATTTCTAAAGAATATATTTGAATTTCCCGCGCCACCTTTTCAGCTGAATGGGGGGGGAGTTCCCCTCGGGGAACGCCTTGCCATAACATGTTTTAATTAAAAACACGCTATTAAGTGTTTTTATAATCAGGACAAGTGCTTTCATTGCGTATTATTAATATTATTGAAAATACATAGTTATGTTTACAGTGATATATTGGGGGAGGCATGTCCCCCCCGTCCCCCCTGGGATTTCCGCCTATGGTATGTGGGTTAGAGTACCCACTGAGGTGTGTGTGTGTGTGTTGTGGGAAAAAGGGGTTGGTAGGCTGTAAAAATCAGACCTGCAGAGAAGCGCAGGTGCATGACCCAGAGGGGTTCTGAGACAATTTTTGGACGAGGCTATGACACATCCTTAGGGCTTACTTCTGCACATGCTGCTTGCTCAGTTGCATACACACGCACACACACACACACGCACACACACACACACAGAAACACACACACACACACAAGTATCTCCAGTTATTGTGTTTGGCTCTGTGTTCCTGGGCTAGGCGCCAGAGTGGTTGCATCATACAGTAAGCAGACATAGTGGTGAGAAGCGCTTTCAGCAAACAGTAGAAATATAGAGGAAGGCAGAGAAAACAGATCAGTCCAATAAAGATTTGGGAGAGCCTGCTTACTGCAGTGTGACACGGGATCGCGAAACCCTGATTTCCATCTGGAAATTATGAGCGAGGAGGGTTCTAACAGGACTGACACCTGGAAACTACTGTAGGAGACTCCTACAGGCAGTTAGTGAACGTGATAGAGGAAGCCACCCTGTAGACTGTTGGAGAGATTGCACAATGATCATGAGCATCAGGTGGGGATTTTCTTTAGACAGTTCAGGACTAGATCATGTTTCCTATTCACCTAGCAGATACTTCAATACTGCAACCAGGACTCCCGTGCATCCCTTTGACTATGTGTAATAATTGTCTTTTGGCATTACAGAAGATAAGAATCAGCTGGAAGTTGTGTTATCCGAGCCAACGACAGGCTGGCGTTGTTTGTGATTGTGATGAATTATTTTCTGTGTTCTCCTTTGTGAGTGTCACAACTGGAGTTATCAACTGCTGGAGATTTACCAACTGCACACTCACACATGGCCGTTCACACGAGTTAGATTGGGAGTTTTATATTCATGTTTCCACAAAATGCTTTATTGCGTTTGCTAGGTCTGACGTTGGACTTAGGAGCGTGTTATTCCGGTCACCTCAATAACATGCATTTTCAACACTATCAAAATAAAGAATACATGAAGAGATCTCAAATGTTATCTTTCCGCGTGTATTATTATTATTATTTTGAATTGTATTATACTGGTATTTGCTTGGCTTTGTTTGGAATAAGTGCAGACAAAAAGAAGACAGAAAAATAACCCTCACTCTCGCCGTTCCTCATCAGCCCCTTCTCCTCCTTCTTTTGAATTTACCAACATTTAGTCATCTATAATGCTTTCATTTCCTGAAGATGTTATGTTTTTGTGATGTGTGTGTGTGTGGTGTGGTGTGTGTTAGCCGACAAGCCCCTGCGGCCGCGGAACGTGCAGCTGACGTTGGTGGACAAGGGCCTGAGGGTAAGCTGGGAACCTCCCAACGAGCTGGACGGTCGGCCGGTGGACCGCTACAACATTGGCTACGGCAAGTCCATGAGGACACTCCGCTTCATCAAGGTGGACAAGGACAGACGGTCCAAGGTACTGGAGGATGTAGGTAAGAGTTGGAGAAAGTAAGACAGAGAGAGGGTGGGAAGGGAGAGAGTGAGAAAGTGGGAGTGGGAAAGGTGTAGAAAGAGAAAGTGGGAAAGAAGGAGGGTGAGAGAGAGGGCGGGGGGGAGGGAGAGAGAGAGAGCGAGAGAGAGAGAGGGCGGGGGGGAGAGGGAGAGAGAGGGCGGGGGGAGAGGGAGAGGGAGGGAAAGAGAGAGAGAGAGACGGGGGAGAGGGAGAGGGAGGGAAAGAAAGAGAGAGAGAGAGAGAGAGAGAACCTAAACTACGGAGTGTGTTTCAGAGCCCGGAGTTCTGCACTTTCTCAAGATGAGTGCTGAGAACAAGGAGGGGATAAGCAAACCTGTGTACAGAGCAGAGACGCCAGGAGGTGAGGTGTGTGTGCGTGCGTGTATGTGTGCGAGCAGTATGTGTTCCACTGTAAACCAGAAGGTGGGAGATGCATTTCAGCACATGATGTTAAACGTGTACTTTGGGCCAACAGTGTTTTTACAGTCACAACAAACCCCAACTGAAACATAGGCACTGAGAGGTAACATCAGCATAGTTATTTTAGATTTTTACTGGGCATTATTTTTAGGGCTTTATGGGTTTCTCTGGTTATTCTTAATCTCACCTTATAAAACCCAATTCAAGACATTACGTTTTTATACACACAGGCAGCAGCAGTTGCTGCAGTATAAAACCTACCAAGCCTGCTTTTGTCATTACTCCATTTGCCTCTGAGCTTGGAGCTTGGCATCACAGGGCTATACTTCATCAGCAGCCAACCCTAGTTTTCCACTTCCAAACTCAGCCTCGGTCCAATAACCCAAACCCCTGTGTTGTGGTCAATCACTGACTCTGTCTGTCTGTCTGTCTGTCTGTCTGTCTGTCTGTCTGTCTGTCTGTCTGTCTGTCTGTCTGTCTGTCTGTCTGTCTGTCTGTCTGTCTGTCTGTCTGTCTGTCTGTCTGTCTGTCTGTCTGTCTGTCTGTCTGTCTGTCTGTCTGTCTGTCTGTCTGTCTGTCTGTCTGTCTGTCTGTCTGTCTGTCTGTCTGTCTGTCTGTCTGTCTGTCTGTCTGTCTAAACCTGTGCGTGGGAGTGTGTTTGCGTCTATGTACCCCATCTGTCAAAGTTGTGGTTGCTGCATGTACATTACCGTTCAGTTCAATCAGTTTGGGGTCACTTAGAAATGTTTTTGTAAGAAAAGCACATTTTTCTGTCCATTAAAATAATATCAAATTGATCAGAAATACAGTGTAGACATTGTTCATGTTGTAAATGACTATTGTAGCTGGAAACAACTACAGCTACAGCTCAAAACTGTTGTCCTGATTAAAGAAGCAATAAAACTGGCCTTTCTTAGACTAGTTGAGTATCAGAATAGAAAGAGGAGTTGCAAAGAAAAAGCAATATCTCAGACTGGCCAATAAAAACTGGCCAATACAGACTGGCCAATAAAAAGAAAAGATTAAGATGGGCAAAAGAACACAGACACTGGACAGGGGAACTCTGCCTAGAAGGCCAGCATCCCGGAGTCGCCTCTTCACTGGTACTATTTAATGAAGCTGCCAGTTGAGAACTTGTGAGGCGTCTATTTCTCAAACTAGACACTGTAATGTATTTGTCCCCTGTGCACCGGGGCCTCCCACTCCCCTTAATATTCTGGTTGGAGCCAGTTTGCTCTGTTCCGTGAAGAGAGTAGTACACAGCGTTGTACAAGATCTTCAGTTTCTTGGCAATTTCTCGCATGGAATAGCCTTCATTTCTCAGAACAAGAATAGACTGACGAGTTTCAGAAGAAAGTCTTTGTTTCTGGCCATTTTGAGCCTGTAATCGAACCCACAAATGCTGATGCTCCAGATACTCAACTAGTCTAAAGAAAGCCATTTTATTTGCTTCTTTAAATCAGAAAAACAATTTTCAGCTGTGTTAAGATAATTGCAAAAGGGTTTTCTAATGAAATATCCTATTAAAATTATACACTTGGATTAGCTAAAACATTGTGCATTGGAACACAGGAGTGATGTTTGCTGATAATGGGCCTCAATACGCCTATGTAGATATTCCATTAAAAATCAGCCGTTTCCAGCTACAATTGTCATTTACAACATTAACAATGTCTACACTGTATTTCTGATCAATTTGAAGTTATTTTAATGGACGAAAATTGTGCTTTTCTTTCAAAAACAAGGACATTTCTAAGTGACCCCAAACTTTTGAACAGTAGTGTGTGTCTGGATGGATGTGTGTGTGTGTGTGTCGTGTTGTGGTCCCAGCGGTCTATCGAACACCATTCACCATAAATCAGTGCAAACGCTTGTGTGTGTGTGAGACGACGTGCTCCTTGCAAATCTATCTGTTCCCACAGCATGCTAGCAGCATTAGTCATCGTAAATAACACCACGTTGCTTCTGCATCATTAATGTGTCTGGCCAGACATAGCGCTCTATTATAGCAACATGTCCATAATATCACTTACGGATAGAGAGGGAGAGAGACAGAGAGAGGGGAGAGTTAGAGAGACAGAGAGAGGGAGAGAGACAGAGAGAGGGGAGAGTTAGAGAGAGAGAGACAGACACAGGGGGAGAGTTAGTGAGCGAGATAGGAGTGAGAGAGAGAGAGAGAGAGAGAGAGATAGAGAGACAGAGAGAGAGAGGGGAGAGTTAGAGAGACAGGAGAGAGGGAGAGGGAGAGAGACAGAGAGAGGGGAGAGTTAGAGAGAGGGGGAGAGTTAGCGAGCGAGACAGGAGTGAGAGAGAGACAGAGAGAGGGGAGAGTTAGAGAGCGAGACAGGAGTGAGAGAGAGGGGAGAGTTAGAGAGCGAGACAGGAGTGAGAGAGGGAGAGAGAGAGAGACAGAGAGAGGGGAGAGTTAGAGAGTGAGACAGGAGTGAGAGAGAGAGAGACAGAAGGAGGGAGATAGAGATGGGGAGAAACAGAGAGAGAGCGAGAGAGTGTGACAACTCGACTGAAATGTCTGTAACAATAACACCATTTTTCCCAGTACTAATAGAAAGCATATCTTATCATGTCTTTGTACTCCCCGATGAAGGCCATGTAGCCGAAACGCATCAGAGGTTTTCAACTTTGTTTCCATTGAACATGCCATATAAATAAAGGCATTTTAATTAATTATATGAAGAGTGCCTTGGTCCTCCTTTCTTTTTGCTCACCTGTATTTGTTTGACCTGTGTGACGTCTACAGTACTTGTATGGATGTTTACTTGTTCTAAGTTGACCCTAAGGGTTTACCTGTGTATGTTTACCTGTTCCCCAGGTGGTGAGTGGGTCAAACTGGATGGCTTCGCAGTGGCGGACGGGGCACCTGTTAACGTATCAACTCCAGGTAACACCAAAATGAATATTGTTCCTTCACATTTTAGTCTTAGAAGTTAAACAATCCTAAGAAGTTCCATTGCAGAGGCAAATGTAAAATTGCAGCTATCATCGCAGAGTTAAAAAATATATCCCTTTTCCGGTCCTCCGGCCCTAATGTTATGACTCTGGTAGACAGAGAAACAGTCAAGTGGGTCTATCTATCCCAAACTAATGGTATGTCTGCCCTGGCCTGGCCCATAGCGCATTGGATCCCCAGGCTTCAGGAAACACAGAGGCTGGCATCTGGTGGTCGGAGGATTGTTGAGTCGATGCTCCAGACATCTGCAGGCTGTAGCCCAAGTAAAATTATGCGCAGGACCACTTTTGAGAGAGATAAAGAGAGAAAGAGAGACAGACAGACAGATAAAAGGAACAAAAAATCAGCTGGTTGAAACCAAATTGGGACATTTCTTAGTCTGCTCTCTGCAGGAGCTCTTTCTCTCTATGAGGTACAGACAGGCAGAGTGGTGCAGAGAGAGATATAATAATAGACGAGATAGGATTTCTCATGTTTCAATGCGCCAACAGTGAAGAGGCGACTCCGGGATGCCGGCCTTCTAGGCAGAGTTGCAAAGAAAAGGGTGGCTAATTTGAAGAATCTCACATTTTTAACACTTTTTTTGTTTACTACATGATTCCATATGTGTTATTTCATCGTTTTGATATTTTCACTATTATTCTACAATGTTGAAAATAGTCCAAATAAAGAAAAACCCTTGAATGAGTAGGTGTGCCAAAACTTTTGACTGGTACTGTACACAAATAACTATCAGTAGAAAACAGGTCAAATGAAACGAAGTGCAGCTATTTTGCTTCCTTTCCAGCTTCACGCCAGGTGAAAGGGCAATGGAACATTTAGAATGAATGACTGGTTCGCGTCCATAGATACAGAACAAAAAGACTGAATGCCTGGGTCGAGTCTCTGGGAACCGAACCGATCAGCAACCTTAGATTTGTGTCGGGACTATATCTTGTGGATGAAATAGTATGAATAAATGGATCAAATAAAGTTAACGAAAATATGTTCATCATTATTTGAATATGTTGGTAACCCCGTTGTATAAAAGTGATAATGCCCTCGAAGCCGGTGTTTGAAGGATATATTGGTACGGATTCCGGCCCTCGACTTCTTTTTCGGGCCTAACAACAACGGTGCCAATATAACCTCCAAACACCGGCTTCGAGGGCATTATCACTTAAATATATTTGTCTCTTGTAGAATTGACTTAACTTGGTGGAACTTGATGTGCACCAGATTAGCCTAGAACACACTGAAAGAGTGTGAGGTTAGTGGAGGAGTGATGGAGGCAGAAACGCAGCCCGCTCCCTTGGCCGATCCTGACAGTAACTAGGAACCTACCCAGTTCCTGATTTACTCTACCACTTGCCCAGTTGATTGGGGACGGTACCCAGAGGTGAGGCTGACCGTGACCCCCAGTCATTCCATGAAGGCCTTCCAGACACAGGAGGTGAACTGAGGACCACGGTCAGACACAATGTCCGCCGGGATCCCGTAGTGCTGGAAGACGTGAGAGAAGAGAGCCTCCATTGAGACCAGGCAGAGGAATCAAACGACAGGCTTTGGAAAAACCGGTCCACAACGACCAGGATGGTGGTGTGCCCCTCCGAGGGGGGAAGGTCTGTGACAAAGTCCAGATGGGACCAGGGTCGTTGTGGAACCGGCAGCATGTGGAGTTTGCCATAGGTGGAGGTGTCTTGCTTTGTGCGTAGGTGGAGCAGGAAGATACGTAAACCCAGATGTCCCGGGCCAAGGTGGGCCACCAGACAGTAGATAGTACGGGCTATACATGGGTGCCCCGACACAGGTGCTGTGTGTGCCCAGGCGAGGAGACGGTCCCACACATCACAATGCATGTAGGTACGCCTTTCAGGACAGTGGGCAGGTGAGCCACAATAAGGGACAGAGGAATAATAGGTGTCACTTTCTCCCTCCGAACCTCTGAGTCATGCACCCGGGATAATGCATCTGCCTTGATGTTCTTAGATTCTGGCCGGTAGGTGAGGGTAAAGTCACACCTGGCGAAGAATGGGACCCACCTGGCCTGACACGGGTTCAGCCGCTGCTCGAATATACTCTAGGTTCCGGTGGTCCGTCCAAACAAGGAAAAGGTGTTGAGCACCATCCAGACAGTGCCGCCATGTATTCAGCGCCTTCTTGACGGCCAGCAACTCACGATCCCCCACGATCCTCCATATCCTGGGGTTATGCAACTGTAACCAGGGGAAACCTAAAACTACGGGGTGTGCAGGAGAGTCGAAGATGAGGAAAGTGATGTGTTCATGGTGGTTGTGAGCAACTGTGAGGGAAATGGGAATCGTGGTCTGGCACACCAGTCCTGTTCCTAGGGGATGGTTGTTAAGGGCATGGACTGTGATAGGGGCTTGTAAAGGGACTAGAGGAATGCGTGAGAATGAGGCTACGGACCAGTCTAGGAAATTGCCTGCACTGGGGCAAGACTTAGTGGAGGACCAGGATAGTCTGGGAAGGTGTCAGGAAGGAGGATGGGCTTGGGGGCAGAGACTCCGCATTAGGAGTCCGACTCCCCGCATTAGGAGCAGAGACCCTGTTGACGGTGGCGTTGACGTTCCTCTGGGGGAAGGTGTGTCGTGCCCACCTCCATTGGCTCAGGCTCGCTGGAGGTTCATGGGAGAGAGCCGAACCCCCGGGATGGGCGCTGACGGGCACTCAGGAGAGTATCCAGGCGGATGGGCATAACGATGAGCTGGTCCAGATAAGCCAGCTCGGTCTGGATGTCTGCCTGTAGCCCGCTGCGGAAAACCGTCAACAGGGCCTGGTCGTTCCAGCCAGTGGATGCAGCCACCGTCCGGAAACGGTGACAAGTCCAGAGTTGATGAGTGAAGGGCGTTTGCCAGCAGCAGGTTTGGTAGCAGCTAGAAGGCCGGCGATGCCGATCTCCTGAGCTGGACAGGAGGCGGAGCCAAAGCGAAGGCTGGTGTGACAGTTGGTTAGCTGGCGGATGAGCAAGAAACAGATGGGAACACAAAGCGCCCTACTGAAATGGCCACTATACCACTATACCAAATAAAACGTTTGAATGTAAAGAAGTGCTTTTTAAAAAATGTAGTAGTTAGGATGAATGCAACTCAAAGAGCTAGAATTGACACAATTGTTTAATTTGGGAGGAACTTGTTCTAATTGAGTTGAAACATGATTACCTGAATACATCTGGCCAATTTCTAATGATTATTTCTCAATTAAGTAGTGTTTCAATAACACAATTTAATTAAGTAGATCTGTATTAATAATTTAATGTAAAAAATAATATGTTTTCATTAGCTGTAACTACTCACAAAAATGGAATGAATCAGATCCCAAAATCTTTTTTTACATGTAGTAAACTTGTGTCGTGCCAGACAGAGCTCCACTTAGCTGTGCAGCCAGGGCCAAGGAGGAAAAGAGAGTGGAAAGGTGAATAGAGCAGGGAGGGCTAGGAGAGAAAGGAGAGAGAGCAGGGAGGGCTAGGAGAGAAAGGAGAGAGAGCAGGGAGTGCTAGGAGAGAAAGGAGAGAGAGCAGGGAGGGCTAGGAGAGAAAGGAGAGAAAGGAGAGAGATCCTCCCCAGGTCAGCAAACCCTCTGACATACAGACTTTGTCGCGTCAGGACCTCTTGTCCTATCCTCCTTTAATCCCAACTCCTACTACCTCTCATTGTATTCCCTTCTCCTCTCTCTCTCTCGCACTGATCCAGCAGGGAATAATTCATGCAAGTCCACTGACTCACCCTGTCTGACCCTATCTTATGCCCACATCTACTCTGACTTGTCAGGACTGTATCAGCCTCTGCTGCATAGGAATACATTTACTCTGAGGGAAAGAAGACAAGAGAGCCTTCCATCTGATAATGATTATGAGAGACAGAGGGATGAGAGATGAGGACAAAGGCAGGGAAATGTTTTTTTAATTGTTATGTTGTCCGTGCTATCACTCGGGAAGCCAGCAAAGCAAGGGAGGGGAGGTGAAGACGGATGGGGGGATTGTCAGCCTGTCTGTCTGAGATGGCTGTCCAGGCTGGAGACAGACATCATGTGATTACACCAGGAAGTAAGAAGCAGGAAGTGGGAGCATTGGGAGACTGTGTTGTCCCTGGTCTCTGTCTGTGTCCACGTTGTGACATCTCCCATGATTACAGTGTCTCAGAGGAAAGTCTTTTGGCAAAGTAGGACATATGGGTAGTTTCCCTGTGTTCTCCATTTCATTTGAAACATTTCAAAACATAATTATGAGATATAAAACTCATTGAAGTGAAAATATATATTTTAAAGACTTGGTACTGGCCTGGCCCTCACACAGTTATCTCAGCATGTCAACCATGTCGACCTTGTCTTATCAAGGTCAGGTGAACCATGCTGAACTTCAGCTGTATTTTTCTCTCTCTTCCAGCTCGTCCATCTCCTACTCCAGACATGTGGACCAGGGCTAACTCCCCTGTCGGGATCCCCGTGAGAACAGGAAGAGGATCAGTGGTTGATGGGGGGGTGCGCCCGTCAGGCCTGACCTCCTCCAGGGGGCAGCGGATCCGGAGACCCCCCCAATCATCCTCCGGCCCTCGTCAGCCAGATAGGGCCAGGGCAGGGACACCCCTGCTGGACCAGAGGTCGCAACACCACCACCACCACACCCAGCCACAGGCTGACCAGAGAAACAGACACAACCCCAAACTAGGTAAGAGCACCTGGATCTCTCTCACACCGGGTTTGCTACTCATTTAGAATATTCTTGTGTGAACAGTATGTAGAGTGTGTGTAGTGTGTCCATCAATAGTGTGTCCTAGTGTGTAAACGCTGGCCTATGTGTCTGGTATGTCCCTCTATTCGTAGCGTCTGAGTCCATCTATGTGGTATCACTGCAGGCACAGAGAGCCACGGGGCGGAGCGTGCCAAGCAACAGAGCCACCCTGACCAAAAAAACTCCCCCAGGTAGGCCTTATGACCACCTTATGACCACCTTATGAGCCTTTATAATATATTTATGAGCCTTTATAACATGATTAGATGCCTTTATAATCACGCATAACTATGTCCAGCTGCGAGGAACTCATCTTCAGACAACACTCAAGAGTTTTAAACCATTTCAACCACTCGACAGGCTGAGAATATACAGTAGCAATGTAAAAACCAACTACATATTTTTTGTCAAAAAGTATTCAGACCCCTTGACTTTTTCAAAAGGTTGTTAAGTTACAGCCTAATTATAAATGGATTAAATCAATTAAAATCCACAGCAATCTTTGAGCTACTGTGTTCTTGGGAACCTTCAATGCTGCAGAAATGTGTTGGCACCCTTCCCCAGATCTGTGCTTCGACACAATGCTGTCTCTGAGCTCTATGGACAATTAATTTGACCTCATGGCTTGGTTTTTGCTACAAGCTTGGCTACCTCCATCATTCTCAAATAGAAGAAGTTTGGAACCACCAAGACTCTTCCTAGAGCTGAACGCCCGGCCAAACTGAGCAATCGGGAGAGAAGGGCCTAAGTCACGGATGTGATCAGAACCCGATGGTCAATGTGACAGTGCTCTGGAGTTCCTCTGTGGAGATGGAAGAACTTTCCAGAAGAACAACCATCTCTGCAGCATTCCACCAATCAGGCCTTTATGGTAGAGTGGCAAGACTGAAGCCACTCCTCAGTAAAAGGCACATGACAGCTTGCTTGGAGTTTGCCAAAAGGCACCTAAAGACTCTCAGACCATGAGAAACAAGATTCTCTGGTCTGCTGACACCAAGACTGAACACTTTGACCTTAATGCCAAGCGTCACATCTGGAGGAAATCTGGCACCATCCCTACGGTGAAGCATGGTGATGGCAGAATCATGCTGTGGGGGTGTTTTTCATCGGTAGAGACTGGGAGTTTAGTCAGGATTAAGGCAAAGATGAACGGAGCAAAGTACAGAGAGATCCTTGATGGACCTAAGACTGGGGTGAATGTTCACCTTCCAAAAAGACAACGACTCTAAGCACACAGCAAGGACAATGCAGGAGTGGCTTCAGGACAAGTCTCTGAATGTCCTTGAGTGGCCCAGCCAGAGCCCGGACTTGAATCCGATCTAACATTTCTAGAGAGACCTGAAAATAGCTGTGCAGCAACACTCACCTTCCATCCAGACAGAGCTTGAGAGGATCTGCAGAGAAGAATGGGAGAAACTCCCAAAATACAGGTGTGCCAAGCTTGTAGCGTCATACCCAAGAAGACTTGAGGCTGTAATCACTGCCAAAGGTTATTTAACAAAGTAGTGAGTAAAGGGTTTGAATACTTATGTAAATGTAATATTTCAGTTTTTGATTTTTAATAATTTAGCAAACATTTCTAAAAACCTGTTTTTGCTTTGTCATCATGGGGTATTGTCTGTAGATTGATGAGGGGGGAAACCATTGAATACATTTTAGAATAAGACTGTAACCTAACAACATGTGAAAAATGTCAAAGGGTCTGAATAATTTCAGAAGGCACTGCATCATAGGAAAACATCATCCTAACACGTTTTGGTAAAAATTTAAAATGTCACACTAGCTGACTTTTCTTCAGTACATTGCAGTCAATGGAGAAAGATGTGGCACAGGGTTGATAATTTTCTCAATATATTGCAGTCAATGTGAAAAGATGAGTGTCACAGGGTTGAGTTTTTCTCAATACATTGCAGTCAATGGAACAAGATGAGTGTCACGGGGTTGATGTTTTTCTCAATACATTGCAGTCAATGTGAAAAGATGTGTAAAAAGGTTGACGTTTTTCTCGTTTATCTCATGTCTGTCGTCTCACTCTCTACCGCCTTTTAATCCCTCCTCATTTTCTTCTCTCAATTCAATTCAATTCAAGGGCTTTATTGGCATGGGAAACATGTGTTAACATTGCCAAAGCAAGTGAGGTAGATAATATATAAAGTGAATATATAAAGTCAAAGAAACAATAAAAATGAACAGTAAACATCACACACACAGAAGTTTCAAAACAATAAAGACATTACAAATGTCATATTATATATATATATATACAGTGTTTTAACAATGTACAAATGGTAAAGGACACCATATAAAATAAACAAGCATAGATATGGGTTGTATTTACAATGGTGTGTGTTCTTCACTGGTTGCCCTTTTCTCGTGGCAACAGGTCACAAATCTTGCTGCTGTGATGGCACACTGTGGAATTTCACCCAGTAGATATGGGAGTTTTTCAAAATTGGATTTGTTTTCGAATTCTTTGTGGATCTGTGTAATCTGAGGGAAATATGTCTCTCTAATATGGTCATACATTGGGCAGGAGGTTAGGAAGTGCAGCTCAATTTCCACCTCATTTTGTGGGCAGTGAGCACATAGCCTGTCTTCTCTTGAGAGTCATGTCTGCCTACGGCGGCCTTTCTCAATAGCAAGGCTATGCTCACTGAGTCTGTACATAGTCAAAGCTTTCCTTAATTTTGGGTCACTCACAGTGGTCAGGTATTATGCCGCTGTGTACTCTCTGTGTAGGGCCAAATAGCATTCTAGTTTGCTCTGTTTTTTTGTTAATTCTTTCCAATGTCTCTCTCCTTTCCCCTTTCACCTCCACCCTCTCTCACCCTCTCCCTCACTCTCCCTCACTCTCCCCCTTCTCTCTCTCCCTCCTCCCCCTCCATTATCTCTCTCTGCTTCTTTCCCTGCCTCCTCTCCCTCCCTCTTTCCCTCCTCGGTCTGTCTGTCTGTTGACTCTCTCTCCCCTTCCTCCTCTCTCCCGCTCCCTCCACTCTCTCCCACAGACAGGCAGGCAGGCAGACAGGCAGACAGGCAGACAGGCAGGCAGACAGGCAGACAGGCAGACAGACAGACAGGCAGACAGGCAGACAGGCAGACAGACAGACAGACAGACAGACAGACAGACAGACAGACAGACAGACAGACAGACAGACAGACAGACAGACAGACAGACAGACAGACAGACAGACAGACAGACATGCCACATTCGGGGATCAACCCTAAACATAGCCTCAACCCTAAGCCTAACCCTAGCTTCATATCAACTCCCTGCTAACCCCAACCCTAGTCCACGCTTCATCTCCACATCTTGGCTCAGCCCTAACAATAGCCACATCCCTAACATTAACTTCTTGTCCACATCCCGGCTCAACCCTAACTCCAAGAGCTGAGTCAAGATGTGGAGAGCTAGGGTTAGGGTTTTTACTAGGGTTAGCGTTGAGCCAGGTTGTGGACATGAAGCTAGGTTTACAGTTGAGTTTAAAGTTTGTCTGCCTACCTGTCTGTTTATTTGTCTGTCTGTCTCTCTGTCTCACTGTCTCTCTGTCTGTCTGTGAGTGGATACAGTATATCAGTCAGTCTGTATGTCTTGTCTGTCTGTGAGTTTGTATGTCAGTCTGTCTGGTTTACCCCCACTGTATTCACATCCTACCATACCTTTGTCAATACATTATGCCTTAAAAATCTATTCTACGGTGCCCAGAAATCTGCTCCTTTTACTCTCTATTCTGAACGTACTAGATGGCCAGGTCTTTTAGCCTTTAGCCATACACTTATCCTACTCCTCCTCTGTTTCTTTGGTGATGTATAGGTTAATCCAGGCCCTGCAGTGCCTAGCTCCACTCCCATTCCCCAGGCTCTCTCATTGATTGACTTCATTAAATGTTAAAGCCTTGGTTTCATGCATGGTAACATTAGAAGGCTCCTCCCTAGGTTTGTTTTATTCACTGCCCTAGCACACTCTGCCAACCCGGATGTCCTAGCTGTGTCTGAATCCTGGCTTAGGAAGACCACCAAAAACCCTGAAATTTCCATCCCTAACTATAACATTTTCCAACAAGATAGAACTGCCAAAGGGGGCAGAGTTGCAATCTACTGTAGGGATAGCCTGCAGAGATCTGTTCTACTTTTAAAAATCCACCTCTCCAGAAACAAGTCTCTTACCTTTGCCGCTTACTATAGACCACCTTCTGACCCCAGACGTGCCCTGGACACCATATGCAAATTGATTGCCCCCCATCTATCTTCAGAGCTCGTGCTGCTAGGTGACCTAAACTGAGACATGCTTAACATCCCGGCCATCCTACAATCTAAGCTTGATGCTCTCAATCTCACACAAATTATCAATGAACCTACCAGGTACAACCCCAAATCCGTAAACATGGGCACGCTCAAAGATATCATCCTAACCAACCTTCCCTCCATATACACCCATGCTGTTTTCAACCAGGATCTCAGCGATCACTGCCTCATTGCCTGCATCTTTAATGGGCCATGCGGTCAAGGGACCACCCCTCATCACTGTCAAAGGCTCCCGAAAACACTTCAGTGAGCAGGCCTTTCTGATCGACCTGGTCCGGGTAACCTTGAATGATATTGACCTCATTCAGTCAGTAGAGGATGCCTGTTTATTCATTAAAAGTGCTTTCCTCACCATCTTAAATAAGCGTGCCCCATTCAAAATATGTAGAACCAGGAACGGATATAGCCCTTGGTTCACTCCAGACCCGACTGCCCTTGACCAGCACAAAAATATCCTGTGGCGTATTGCATTAGCATCGAATAGCCCCCGCAATATGCAACTTTTCAGGGAAGTTAGGAAAGCAAAGGCTAGCTTTTTCAAACACGGAAGGAGACAGCCCTGCACCCCTCACTGCAACTTGCCCAAGCCTCCCCCATTTCTCCTTCACCCAAATCCAGATAACTGATGTTCTGAAAGAGCTGCAAAATCTTGATCCCTACAAATCAGCAGGGCTAGACAATCTGGACACTCTCTTCCTAAAATTATCCGCTGAAATTGTTGCAACCCCTATTACTAGCTTGTTCAACCTCTTATTCGTATCATCTGAGATCCCCAAAGATTGGAAAGCTGCCGCAGTCATCCCCCTCTTCAAAGGAGGAGACACTCTAGACCCAAACTGCTACAGACATATATCTATCCTACCCTGCTTTTTGAAGGTCTTCGAAAGCCAAGTTTACAAACAGATCACCGACCATTTCGAAACACACCGTAACTTCTCCGCTATGCAATCTGGTTTCAGAGCTGGTCATGGGTGCACCTCAGCCACGCTCAAGGTCCTAAACGACATCATAACCACCATCGATAAGAGACAATAGTGTGCAGCTGTATTCATCGACCTGGCCAAGGCTTTCGACTCTGTCAATCACCACATTCTTATCGGCAGACTCAACAGCCTTGGTTTCTCAAATGACTGCATCGCCTGGTTCACCAACTACTTCTCTGACAGAGTCAAATCGGCAGTCTCTATGGGGGTGCAACAGGGTTCAATCCTCCGGCCAATTCTTTTCTCTGTATACATCAATGATTTCGCTCTTGCTGCTGGTGATTCTCTGATCCACCTCCATCCAGACAACACCATTCTGTATACTTCTGGCCCTTCTTTGGACACTGTGTTAACTAACCTCCAGACGAGCTTCAATGCCATACAACTCTCCTTCCGTGGCCTCCAACTGCTCTTAAATGCAAGCAAAACTAAATGCATGCTATTCAACCGATCGCTACCGTTACTTGCACACTCATCTTCTGCACATCTATCACGCCAGTGTTTAATTTGCCATACTGTAATAATTTTGCCACTATGCTCTATTTATTGCCTACCCCCCTTATCCTACCTCATTTGCACACACTGTATATACTATCTCTATTGTATTATTGACTGTATGTTTGTTTATTATGTGTAACTCTGTGTTGTTGTTTGTGTCGCACTGCTTTGCTTTATCTTGGCCAGGTCGCAGTTGTAAATGAGAACTTGTTCTCAACTAGCCTACCTGGTTAAATAAAGGTGAAATAAAATGAATAAAAATAAAAGTCTGTCTGTCTGCCTTTCTCCCTCTCTGTCTGTCTTAGTGGATCTGTGTTTCTGTTTGTCTGTCTGAGTGTTTCACCAATTTACCCATCGCAGCTCTATCACCAACCTTTTTGCCTTGAATGCAATGTATTGACTTGTGTGCCAATACCCTTGAAGCATATCTATGCGTCAATATCCTGTCTGTGGAGTTGGGAAAATGGAGAGAGAGGTGGAGGTCGGGGAGAGGATGGAGTGAGAGGAGAGAGAGAAGAGGGAGAGGGAGAAAATATTAGAGGGGGGAGAAGGCGGGAGATAGAATGTAGGGGGGAGGAGGGAGCGAGAACGAGAAAAACGGGAGGGAGACGGTGGAGGGAGGGGATAAAGAGAGAGAAAGGAGGGAAGAAAAGATAGACCAGAGAGAGACGAAGGTGTCATGTCTGTGATTCCGTCCTCCATTTGTCCATATTGTGATGCAAATCATGCCCAATTGAATGCAATGTATTTACTTAGGCATCAACCCTGTGACTCATCTTGTCCCATTGACTGCATTGACATAAGACTCAATTGGTTGACAATTATCTTTTCCCATTTACTGCTATGTATTAACATATGCATCAACCCTGTGACACTCATCTTGTCCCATTGACTGCAATGTATTGAGTTAAATGTCAACCCTGTGGCCCTCATTCTTTCCCATTCCCTGAATTTTATTGAGAACAACAGCTGCTGTAATATTTGACATTTTCTGGCTGATAATGGGCTGCAATTCTACTTAGACCTGCAGCCCTCTAGACCATGTTTATTGTTATTTGTTCCCCATGCAGAGCCTGAGGAGTATGAGGCCAAAGACATTGGTGTGAGGGTCATGTCCCCTCAGTCTGTCCTCATCAGCTGGGTGGACCCGGCTATCGAGATGGAGAAGGTCCTACCTGGTGGCTCCAGGTGAGAGTAGGCTTGTGTGTGTGTGTGTGTGTGTGTGTGTGTGTGTGTGTGTGAGAGAATGTAATGTATCTTCCTCTCTCCAGACACTACACAGTGAAGTACAGGGAGAAGGGTGAGTCTGCTCGATGGGAGTACAAGGAGACCAACCAGAGGAGGCTGCTGATAGATACCCTGTCAGCTGATGGGATGTACGAGTTCTCCGTCCGAATCTCCCAGGGAGACAACCACGGCAAGTGGAGCGTGTCCGTGTTCCAGAGGACCCCAGAATCTGGTAGGTTGTCTTACTGCCTGTCTGAAAATATAAAATAAACCCAAGTCTTCCATGTAATTTCCCATTTTTTAAGAGAGTAAATGGCATCCTACAGTGTCATACAAATGAAAGATTTAGGGATAAATCATAGTTCTAACCGGTTTTTGCATTCATTCATATTTCATTCAGATTATTCCCTTCAATGAAATCCTTCATGAAAACCTCTGCCATAATTCATAGCTGCTTCTGGCTGAATAAGTAAGGGTTCAGGGAGATTTTCAGCCTGGCTGGCTCCGACTTGGAGCTCTAATCTAAATTTCCTTAGAGGATCTCTGGGTTTTATTCTCTGGAAATCTATAACAGGACGTGAATTTTTCCCCATTTGAACCCCATTGGCAGGAGAAACACTACTGTTACTGTTACAGCGTCTTTCTTTCTGCTCTCCTTGCTCCTGTTTTCTCTCTCGGGACTCATTATTTCTCCTCCTTTTTTCCATCCCTTTTTTCCTCTGTGTTCTTAAGCTCCCTCTGGTCCTCCGGAGAACTTTGATGTTAAGCCACTGAGAGGGAAGGGAACCGCTGTCACGGCGACCTGGGACCCACCTGAGGAACCCAACGGGAGGATACGAGGTCCGAACACGAGAACATTCAGGAGATTACTTCACTGTATCTCTCTTATTAATCAATCGCATAATATATAGTATATATGTAAAAGACAAAATAAACATTGCCCTTTTTTTTCTTGGCCCAGCAAATCAAGCATGCTAATCTCGGAGTTGAATTAGATGACACGACTTTGGGGATATTATTGTATGCAGATGATAGTGTCCTCCTTGCAGAGAGTGAGTTTGAGTTGCAATGTATGTTGAACACTGTCAATCTCTGGTGTACCAAATGCAGATGAATGATTAACCAAGATAAAACCCAGATAATGCACTTTTTAAAAAAAGGGTAGGGTAAGAAGTATTCATGGCTTCTCTTTTGGAACAATGCCCCTAAACTACACAAGCTCATATAAATACCTTGGTTTCCTTTTTGATAAATGTATTTATTTTTATTTGATTTATTTAACCTTTACTTAACCAGGTAGGCTAGTTGAGAACAAGTTCTCATTTGCAACTGCGACCTGGCCAAGATAAAGAATAGCAATTTGACACATACAACAACGCAGAGTTACACATGGAATAAACAAAACATACAGTCAATAATACAGTAGAACAAAAGAAAACAAAAAGTCTATATACAGTGAGTGCAAATTAGATAAGTTAAGGCAATAAATAGGCCATGGTGGTCGAAGTAATTACAATATAGCAATTAAACACTGGAATGGTATATGTGCAGAAGATGAATGCGCAAGTAGAGATACTGGGGTGCAAAGGAACAAGATAAATAAATACAGTATGGGGATGAGGTAGGTAGATAGATTGGCTGTTTACAGATGGGCTATGTGCAGTGGTTTGTGAGCTGCTCTGACAGCTGGTGCTTAAAGCTAGTGAGCTAGGGAGATATGAGTCTCCAGCTTCAGTGATTTTTGCAGTTCGTTCCAGTCATTGGCAGAGAACTGGAAGGAAAGATGACCAAAGGAGGAATTGGCTTTGGGGGGGACCAGTGAGATATACCTGCTGGAGCGTGTGCTACGAGTGGGTGCTGCTATGGCTGCTGCTATGGTGACCAGTGAGCTGAGATAAGGCGGGTCTTTACCTAGCAGAGACTTGTAGATAACCTGTAGCCAGTGGGTTTGGCGACGAGTATGAAGCGAGGGCCAACCATCGAGAGCGTACAGGTCGCAATGGTGGGTAGTGTATGGGGCTTTGGTGACAAAACGGATGGCACTGTGATAGACTGCATCCAGTTTGTTGAGTAGTGTGTTGGAGGCTATTTTATAGATTACATCACCAAAGTCGAGGATCGGTAGGATGGACGCAGTGCCCTTGTTTGGGTGTAGGGCCTGATCAGAGCCTGGAGGTACTGAGGTGCCCCCCCACCCCCTCAGTTTTATGTTCCGCTACAAGACCATGGTGCTTGCCTACGGAGCTGTGAGGGGAACGGCACCTCAGTACCTCCAGGCTCTGATCAGGCCCTACACCCAAACAAGGGCACTGCGTTCATCCACCTCTGGCCTGCTCGCCTCCCTACCACTGAGGAAGTACAGTTCCCGCTCAGCCCAGTCAAAACTGTTCGCTGCTCTGGCCCCCCAATGGTGGAACAAACTCCCTCACGACGCCAGGACAGCGGAGTCAATCACCACCTTCCGGAGACACCTGAAACCCCACCTCTTTAAGGAATACCTAGGATAGGATAAAGTAATCCTTCTCCCCCCCCCCCTTAAAAGACCTAGATGCACTATTGTAAAGTGGCTGTTCCACTGGATGTCATAAGGTGAAAGCACCAATTTGTAAGTCGCTCTGGATAAGAGCGTCTGCTAAATGACTTAAATGTAAAATGTAAATGGATGTTTGGCAGCATGAGTGAATGATGCTTTGTTACGATATAGGAAGCCGATTCTAGATGTAATTTTGGATTGGAGATGCTTAATGTGAGTCTGGAAGGAGAGTTTACAGTCTAACCAGACACCCAGGTATTTGTAGTTGTCAATGTATTCTAAGTCAAAGCCGTCCAGTGTAGTGATGCTGGACGGGCGAGCAGGTGCGGGCAGTGATCGATTGAATAACATGCATTTAGTTTTACTTGCGTTTAAGAGCAGTTGGAGGCCATGGAAGGAGAGTTGTATGGCATTGGAGGTGTCTGCGTAAAGGTGGATCAGAGAATCACCAGCAGCAAGAGCAACATCATTGATGTACAGTATACAGAGAAGAGAGTCTTCCCGAGGATTGAACCCTGTGGCACACCCATAGAGACTACCAGAGGTCCGGACAACAGGCCCTCCGATTTGACACACTGAACTCTATCAGAGAAGTAGTTGGTGAACCAGGCGAGGCAATCATTGGAGAAACCAAGGCTGCCGAGTCTGTCAAGAAGAATGTGGTGATTGACAGAGTCGAAAGGCTTGGCCAGGTCGATGAATACGGCTGCACAGTAATGTCTCTTATCGATGGCAGTTATGATGTCGTTTAGGACCTTGAGCGTGGCTGAGGTGCACCTATGACCAGCTCTGAAACCAGATTGCATAGCGGAGAAGGTACGGTGGGATTCGAAATGGTCGGTATTCTGTTTGTTAACTTGGCTTTCGAAGGCCTTAGAAAGACAGGGTAGGATAGATATATGTCTGTAGGGTCTAGAGTGTCACCCCCTTTGAAGAGGGGGATGACCGCGGCAGCTTTCCAATCTTTGGGAATCTCAGACAATACGAAAGAGAGGTTGAAAAGGCTAGTAATAGGGGTTGCAACAATTTCGGCAGATAATTAAAAAAAGAGAGTGTCCAGATTGTCTAGCCCGGCTGATTTGTAGGGGTCCAGATTTTGCAGCTCTTTCAGAACATCAGCGATCTGGATTTGGGTGAAGGAGAAATGGTGGGGGCATTGGTGGGTTGCTGTTGAGGGTGTCGGGCAGTTGACCGGGGTAGGGGTAGCCAGGTGGAAAGCATGGCCAGCCGTAGAGAAATGCTTATTGAAATTCTCAATTATCGTGGATTTATCGGTGGTAACAGTGTTTCCTAGCCTCAGAGCAGTGGGCAGCTGGGAGGAGGTGCTCTTCTTCTCCATTGACTTTACAGTGTCACAGAACTTTTTTGAGTTAGTACTACAAGATGCAAATTTCTGTTTGAAAAAGCTAGCCTTAGCTTTCCTAACTGCCTGTGTATATTTGTTCCTAAATTCCCTGAAAAGTTGCATATCACGGGTGCTGTTCGATGCTAATGCAGAACGCCACAGATTGTTTTTGTGCTGGTCAAGGGCAGACAGGTCTGGAGTGAACCAAGGACTAAATATATTCTTAGTTCTAATTTTTTTTGAATGTATGACCTTTGAAGAGGGTATAAAGTCTGTATCAGATTATGCAGGGAGAGCATTGGGGTCTGTAAGTAAACTGAAAATCTGTAAAGACCATGACTATGGTATCTATTCACAGCTCTATAATTCATGTGTGTGTCCTATACTGAACTATGCTGCTGGAATCTGGAGTTTTATCAAATCCAAAACTATTCAGAATACAATATTTTTGGGAGTGCATACGTTTTCCCCAAGCCTTGCTATTCAAGGTGACATGGGGTGGAACCCAGTGAAATATGACAGAGTGGTGAAATGATTAGGTTATGGAATATGCCAGAGGACAGAATAACAAACAGCTTTTTAACTGGGATTAAACACACAACTACCCCTGGAGAAAGGAAATCAATTCCACATTTAAGGAAGCTGATCTATAACACATATTTAAAAACAAGTTACTCTGCAATGTCAATATGATCAAACACAAGTTAATCCTAACCTACAAAGAAAAATAGTCAACTGACATATGGCTAAAACCAAAACTCAGAACTCAGAACAACCAGATCAAAAACGGCCACAATCCAGAACCTTATATCACCTCTCACTTAACCAGAAACCAATGGTCCTTGTGTGCTCAGTTGAGAACCGGGATAGTGCCTCTGGCAATTGAAATAGGTAGGTTCAATGCCAAAGATGAAGAAGAATGACTATGTACAGTCTGTGATTTAGGAGAGGTAGAGAATGAACTGCACTTTTTATTTTATAATACTTTATATGATCATTTGAGAGCTATACTTTTTGATACAATTTTTCTGGATTAGAGATGAAGAAAAACTTGAATGGCTATTTTAGCAAAGATGGTTGCAAATTTTATCTCGAAAGCTTGGGAGATGCAACAAGACAAGTTAAAACCTGTTGGGGATACACGTTCCCTTTTAGGAACCCCCCCCCCACCCCCTCAGCTGGAATGTGGCGCATGGAACGCAAGAAATATTCCTAAAAATATTTAACCTCCACACATTAATAAGTAAAATAGCTCAAATGAAAGATAAACAAGTTGTTTATCTACCCAGCAAGTCAGATTTCTAAAATGTTTTACGGCGAAAACATAGCACATATTTATGTCAAACCACCACCGCAGACATAGCTCATTAGCATAGCCAAGTAGGAAAAAATATGCAATCAACAAACGCAGGATTAAAAGAAAAATCATTTCACTAACCTTTTGAAATCTTCATCAGATGACAGTAATATAACATGTTACATTCATTTTTTTTTCAATAATCTGCAATATATATCCATAAATCTCTATTTACAATGACGCATCGTTCAAAAAATGCTACTAAAATGTCAGGAGAAATGACGATAGCTCCGGCAGATAACGTCAGCTAACAAGGAATACACATCATAAACTTTGACTAAATATGCATGTTTTACATATGTATAGGAAGATACACTTCTTCTAAATGCAATCGCTGTGTTACATTTATTTTTAACGTTACAGGTTGCGTTCACTAGGCTATACTAGGAGTCGGCGCTCCAAAATTAGCATTATGGCTCCTCTATCTTGGAGTCGACAGAAACCCAAATTTACCACATAAATATTCCCTTACCTTTGCTGTTCTTCCATCAGAAGACCTGGAAGGGATTATAATGACCAAAACAGCGTTTAGTTTTCAAGTCTGTGTCTTTCGGTTCTCAAAAACGACACATTTCGGTCGAAATGTAGCCAAAATTCAAGTGGATGCGCACCAAAACGTCGAAATTATATATTATATGTCGAGTAAACTTGTCAAACTATGTTCATAATTAAGCTTTAACATGTTATAAAGGTGCACAGAAATCGTGAGGACGAACAGAAACACACACGTCGTTTAATCGATCCTGAGGAAAAGACATCACCCGACCAGAGCGCGCATAAGCGTACCCTTTTTTTTCGTGTGACCGAGACCTTTCGGCCCGCTCAAACTCTCCTGAGCACGTGATTCTCACAATGAGAAGCCCCATTGAAAGCAGGCTTCGCGCTGAACACGTACAGACTGTTCCCAGAGCTGTAACTGTTTGGGAGGTGCGTATACGATGACGTCAAAGTTGGGCCAACTTTTTCCATGACAAGAGAGACTTTGGGAGAATGCATGCCCTGAGACTTCTGCTTTACATAGAGACAAAATTTAAACGGTTTTAGAAGCTTTAGAGTGTTTTCTATTCGATAATATTTTTTATATGCATATATTAGCAACTTTTGACAAAAATTTATCCTGTTTTATATGGGTACCCAATTCCTCCAGAAGGGGCAGTAAACAAGGCTAGCCTTAAGGTTTTTGTTTTGTTTTGTTTCCTCAATTGTCTGTCATTGCCGTATGAACATATGTTTCTACTGTATATACACTGAGTATACAAAACATTAAGAACACCTGCAGCTTCATTAAATAGTACCCGTAAAACACCAGTCTCATCATCAACAATGAAGAGGCGACTCTGGGTTGCAAAGAAAAAGCCATATCTCAGACTGGCCAATAAAAATAAAAGATTAAGATGGGCAAAATAACACAGACACTGGACAGAGGAACTCTGCCTAGAAGGCTAGCATCCCGGAGTCGCCTCTTCACTGTTGACGTTGAGACTGGTGTTTTGCGAGTACTATTTAATGAAGCTGCCAGTTGAGGACTTGTGTGTGAGGTGTCTGTTTCTCAAACTAGACACTCTAATGTACTTGTCCTCTTGCTCAGTTGTGCACCGGGGCCTCCCATTCCTCTCTCTATTCTGGTTAAAGCCAGGTTGCGCTGTTCTGTGAAGGGAGTAGTACACAGCGTTATACAAGATCTTCAGTTTCTTGGCAATTTCTTGCATGGAATAGCCTTCATTTCTCAGAACAAGAATAGACTGATGAGTTTCAGAAGAAAGTCTTTGTTTCTGGCCATTTTGAGCCTGTAATTGAACCCACAAATGCGGATGCTCCAGATACTCAACTAGTATAAAGAAGGTCAGTTTTATTGCTTCTTTAATCAGAACAACTGTTTTCAGCTGTGTTTGCAAAAGGGTTTTCTAATGATCAATTAGCCTTTTAAAATGATAAACTTGGATTAGCTAACACAACGTGCCATTGGAACACAGGAGTGATGGTTGCTGATAAATGGGCCTCTGTACACCTATGTAGATATTCCATTAAAAATCAGCCGTTTCCAGCTACAATTGTCATTTACAACATTAACAATGTCTACACTGTATTTCTGATCAATTTTATGTTATTTTAATGGACAAAAAAATCGCTTTTCTTTCAAAAACAAGGACGGTGTTTGAATGGTAGTGTACTTTGTGTCCCTCATTACTCAAGTGTTTTCAGTTGGTGCTAATATGTAATGATCCTGGTCCTCCTCCCCTCAGAGTACATAATGTCCTATGCTCCTGCCATGAAACCTTTTGGGATGAAGTCAGTGACATACCGCGGCAGCACCACCTCAGCCATCATAGACGGCTTCCTGCCTGGGGACCTCTACATCTTCAAGATCAGAGCCACCAACAGGAGGGGCCAGGGTCCCCAGACCAAAGCCTTTAGTGTAGCCATGCCTGGAGGCACCGGTAAGCATATATACTGTGTGTGTGTGTGTGTGTGTGTGTGCGTGCGTGCGTGCGTGCATGTATGTGCCTGCATACGTGATGTTAGTTACAATTTTAATGTCCTAATGGTGTGTACACTTAACTAATACTCCATCTTACTTGCCAGCCAGCAGTGCTGCCTCCTCGCCAACTCAAGGTGGCCGTAGAACCAGCTACACCCCCTCTCAGGCGTCCAAACAGGACAGTTACCGTGACGATGTCGTCAACCTCCAATTAGAAGACGTAACCAAGGAGCCGACCACACCCACTCAGACCACATCTGCCCCGCCCACCTCCAAGCGGACACGGCCCCTCACCAAGACACGCTCCTATCACAGCATCTTCTCAGATGTGAGGGGCACGGTCAGGAACAGGGCGACCAATCAGCGACTAGGAGCCGGTACTGCTCCAGCCAGAGACAAGGGGAGAAAGACAGAAGCAGAGGATGAACAGGAGGAGGAGAACAAAACAACAGAAACCACTCAAGACGAAGAGGAGGAGAAGCTCACTAACGAAGATGTGGAGGAGAAGAAAGAAGCAGTGACTCAGAACAATGTTGTTCCTTCTACACCTGAGGACAGTGGCTACGTCAGAGGGAGAGGTAAAGGGAAGGATGTAGATGAGCCCTCCAGACCCAGCCTCAAAACAGAAGTTCCCTCATCAGAGGGCTCCTCATCATCCTCTAAACCCTCCTACCCTCTCCGCAAACCTCTCTCTGGCAGACGCATCAATTCTGGTCGAAGACCATTCTCCCGGACATCAGTCTCAGGGTCAGTGTCCCAGTCAAAGACACAGGATGCAGAAAAGGACAGCGCCTCCTCATCCTCCTCATCTTCTTCATCCTCCAGCCCATCCCCCAACGAAGAGTCTGCAGCCATCAGGAAGGACGACACTGTCACCAACTACTCCGAGGGCAAAAAGATCTACAACCAGCCAAGTGCCGCAGCGGCCAAACCCTCCACCTCAACCCCTACCCCAAACCAGGCCATCTCAGAGCCCAAGACCGAGGCACCATCTGTGGGAAGAGGATCTGCTCTGCCGGGCCGTGGATATGGTTATGGCAGGCGGAAACCCGGGATCCTGTCTCGAGGGAATCCAAATGGCCAGGTTCTTACTGGACTCATCAAACCTGGGTCAGACTCGACTTCCGCCGGCATGTCCCAGTCCACTCTACCAACCAAAGGCAAGATCCCAGAAACATCACACACTCACGGCTCACACACTCCTAGCACACAGGACTTAACACATCACCAAGACAATAATGACTACAACAACTACAAAGTCACAGAGGCAGAGGCCACCAAAGAAGAAGAACCCATTTCCAGTTCCCGGACCATTTCCACTAAACATTCTTCTGAGGACAGGACACAGGACAAGAGAGAGGAGGGAGGGAGGGGAGACAGGAGAGAGGAGCGAGGGAGTGGAGATAGGAGAGGGGATGGAGGGAGGGGAGACAGAAAAGTACAGGAAAGGAGGGGAGACAGGGGAGAGGATGGAGGGCGTGAAGACAGGAGAGAGGAGAGAGGGAGGGGGGACAGGAGAGTAGAGCGAGGGAGGGGAGAGAAGAGAAAGGAAGAAGGGAGGGGAGACCGGAGAGAGGATGGAGGGAGGGGAGACAGGAAAGAAGATGGAGGGAGGGGAGAGAAGAGAGAGGAAGAAGGGAGGGGAGACCGGAGAGAGGATGGAGGGAGGGGAGACAGGAAAGAAGATGGAGGGAGGGGAGACAAGAGAGAGGAGGGAGAGAAAGGAGACAAGAGAGAGGAGAGAGAGAGAGAAAACAGGAAAGAGGAGGGAGCGAGGGGAGACAGGAGAGAAGAGGGAGAGATGGAAAACAGGAAAGAGGAGGGAGCGAGGGGAGACAGGAGAGAAGAGGGAGAGATGGAAAACAGGAAAGAGGAGGGAGCGAGGGGAGACAGGAGAGAGGAGGGAGAGATGGAAAACAGGAAAGAGGAGGGAGCGAGGGGAGATAGGAGAGAGGAGGGAGAGATGGAAAACAGGAAAGAGGAGGGAGCGAGGGGAGACAGGAGAGAGGAGGGAGAGATGGAAAACAGGAAAGAGGAGGGAGGGAGGGGAGATAGGAGAGAGGAGGGAGGGAGGGGGGAGAACTACTACAACACCCCAGCTCCCCCACCTTCCAAGACACCTGCTCCCCCTGCCTCCAGGATTAACCCCTTTGTGAAACGGCACCAGAGCAGGTTTGGAACAGGGATGGGGAGCAGTAGCAGGGTGTCTTCCCCCCGCGCGGACGGGAGGGTTCCCTGGAGCAGGACAGCCTCCTCATCCTCTGTTGGGGCTGGAAGACCCATCCTGAGAGGATTCCCCTCTAGGACAGCTGCCTCGGGGGCAGCATCTGCCTCAGGGGCATCAAGGACCTCTGCAGTGCAGGAGACCAGTGAGGATGCTAAAAAACCCTCCACCCTCTATCCGTTAAAGAATGGGGTGGGGGCTGGGGCACTTAAACCCTCTCTGCCCAACAGGAATACCGTTCTAGGTGAATCGAGGAATCCCATCACCTCCTCTTCTTCTTCTTTCTCCTCGTCCTCCTCCAACTCCTCCTCTAGTAGTCGTAGAGACACCAGTGAGCCCGTCCACAGAGGAAGCAGCACCAGGGAGGACAGCAGTAATGACCATAAGGAGGACTATCTCTACAAGGGGAGTAAGGAGATGTATGAGTGGAATGAGAAAGTCACAGACCCAACCACCGCCCCCAAAACTACTGCCACCACTACCACTGCCACCACTACCACTACCTCAGCCCCAACTACCGCCCGCAGGGTGCCCCAGAGTAGGGCCATCGAGAGTGTGGACAGGGAAGCCACACCTGGTAGAACCAGGCCCGGTTTCGTCCCCGGTTCTACGCTCCCCCGCCGTACCATTATAGGTCCCAACGGGAGGGTGCGATCTCCCCTGCTCATAAACAGGCAGACAGGTTCTAGGTTCCCGCTTAGAGCACAACCAGCACAGAGCACACGGTTAGGTTCCTCTAACACAAACACATCATCTTCCTCTTCTTCCTCTTCCTCCTCTAGTCTGTCGCAGCCAGATCACGGGGTTAGCGGGGCCGCTAGTGTTAGCACTGGAGGCTCCTCCCCTTCCCTCTCTCGCCCCTCCCACAGACAGACCTCCATTGGCAGCAGCCAGGGATCTCAAGGCTCCTCTTCCTCCTCGTCATTCTCATCCAGAGACTCTGTGGTGGGCCAGGGTACAAGGACACGCTACCCAAGCCGGTCAGACCCCCATCTCAGGAGTAAAACCCCCAGTGGAGGCCTCAAGCCCGGCTACGGAAATGGTCATGGAAATGGTAAAAATGGCCGCCCCAATCTCACGGCGACCAGTGACAAAGAGTCCAGCACATCCAATGACAACACCAAACCTAATGGAAGAAGGTACATCACTGGGCCTGATGGAGCCAAGTGGGTATGTGTGTCTGTGTCTCGATACATTTTATTGCAAAGTAAAGGGGATTGAAAGGAGACATTTCATCTACAATGTTAACCATTCTGCAGACTCTCCGTAATATGTTTCCCTATGACGTATCTCCAACCCTGGGACGTGTTCTATTCTCCAGGTGTTGGACTTGGATAAGGGGGTCCTGATGAACGAGGATGGCAGGGTTCTCCAGGACTCTCAGGGCCAACCCAAGAGGGTGGTTCTGGGAGAGGACGGACGCACCATCTTTGGTGAGATACTGTCAACTAATACCTTCTCTTATATTGAACACTGTTTCTAGGAGTATTAAAGGTCTACATTCCTAAGAGCCTTGTAATGTGTTGGTATATAAAGACACTTCGTCCCCCCCTATTTATTCCTCCTTAGGAGAAAGGGAGATATCACACTTACGACACAGACCCATACTGTTTTGTTTACACAGATAGATAACTGATTGATTGTTCTCCCCTGCTAGACCACCAGGGCAGCCCATTGGTGAACCAGGAGGGCCAGGCTCTGTTTGGTCACGGACGGGAAAGCCAACCGGTGGTCAACCCCAAAGACAAGTTCCTGACTGTGGGTGGCAAACCCATCATTGGCCTGGACCGGGCTAAACCAAGGACCACAACCACAACCAGACCTCCTACCACGACCACACCTGAACCGACAACGCTACCAACCACCACTGAAATGTCCACAGAGGAGACTATAACCATGCCGGTGTTCCCGACCTGTCCTCCAGGAACATTTTTGATCAGGGATGATGAGGGATTCCCAATGCTGGATGCTGATGGCATCCTGGACTGTTATCCTGAAGGCAAGTCTGACTAACGCTGACTAACGCTTCTGTATGTACTGTCAGATTACTAGTATTGTTATAGTAATCAAACTAGTACTATCATAGTAGTAGTACTAGTAGTAGTTGTAGCTGTTGTAGGGCCAGTTTCCCAGACCCAGATTAAGCCTATTCCAGAGGGGTGTACTACGACGCTAGCTAGATCTACTCAGGTTTTTATGAAGCTAGCCAGCTTCAGTTAGCTTCACATTCCAGTTCAGGCTTCATTCATGTTACGAAGGAGGATATTTATCCTCTATCTTCCGTTAATTCCAGCCAGGCTTGTGACTGCGCTTGTATGTCGCAAGTGGATAATCCCAGCAAGTCAAACGACAAACTCTTCATTTGACAATGCTGAAACACCAATCCATGTCAGAGCCACATTTTCATTTTTGCCAAAATCAGCATGAAAGCGAAGTTACCTCGCATATTCAGCAGGCTATTGTCACGTATTATAGTCATTCAAAAGTTTTACTATCCGTGAAGTTTCAAATGCATCCTGTCGTTACTAAATGTGTAAGGTGATAGATATTTTAATATTCTTCCTCAAATTAAGCGGATGATGATGCAATCTTAGTCAGAGGGAGGGAATCTGATGTAATTGGCCCTCAACTCGTGGCTCAGACAGTTAGCTGTGAGTTAGCCTTCCCTGGAAGTTACAGCTGAAGAATTCATTGCCTGAAGGATTCAAAATTGACCTGGCTAAAATGTGGGCCACTTTCGTGTCAACAGTTATCCTAAAATGAACTCAGAATTGACCAAAGTTAGCTCACTAAATAATTTATCCTGCTTCTTAGTATACCTATCTGGATTTATGCACTTTCAACTGAGAATGATTTTCAGTCCAGGACTAGGCTTAATTCTGAGCTTGTACGATCTATTACATCTTATGCAGGCTAAAAGCAGTGGATCAGAATGGAGTCTGTCATCAGTTAGTCTGTGAGCTGTTGTTGTTTACCATCTCCACAACATACTGACCATAATAAGTAGAGAGCCCTGCAAGATCTGGCCAGGCACAGTCGAGACCAGTGGAACCTGATCAGGACCTGGGACCAAAGTTAGCTCACTAAATAATTTATCCTGCTTCTTAGTATACCTATCTGGATTTATGCACTTTCAACTGAGAATGATTTTCAGTCCAGGACTAGGCTTAATTCTGAGCTTGTACGATCTATTACATCTTATGCAGGCTAAAAGCAGTGGATCAGAATGGAGTCTGTCATCAGTTAGTCTGTGAGCTGTTGTTGTTTACCATCTCCACAACATACTGACCATAATAAGTAGAGAGCCCTGCAAGATCTGGCCAGGCACAGTCGAGACCAGTGGAACCTGATCAGGACCTGGGTCCAAATACTTTTTGAAAAATTTTCAAACACTTTGAGCATTTTTCTTAGCCTGGCTGGAGTTGGCAGGCTAAAGGCTGGTTTTCAGTTGGTCTCTCGACATGTCTGTAGACAGTTATCGCAATAACATCATGAACATCCTACTGTTGCCGGAAATCAAACTTGTCGTTGTCGTTATGAGAAAGTGTGAACACAAAAACGACAGGCTGTATGACATCAGCAGCCTGGTGGTCCAAAATAGCATAACTGAAGTATTTTAACATCAGTAAACCCATCTGTTTAAAAATGTATTTGCTACAGTGCATTCGGAAAGTATTCAGACCTCTTGACTTTTTCCACATTTTGTTACGTTACAGCCTTATTCTAAAATGTATGAAATCTTTTTTTCCCTTATCAATCTACACACAATACCCCCTAATGAAAAAGCAAACAGGTTTTTAGAAATTTTAGCAAATGTGTAAAAAAAAAAACGGAAATATTACATTTACATAAGTATTCAGACCCTTTACTCAGTACTTTGTTGAAGCACCTTAGGCAGCGATTACAACCCCGAGTCTTCTTGGATATGACGCTACAAGCTTGTTGTGGTGGGAAAAGTACTCAATTGTCATACTTGAGTAGAAGTAAATACACCTTAGTAGAAAATGACTCAAGTAAAAGTAAAATACTACTTGAGTAAAAGTCAAAAAGTGTTTGGTTTTTAATATACTTAAGTATCAAAAGTAAATGTAACCGCTAAAATATACTTAAGTATCAAAAGTAAAAGCATAATTTATTTCAAATTCCTTATATTAAGCAAACCAGGTGGCATGATTTTCTGGTTTTTCATTTATGGATAGCCAGGGGCACAATCCAACACTCAGACGCCATTTACAAATAAAGCATTTGTGTTTAGTGAGTCTGCCAGATCAGGAGACAGTAGAGATGACCAGGGACTTATCTCTGATAAGTATGTGAATTAGACAATTTTCTGGTCCTGCTTAGCATTCAAAACATAACGAGTACTTTTGGGTATCAGGGAAAATGTATGGAGTAAAAACAACATAATGTTCTTTAGGAATGTAGTGAAGTAAAAGTAAAAGTTGTAAAAAATATGAATAATAAAGTAAACTACAGATAGTCAAAAAAACAACTTAAGTAGTACTTTAAAGTATTCTCACATAAGTACTTTACACCACTGCAAGCTTGGCACACCTGTATTTGGGGAGTTTCTCCCATTCTTTTCTGCAGATCCTCTCAAGCTCTGTCAGGTTAGATGGGGAGTGTCGCTGCAGAGCTATTTCCAGGTATCTTCAGAGATGTTCGATAGGGTTGAAGTCCAGACTCTGGCTGGGCCACTCAAGGACATTCAGAGACTTGTCCCGAAGCCACTCCTGCTTTGTCTTGGCTGTGTGCTTAGGGTCGTTGTCCTGTTGGAAGTTGAACCTTCACCCCAGTCTGAGGTTCTAAGCACTCTGGAGCAGGTTTTCATCAAAGATCTCTTTGTATTTTGCTCCGTTCATCTTTTCCTGGATCATAGCCAGTCTCCCAGTCCCTGCCGCTAAAAAACATCTCCCCAACAGGATGCTAACACCAGCATGCTTCACCGTAGAGATGGTGCCAGGTTTCCTGCAGACATTGTGCTTGGCATTCAGGCCAAAGAGATCAATCTTGTTTTCATCAAACCAGATAATCTTGTTTCTCACGGTCTGAGTCTTTAGGTGCCTTTTGGCAAACTAAAACCAGGCTTTCGTGTACCTTTTACTGAGGAGTGGCTTCCATCTGGCCACTCTACCATAAAGGCCTGATTGGTGGAGTGCTGCAGAGATGGTTGTCCTTCTGGAAGGTTATCCCATCTCCACAGAAGAACTCTGGAGCTCTGTCAGAGTGACCATCGGGTTATTGGTCACCTCCCTGACCAAGGCCTTCTTCCCCGATTGTTCAGTTTGGCCAGGCGGCAAGATTTAGGAAGAGTGTTTGTGGTTCCAAACTTCTTCCATTTAAGAATGATGGAGGCCACTGTGTTTTTGTGGACCTTCAATGCTGCAGACTTTTTTTTGTGCCTCGACACAATCCCGTCTCTGACTTCTACGGACAATTCCTTCAACCTCATGGCTTGGTTTTTGCTCTAACATGCACTGTCAACTGTGGGAGCTTATATAGACAGGTGTGTGCCTTTCCAAATCATAGCCAATCAGTTGAAGAAACGGGATGCATCTGAGCTCAATTTCGAGTCTCATAGCAAAGGGTCTGAATACTTATGTAAATAAGGTATTTCTGATTTTTTTTTATTTGATAAATTTGCAAAATATTTTAAAAACCTGTTTTTTGCTTTGTCATTTTGGGGCAGTGTGTGTAGATTGATTTATTTGATTGTATCCATTTTAGAATAAGGCTGTAACGTAACAAAATGTGTCAAGTGGTCTGAAAACTTTCCAAACGCGCTGTATATGTCAATCTAGCAAGCCAGGTAACTAAAATCAACTTTCTAAACAATGTTTTGGTTTAGTTTTAGCCTATTAGCTAGCTATCTATCCAGCTTCTTAAATTTAGCAAATGTATTCATTATTGTAGGAAAATAAATTTACAACGAGATCATTATTTACAAGTTAATGGCAAGCTAATTACAGAAAATATTGTGCGATGACTGTGACGAAAAAAAAGCATGGCATTCTACCTGGGAATTTTAGAACTTGTGCACTCATTGCAGTCTTAGTCGGGTAACCATGGCAACGGACCGAGCAACAGGGTCAAAGTTGAACTTTTTTCATCTGCCTGCAGCAAGGAAAATGACAGTCGTAGCGACAGTCTACAGACATTCCACAGGAGTATAAATTAAATGTTGCTTTGAACAGTGAGACTTGTCGCATTCTAACTGTCTCCATACATGTCGATAGACAAAGTATAAACCAGCCTGAAGATGGGCAGGGTTTGCAGTTTTGGGACTATTCTATTGGTGCCATCAGTTGTATTCTTTGTATTATTTTTAATAGTATTTGAATCCAGATCTGATGGGAACCACATCAGGGCCAGCCACATCAGGGCCAGCCACATCTGGGCCAGCCACACCCTAACCCATTCCCTGAGCTAAGCAGTTAGTCTCACTACACAATTATATTTACCACAAGACACACAATTAACACACACTTGTTAAATGTTAGCAATTTGTGTTATTCTTCTACAACACAGACTGTCAAAGCAAGTCAGGGGGAGAAAAATATATTTATTCAAAGAGAACAAATCAATTGTTGTTATGCTGGAAAGTAGATGGTAGATGGTCATTCTTCCCTGGCCTCAATGTTTCTCCTCTGAACAAAGAGACAGGATGTAGTTTATACCCAAGCCTAGCCTGTGGTTGTTCAATTAGAATTCCTTGCAGTAAAATTGGGCCAATGGCCAAGTATTCAGTTTCAGGCTCAACGTATAGACAATTCAGACCAATGAGAACTTGCCACATCACATGTAGGTATGAGTCCCAGACTGGAATTCTACCCGTGTCCCTGACCCATTAATCTTCAGTTCCCCATGACAAATAAACTATTTCCATTGATCATTCATTCGCCAGTACAGAAAAACAACTATCTTCCATTGATCGTTAATTCCCTCTTGACCTTTAGTCCTCTGCGTTGTGTATTTATCTTTGAATATTCTTACACGTCCAAACACACTTTTATGGCTTAGACCTAAGTGTTCCGTAGGGATTAACACAGTACAGACACAAAGCCCACATTCAGACACATACATAGTATTAGGCTCTTATAGGGGTTATTGTAACAAACATACACCCAAAGGCAGACAGCCATAAGTCATATGTTTTCCAACGGAATTCTCCTTTTTTGCAAGTTTAAGGGAATAACCATCCCCAGTTGTTTTGAGTTTACGACAAGGCAATTGAGATGACTAAGAACAAATAACGGAGGAAATACTTCCTTCTTAACTCAAAACAGTGCACCATTTTTTTTCCACCGTCAACTTGAAACTTTGTGCTGGAGCTAGAAAGACAAGTGTTACTGCATGTTTATATGTGTGTGTATATTTGTGTGTGTGTGTGTGTGTGTGTACAGTGGTTTCTGGTCATGCTATAGCCTGTCTCACTTCTCCTACAGAGGAATCCTCGGGACTGGAAACGGACTCTATGGGTATGGTTGCCATGTTGTCTGATGCTTTAGCCATTGAGGAAGGTACCCGGCTGAGTAATGGCTACGTACCGACGGCCGTAGGGCTGGGCCTGCCTGCCTGCATTGTTTCTTTCAATGTTTATCTATCAGTTCATCTGTTTGTTGACTGTTTCCTCTATTTGATGTTTCCTTGCCTGTGGTCTTTTCTATGGTCGGTTGTGTGTTTGTTTGGGTTGGGTTTGGGTTCCTTCCATCATCGGCTGTGTTTCTGATGTTTTATCTGGCCAACTCAACTCAACCGCTACAGTGTCTGTGAACTGCATTACTAACCCGGAGAGAATGCGCTGGCATGCTCTACTGTACTGTTCTGCTCTGTGATGTTGCTGCATGTGATGATGACTTGTGATGATTTACACTACATAACCAAAAGTATGTGGACACTTGTCGAACATCTCAATCAAAAATCAGCAAAGATTGACACCACTCCAGCCGACACTTGGCATTGTGCATGGTGATCTTAGGCTTGTGTGTTGCTGCTCGGCCATGGAAACCATTTCATGAAGTTCCCAACGAACACAAATTTGAAGGGGTGTCCACATACTTTTGTATATAGTATATAAAGTGTATCATGTCATGTTATGGTATACTGGTAATGCATGGTCATTCATGGTTTCAGTGAATGGAGGAACTGTGATTACGTTATGTTTGGTAAGCATACGCCATGATGTTATAGTTTGATTAGTGCCATGAGAAAACTATTGCTCGTATATGCACTACTCGACAAATTGCATCCCAATATATTCATAGTGTTTCCCTGCAAGGCTGTGTGTGAGGCACATGATGGTGTCATGCAGAGGTCCGTTGGCACGCCACAGGCCAGAACGCCTGGTGCTGCTGGAAGTAACTCATTGATTTGAATGACTTCACTGACTTAATCCTTACACATTTGTTAGGCTCAGAACCATGAACATTACAGTAATCTACTGCGAAACGGGCATGATGTTCAAAAGCCGGTGCCTCAGGAATGGAAAGATATTGGCAGCAAAACATTACACATGAAGAACTTGCCTTTTAAAAGGAAAAAAACATCAAGGTCATTTCCAATGATATCACACTCATTTCAAGAGCTATTGCATGCTTATTTACATGCCAATTACAAAAGTCTAGTGCTACATGCAAAATGTCACACAGACTAAATTCAGTGGTATTTGGATTTAGTTTGTGTCCCTTTTTCCTAGATGAGTTGTTGTGGCAGACCACGCGGCCCCCCACGCTGCCCCCCACCACCACTACGACAGACCACCCCACCCCTGAACCAGACACCAGGCCCTTCAACAATAGCCCCTCCAATGAGTTCGACCTCACCGGGAAGAAACGCTTCACAGGTAGGCTACGGTATGGAGAAAAGTGACAACAGTAGTATGTGCAATGTGTGGGAGCATGCTTGCTTGCATGTATGTGTGCCTGATTGGGTGAATGCACCTCACATGCACGTGGGTGTGTGCTTGTAAGTGTGTTTGAGCTGTTTGTGTTTGAGTTTGACAAACTATCTATCTCTCCCCTACGTTGATGTAACATACCACTTGCGGTTATTTCAGCATCACTGTCTAAGAGCTTAGCCTTGTCATCTGTGGATTTAGACTTTACTGTTTCGAACTTAACACTGTCATCACACCCCATTACCCTTATCTATATGATGGATCTCAGTTTAAACAGAGCTTAACCTCTTCAATCATACAGTAGTGAGTGATTAAAAAAAATAATAATAATAATGGGGGGAAGCTTCTGTGAAGTCCCTCTAAATGCCAAAGAGAAAGGCCGTTTTTTTTCGTAACATAAATAATGTTCATCCAGGCATCCAGCTGAAACACCTGCATGCGTTTGTGTTTGATTGAGTGAGCGTGCTCGCATTTTAAGTGTGTGTGTGTGTGTGTGTGTGTGTGTGTGTGTGTGTGTGTGTTTGTGCGTGCGCTTGTATGCAACACGTGTGTCTCAGCCTTATAAATAATTATAGTCCTATTTGGTGTGTGTTCAGTTTTCTTTCACGGAGGAGAAATGAACTCTGGCTCTCTATATCTTGGCTCGTTCAGTCGCACATCATAAATACATTCACAGTTCTTGACTAGCGCCTATATTTACATGATTACCCCTGGGCCAAGGAAAACCCTTTAGGTGAGGGAGTGCCATCTTTCCATTGGTCTGGCAGAACCATCAGAGTTGTATCTTCTTTCAGCTAACAGATGATATCCTGAAATGACCTCTAATGTTGTTTCACCCCTCCGTGACCCTCTCTTGCAGAGATTGACGGTCAATCATGGTCCTGGAAAGCTGTCTGCATTGTTTGCTGGGTTTTGTTCCAGCCCAATACTAACACAGCTGATTGAACTAATCCAGGTCCTTGGTCTAGATTGAAGAGCATGATTAGTGTTAGTGCTGGGCTGGAACAAAGGCACACTAGGGTTGCTAAACTTGCATCTGCAAGGAGGAACCCCCTTCTCTGGTCATGGTGTACATGATACATGGGACTGGGTCTGTGTGTAAAGTGTCACTATGACAGGTTAGAGATTTGGAGACAACGGAGTTAGTTGAGAATGTTGTTGGTAGAACTAATGGTTGCACTGTAGGCCTTTGTACTTTTCCCAATGCCACTCGCATTGTAAGGGCCAGGGTCTTGACAGTTCAGGGTCCACATGACATGGGCGACAGTGGCAAAGTTGAATTGGCTTTGCATAGCCTAACTGTGGGGCTAGTTAGGGAACATCAATACATTTCACAATGTAAATGAGACAATATGTTCATGTTGCACACCTTTTAGTTGTCTCATTAAATGCTTTCAATATTTTTATATGCATTTCTACAAGTTATAGTTGGTTTAAGGTTTTTAGGGCATTGACATTTAAAAAAAAATTCCCATGTACATTGTGTAATTTACGGATGGTCCCTGAGCATTACGATCAGGTCGCATGCAGCTGTGAGCCATTTTAATGATTACTTGGGTACTGCCAGCTGTGGGCATGTGGGCAGGATTGAAATAAACCCAACCCAAAGAAAGCCTTTCATTCCGTGACATGCCATTTTTTCCTAAATATCTCGCAAATCTGTTTTGGACGAGACTGACTGTATGACCAAAATTTGCACTTTGTAGTCAATTTTGAAACTAGAATAAATGTTTCTGACTCATATCAATGCTACGTAAGCTGTTTCCAAAAGGAGAAGTTGCTTACTACGTTCAGTTGCTCTTGAAGCATCCTGCTGTCTCTTTACCATTCTAAAGTGCTTGCTTTGGCCTCGTCTGTCTCTTCCTCTGTCTGCTTTATCCACATCCACTCCTATCGCTGGAAAAACAGACTGAAACCCCCACACACTGAACAGGAATAAAACCAACATCTCTGATTCCCCATCACCCTCTCTCTCTCTCTCCTTCCCTCCCTCCTACTGTCTCTCATGAAGGAGCCTCTCGGTGGTTGTTGGGCTCCTAATGATGATGTGTACATTCCTGCTGAGCCATCAGAGAGCGCCACTCACATCTCCCATGTGAATGTGTTGGCGTGGCATAGTTGGACAGTACGCTAACCGACGGGTCTCAGTAACAGCAGTGTTAACTGGTATTGTTCACTATGAGGACCTGAGTTCGAAATGTGTCAGTGATATTGGACAGCCTTTGAAGCAAGGCTACCGGTTAGACCGGCGGATCCGGCCTGCGAGCCCAAACGGATCTGGCCCACGAGCCCATTCAATCCGGCCTGGGGGAGGTTTGTGTAAAAACATTATTACAAACAGGTCACTCTTCAACGTTTAAAATAGATAGAAATGATGTAGAATAGGTCCATTATAACATTTTCAAATAACTGCCCTTATTCTGGCCCGCAAATTTCTTTTGACGAACAAATCGGTCTGCAAAAAAATCTGTGGAACCCTCTGCTTAATTTTGCAATCCCGATGTGGCCCTCGAGACGGAATTATTGCTCATCCCTGAGTTGGGCAGTACCACCAATTGGAACAGAATTGGTTCCAATTGTTTGGCTGGTGCACGATGCTTAAAACACCAGAGGCATGTGTACTGAAAATGGTGTAGGCTTATGTGTTGACAGCATTGGATGAATGTCTTCTTTAATTACCATATTATTAAAATGTTGTTACAACATTGGCCCCTGAACCAGGTCATCTAATCCAGCTAAACTATCCTGTGAGCCGAGGCCGGCGGACGCACAGCAAACACATCTGATGCTCATTACATCTATTATAGAAATCCTAAGACAGAATGAAATAGAGTAAGAATAACAGTGAAATAATGAAAAAATATGAAACCCGCTGATATCAGCAGTGAGAGGAGAAGAGGTCCCAGACGGCCAAACAAGGAGACCTACTCTCTCATATTTACGAGTTTAATATATCAGATCCAACACAGCAGCCAGCTTTCTGACACGTCCACCATTCCTCTATCTGGAGGGGGTTTGACCATGCTAACTCAATTGACCAATCGTGTCAGTCAACTGTACTGGCGCCAGACAAAGGGTATTGGGTTCCTCTTTACAGGCCGACACATGTTATCTGAAGACTCGTATAGAGCGTATGATGTAAGTCAATGGAGGGTTACAAAAGGGAAGAAAAGTATAAAGTTATCCTTTCCCTTATGTTTGATTTGGCCTACACCGTTTATGTTCCGGGTCAATTTAATAAATATATGATTTTAACCTCTCAAAATGTATTTTCCAGTAGCTGAGAATGTTAAGTAGCTGAAAATGTTAAGTCAAATGTTTGAATACTGTACCAAATTCGTAAATCCATCAAATTACTACATACATTTTTAGGACATAGGGAGATTATACATGAACTTATATCTACAGTATGTGATATAAGATATAGGTCTACAGTATGTGAAATCAGCTTGTTTCTAGGACAAACCGTTCAAAGGTTATATAGACCAAGGTCAAGATCAAATTGCAGGGGTCAAATTGCGGGTAAAATTGAACCAGAACATTATGGATGTCGCTACCAGGTCAACTTTTTTGTTTTCTTTTAAATTACATGTTTTACAAGTTTGAGACCCATACTTAGGAAAGTAGATGACGGGTCATGGTGGAAAATTACATGAAATAGTATTTTAGTGATTCCAAACTGTTCCGGAACATAAAGGAAAGGGTTAAGAGCACTATATCTACTTCCTCAGAATGTAGTAAATCAAAAGATAGATATAGAAACACTATAGAAGACACAATATCTCAAAAGTAAGATTCCATGTGGAAACAGACACATGTTGTCAGGCATATGTGTATAGGTGGCAGGGAAGTCAGGCGCAGGAGAGTCAAACGGAGTGTAAAATGGAGTCTTTTAATAATGTCCTAGTAACATGCTCCATAACACTAAACAGGAAAAGAACATAAACAAATATGGGTACGAAGACCCGTCGCGCACCTATACAACAAAAACACTACACTGACAATAAACAATCTCTGACAAAGACATGAGCGGAAACAGAGAGTTAAATACACAACAGGTAATGAATGGGATTGAAAACAGGTGTGTGGGAAGATAAGACAAAACCAATGCAAAATGAAAAATGGATCAATGATGGCTAGAAGACCGGTGACGTCGAACGCCGAGCACCGCCCGAACAAGGAGAGGCAATGACTTCGGCAGAAGTCGTGACACATGTATACATCTAGAAAAGAACATACGCAGACAGACACATACATCAGTGTCCAGATATGTAGCTGTAAGGACATTATTAGATGTAGTTGAAACGTTCTCAAATCTATTGTATTCTTTAAAAAAGGAGAGTAGAAACCTTGTAGCCCTGTTGGACAGTGTCTGTTGGCTACAGTTGCCTGTCCCGAGTCGTGTGGTGGGGTTGGACTGAGTCCAGCCAAATTCCCATTCCCATCCCAATCATACTGAGAATTCTGGGAGTTCTGGAAGTGTTCACAGCTGTGTATGGATCCAACTGGCACTACAGTAGCTCCCTCGGACACGAAGAACAACAGAAATACAGACAGAAAATCACCCAATGGGGAAGAAGAATGGGACCAGGGGTCTCACACGACCTGTTATGCTACGCAAGATCACCCACTCTGACTTCTCCTGAACTCCTGATAGAGGGAACCCTAGTAGACTCAGTTATAAACGGAATAGATTGTAATATGACACTTTATTGCCCACCAGCAGATGTTAAAACATTGCCTTCTTGTATTAAAACCTCTATGCAGTCTTTTTAATTAAATCATTTTAAATCATCACTGTGTGTTGAATAAATCATCATGTCATAAAAATCATCATGTCATAAAAATAACTCCAAATTAAATTATTTTCCTGAGTGCCCTTTTGCCATGGAAATGCTCAGTCTGATCGTGTGTGGGCCTGTCGATGCAAATTTGAAGGCGGTATATTTATATACACAACCCTTATTGGCGAATAGGGTCATTTAGAATCTAGAGCCTACCCCGCCTACACCTTCAAAGTAGTAGGATACATAAGCAAATAAAAGATGACTGGTCATTGGTCAGAATGATCACATCAGATTGTGATGTCATGATCTGGGCCAAAAACTCCATCCCACCTGAACAGATTAGGCATGATCATAATTTTCACAATTTCAACCTCATAGTGTGGAAATGTCTTTTTTTTTTAAACATGTATTTAGCTGCACTGCCTCTTCAACATAATTATTTTATTGTTCAGTGAAAATGTAGACCGAAGAAAACATTGTGCTCTCCCAAGGGGTTTCTTGGTTGGTGTATAAACCCAGCAAAGATTGTACACAATTGATCAACCATCTTGCTGCTTTCCCATCCCTCCCTGCCATCCCTCTCTCCAGCTCCGTATGTGAACTTCATCCAGAAGGATCCGGGCGCTCCGTGCTCGCTGACGGAGGCTCTGGAATACCTACAGGTGGACGTCCTGGAAAACCTGCTCAAGAAAGACAGCCTGGCTACTAATCAGAAACAGCCGCCCAAAAACAAGCCCCACAACATCACGGTGGTCGCCATGGAAGGCTGTCACTCATTCGTCATCCTGGACTGGGCCATCCCACTGAAGGATGACATGGTGTCAGGTGAGTGGACCACAATGTCACGCAGGGTGACTAGCAAGCTTGGCCACATAGTGGGGTGTACTGTAGATACAATGTGAGAGGTGCGAAGAGTATTCTGTCAGTGCTTCAAGCAGTTAGTGTGCACTTATGCTGTAATTATTCTGATCTTTTTTCACTAATTAGTCTTTTGACAAATCAGATCAGCTCTTAAAAAGATCTGATGTGATTGATCAAAAGACATATTAGTGGAAAATATATCAGAAATGGGATGCCTCTGTAAAGGTAGCCTATGTCTGACTTCAACTTTTCTATCCTGACCCATTTGTTATGGTTTTCAAAGGATCGTAGCAGGTCAGCAGACATAATCGAATTATCACGTTTAAGGTAAGACACAGGTGCAGACAGTGTCGAAATAACAAAGTTTATTATTCGAACAGGGGCAGGCAAAAGAACAGGTCAAGGGCAGGCAGAGGTCAGTAATCTAGATTGGTGGGGCAAAGGTTCAGGATGGTAGGCAGGCTCAGGGTCAGGGCAGGTAGGCTCAGGGTCAGGGCAGGCAGCATGGTCAACAACGGGGAAACTAGGAAACAGGAACACTCGTGAGACAAGAGCAGAGGGAAAACCACTGGTATGATAGACGAAACAAAACAATCTGGCCACAGACAAACAGAGAACACAGGTATAAATACACAGGGGATAATGGGGAAGCTGGGCGACACCTGGAGGGGGGGTGGAGACAATCACAAAGACAGGTGAAACAGATCAGGGTGTGACACTAACTAGTCAGCTGCTCGTTAGATTTTAGGGAGTCACCCAACCCCCAATGTTTTCGACGTCAGTAACCGAGTTTTGAGTACTGTAAAACTATATTTGATAGATCGAGGGATCCAGTCTGTAATGAGTGTGACTTGTGAACAGTGCTTCAGTCAGAGACATGGGTTCAGTCATCCAGAGAGAAGCTGTGTGTTACCTTTGGCTCGCCAACAGAAGCTCCTAGTCCTGGAGTGGGCTGGGCCATTCTCTGATGTCTAAACCACATAGTATCGCAGACCTGCACCACTTTCTCTCTCTTTCCCACTATTTCGATCTCTCTCTCATTTCAATATACAGTATTTAACGTCTTTGCTAAAAATGGATGTAGTGCCTTAAAATGTATTCCAGAGATACATGTACATACATTTCCTCAAATGCATGTACTGTTTGTTATGCCTGACAATATTCCAGAAAGGCATGGCTATGACATCTATCTACAGGGTGGCCAAAGGGGTTCCTAATTCGCCTTCTTAAATTACTCTTTACATATTGATCAATGGAGACAATTGTTTGGGTCACCAAGCCAAAACTGCCAGTGATATGTCATTTAAATTGTGATGGTGAGTAAAAAAACAAATCTGTTGGATGTCACCGAATTTTAACATTCTGTCATAAAGAGTACAAGTTCAACTTGATAAAAAACACATTTTCCCCTCTTAAAAAATGTAATAAAAAGTGTGACTAGTACGTGCCTCTAGTATCACGGGCGCTAGGCTGTAAAAAAATAAATAATAATGTATAATCGTTTTTATCGATTTTAACAAATTATACATTGTACAATGCTCCACAATATGTCAACGTGGAGGTCTAGGCTTTGTCCTTCCAATGAGTGGTATTATATGGCTCTACAGTGTATGGTTAGCGGTGTTATGGTGTGTTCATAACCAAGTGGGAAGCGGGAATTTACCACATCTGGGAAAAATTGAACAGAAATAACTAGTTAAATCAGCCATGAATCATCTTGTGACCGGGGGAGTTGAAGCTTGTTGTGTGCAACAGGAAGGGGCATTTGAATACAAGATTCAAAATAGTAATGTCAATTGGTAAAACATTTCTAGCCTGTCTATCTATGGGTAACAGGGTTGATGTGTTATGCTCAACACGCTCAGTTTTTCACCACACAACACCAGAAAATTGTCAAAAAGTGTAGAACCAGCTCACCTGCTTTTACACTATGATTTGAGTATTAGATGGTCAATGTTAATAATAAAAAAATTAAAAATGTAACTTTGTTTATTGAATTTTCAACACCAGCATTTACAAAAGAAACTTGTAAGTTATTTGGTAGTAAAATAAAACAACTCAACACATCAAAAACAACAATACAGCAAAACAGAGAGAGAGACAGACATAAAAACATACAAATACCAAAAAATTTAAAAAACAAGAGAAAAAAATATATATACATTGATACAGTTGTTATAGGTCAACAAGCACAGATAATACAATCCTTAACATCCGAGATGTTGTGTATGCACCAGGCCTCTTACATCACTAATATGTAAATATACATCACTCTGGAACTGCAGGAAAATGTAGTTGTTTAACATTTTTATTTTACCTTTATTTAACTAGGCAAGTCAGTTAAGAACAAATTCTTAGTTTCAATGACGGCCTAGGTTGGTTTCTGGAAAGACATCTTTAACACACTCAGAATTAAGAGTGTGGGTTAACTGCCTGTTCAGGGGCAGAACGACAGATTTGTACCTTGTCAGCTCGGGGATATGAACTTGCAACCTTTTGGTTACTAGTCCAAAGCTCTAACCACTAGGCTGCCGCCCCATAAGAAAATATAAGAAAAGAAGGGAGCCCATATTGCATAGAATTTGTCTACAGACCCATTGAGTGTGTGTTTAATTTTTTTCAACTTTTTTCAATTTTTTTCAAATTTTTTTCAAATTCAAAATGGATTTAATCCAAAGAGTATGAGTAGGAGGTGCAGAGGATTTCCATCTATGTAACATTAATCGTCTCGCTAACAAAGTGACACAGGCAATTACATCCTTATTCATTTTGGTCAGTTGTATTGTGGGTAAGGAAACCCCAAATAGTGCAATAAAAGGGTCTGGCTAGATCTGTGTGCCGCTTAATTCTGAGAGTGTGTTAAAGATGTCTTTCCAGAAACCAACAAGAGATGTGCAACACCAAAATATGTGTGCATGATTAGCAGGAGACTGATTACATCGTACACAATTAGGGTTCACATCCTTGTAAATTTAGAATAATCTTGCTTTGGTCCAGTGGGCCCTATGAATGAGTTTGCTATGTTTGCTATGAATGCTATGAATGAGTTTGCTATGTACCCTTTTGAGTGCCCCTTCCCATAGTTCATCAGATATTTCCTCACCCAGTTCCTCCTCCCATGAGGATTTAATATTGTTTAATGAGATGGTTTGCTGTGAGCAAATTTGACTATAGATTATTGACGAGGTGCCTTTCAGAGTAGAAAGTGGGATACGAAATGTGTCAAACTGTGTTTCACCAGGAAAGGTGGGGAATCCTTGATCTTTGCTGTGGACATAACTCCGGACTTGTAAGAACCTAAAGAAATTATTTCTGGGGAGACAGAATTTAGCTGATAATTGTTCAAACGTACTAAATGTATTGTTAATATACAGATCCCTGAATCTTTTAATTCCCGATACTAGACTATGTTGAGAAAGCACCATCAACCATAGATGGGGGAAAAGCTGGATTTGAGGCCACCGGATCCAAAGAAGAGGTTGTCTGGAACCCAAAGTGGCGCCGAAATTGATTCCAAATCTTCAATGTTGTTTTGACACATATATTTTTGGTGAAGGAGGAGTAAGGGTCTGTAACGGAGGAGTGAGCGAGGGAAGACAATGCTGCCGGTATAGATGAGGCGACCTCCATCTCGAGCCAAATTGGGGTTGGGAATATCTCTCTGAATGATCCTAATGTTAGCGGCCCAATAATAGAATCTGAAATCTGGTAGAGCTAGACCGCCGTCTGGTTTGGGCCTCTGCAAAGGCTGTTTTTGTATCCTGGGGTGCTTTTTGTCCCATATAAAGGGCAGTATTAGGCCATCGATCTTTTTGAAAAATGTATTGGGAAGAAAAATCTGAAGGCACTAATAGAGATATAAGAATTTAGGGAGAGTATTCATTTTAATATCATTAATTATTGCGACTAAGGAGAGGTGTAGCATAGAACAGCGTTCCAAATCGTCCTTAGTACAGGTTGAAAGAGGAGCAAAGTTGGCATGAAAAATGTTTTCAAATCTGATTGTGACATGTACCTCGAGATAAATATATCTACTGTGAGCAATTTTAAATAGCAAGTTATGTAAAGGGGAATTTTATGCGGCCATATTAAGCTGCATCAATTCGCTTTTACTGAGATTCAGTTTTTACCCTAATAAGTGATCGAAGGATGCGAAAGTGGCAAGGGCAGCAGGAACAGAGGCAGAAAGGTTGGATGTGTATAATAATAAATCCTCTGCATATAGAGACAGTTTTTGTTTGTGTCCGTATCTGACTATACCTTTGATGAGGGGGTTGGAGCGAAGCGAATTGCAAGTGGTTCTATGGCGAGGGTAAACAGTAATGGACTTAAAGGGCAACCCTGGCGTGTTGATCGTTGCAAAGGGAAGCAATCTGATTGAGTGTTATTAGTCCTGACAGAGGCTTGAGGGGATGAGTACAGAAGTCTTATCCAAGTCATGGATTTGGAGCCAAAGCCGAATTTATTTAGAGCGTAAAAAAAGGTATTTCCATTCCACCCGGTCAAACGCTTTCTCCGCATCCAGGGATATAATGGCTTCAGAGGTATTGGCGACAGAAGGATTATATATAATATTAAATCATCGTTGAAGATTGAAAAATGAGTGTCTATTTTTAATAAATCCGGAGAGATAATTGATGGGAGGACTGTTTCCAGACGCGTTGACAGAAGTTTGGCTAGATTTTTATAGTCAAAATTTAGCAGGTTAATTGTACGGTATGATACACAGTCAAGAGGGTCTTTGTTTTTTTAAGAATAAGACAAATGGTTGCCTGAGTGAGAATCTGTGGGAGAGCACCATTTATAAATGGTTGCCTGAGTGAGAATCTGTGGGAGAGCACCATTTACAAATGGTTGCCTGAGTGAGAGTCTGTGGGAGAGCACCATTTACAAATGGTTGCCTGAGTGAGAATCTGTGGGAGAGCACCATTTACAAATGGTTGCCTGAGTGAGAGTCTGTGGGAGAGCACCATTTACAAATGGTTGCCTGAGTGAGAGTCTGTGGGAGAGCACCATTTACAAATGCTTCATTGTACATTTCAATTAGAATAGGGGCTATTTTGGAGATAAACTTTTTATAAAACTCTGCTGAGTAGCCATCAGGCCCTGAGCTTCTCCCAGATTAAAGGGATTTGACAGCATTCGACAATTCTTCAACTTCTTGCCTTACTCTGAAATGAGGAATGGAACACCTGACCCACCCATGCTCTAATTTTTTTAAACCAAATCCCGTCTGACCGAAGGCACAGCAAGTGAGTGGAAGAAATCCTCCAATTCCGATGCATCCACATTACTTTCAGAAGTATATAGAGACTGGTAAAATCTCTTGAACTCATCATTGATCCCCCTAGGGTCTAATGATATCCCAGACGATGTACAAATTTTAGGAATCTAAAATGATGATGATGGTTGACGTAACTTGTGAGCTAATAATTTACTGGCTTTATCTCCTTGTTCATAGTAAGTGCACCTAGACTTGATAAGTAGTTCAGTAACATGGTCTGGTAATATTGTGTCAAATTCTGCTTGCAAAGTTAAACGTTCCAAATAAATAGCCGGAGAATGTGAAACGGCATAAATGTAATCTAATTGGGCAATACAGCGTGTTAACATAGATAGCCTATCCTTATTCAGTTTGTTCTCAAGTGTGGTGCAGGAAATAATTTCACCTCTGATATAAGCTTTCAAAGTTTCCCAAAGAGTAGACGCAGAGATGTTTGGGGTTCTATTTGTGATCATGAAAGTCGATTTGACTCAAAACAAAATTGACAAAGTGTTCATTCCCGAGCAGTTGAGTATTGAGCCGCCAAGGCGGTCACTCACAGATTGTCAACAGTTTGAAAGACTGCTTCCATAGTAACAGGGGCGTGGTCAGATAAAACAATTGGATTATATGAACATGAAGATATGGAATGGAGAAGCCTGTCATCTACAAGGAAGTAGTCTATGCACGTAAAAGGGTGGTGAACCGTTGAGAAAAAAAGAGTATGCTTTTCCAGATAGATTAAACATTCTTCAAGGATCTGAGACTGCGAATTCAGACATAAAGGTTCGGACAACTCTAGGTGAGGTTGATAAGGTGGTAGGTTTAGTGGAGGATCGATCCAAATGTGGGTCTAACCAACAGTTAAAGTCACCACCTAAGATGAACATATGGGAAGACATATCTGGGAGTGTAGAGAAAATCGTTTTTTTTTAAATCACCATTGTCCCAATTAGGAGCATAAATATTAACGAGAAGTACGTTCGTATTGAGCAGCCTACCACTGACATTTATGTATCTACCATGGGGATCTGCGATCACATTAGAACGGTATCGATCTGTGAAGTAAAATAGATTGATCGTGAAGACATCACAACTATGAAATAACACATATGGAATCAAGCAGTAACCAAGTAGTAACCAAAAAAGTGTTAAACAAATCAAAATATACTTGATATTTGAAATACTTAAAAGTAGCCACACTTTGCCTTGATAACAGCTGTACACACTCTTGGCATTCTCTCAACCAGCTTCATGAGGTAGTCACCTGGAATGCTTTTCCAACAGTCTTGCAGGAGTTCCCACATATGCTGAGTACTTGTTGGTTGCTTTTCCTGCACTCTGCGGTCCAACTCATCCCAAACCATCTCAATTGGGTTGAGGTCAGGTGATTGTGGAGGCCAGGTCATCTGATGCAGCACTCCATCACTCTCCTTCTTGGTCAAATAGCCCTTACACAGCCAGGAGGTGTGTTTTGGGTCAGTGTTCTGTTGAAAAACAAATTATAGTCCCACTAAGCGCAAACCAGATGGGATGGCATATCAGTGCAGAATGCTGTGGTAGCTATGCTGGTTAAGCGTACCTTGAATTCTAAATAAATTACTGACAGTGTCACCAGCAGAGCACCCGCAACACCATCACACCTGCAAAAACTTTACGGTGCAAAACTTAATGGTGGGAACCACACATGCGGAGATCATCCATTCACCTACTCCGCGTCTCACAAAGACACGGCGGTTGGAACCAAAAATCTATCATTTGGATTCATCAGACCAAGGACAGATTTCCACCGGTCTAATGTCCATTGCTTGTGTTTCTTGGGTCAAGCAAGTCTCTTATTATTATTGGTGTCCTTTAGTAGTGGTGTCTTTGCAGCAATTCAAACATGAAGACCTGATTCACACAGTCTCCTCTGAACAGTTGATGTTGAGATGTGTCTGTTACTTGAACTCTGTGATGCATTTATTTGGGCTGCTATCAAAGGTGCTGTAATTTCTTATCCTCTGCAGCAGAGATAACTCTAGGTCTTCCTTTGCTGTGGCGGTCCTCATGAGAGCCAGTTTCACCATAGCGCTTGATAGCTTTTGCGGCTGCACTTGAAGAAACTTTAAAAGTTCTTGACATTGACTTGCCTTCATGTCTTAAAGTAAGGATGACTGTCATTTCTCTTTGCTTATTTGAGCTATTCTTGCCATAATATGGACTTGGTCTTTTACCAAATAGGGCTATTTCTGTATACCAACCCTACCTTGTCACAATACAACTAATTGGCTCAAACGCATTAAGAAGGAAAGAAATTCCACAAATGTACTTTTAACAAGGCACACCTGTTAATTGAAATGCATTCCAAGTGACTACCTCATAAAGCTTGTTGAGAGAATGTCAAGAGTGTGCAAAGCTGTCATCAAGGCAAAGGGTGGCTACTTTGAAGAATATAAAATATAAAATGCATTTTTTGGTTACTACATGATTCCATATATGTTGTTTCATAGTGTTGATGTCTTCACTGTTATTCTACAATGTAGAAAATAGTAAAAAATAAAGAAAAACCCAACAAAATCTTTCTAAAGATTTTTAGCAAATATTTTGATAAATACGTGTGAAAATGTATATGAAAATATATTCTAAAATACATTTTCAATGTACTTCAGATTGTATTTTGAAATACGTTAAACACACAATGCATTTAATATATATTGTGAAATACATTTTACATACATTTATATATACATTTTGTAATATATGTTGGAATGCATTTTTTTAACACATTATTTGGCCAATATGAAATATTTCACGTTTTCTCATTTTTATTCCCTTATGGGCTGCGTTGTCAGAAAGATGAGCAAAGTAAAGAGGAAAGAAAGAGAGGGAAAGAGAGGCAGCAGGGTTGAGAGAGAATGAAAGCGTGAGGAGAGAAGGATACAGTAAGTGAGTGACAGGCTGCACCAGTGCTTCTGTTTTCACACTTCTGATTACAAAATATAGTCATAGAGAAAAAATTAAAGAGAGGGAGAGAAAGAGGGATCAACACAATCAGAGAGCAAGAGTGGTGCCTGTGGTAGTGGTTCCCTCCTCCTCCTCCTCTCCACCTTGAGCCAGCTGTGTTGGCCAGGCTCCAGAAAAAATATGAACACATAGGAGCTGGATGTGGCAGGGAGCACCGCCCTTGTAGAGTTTCCACTGGCTGAGTGGCATAATCTGAGCATTCCATGACCTCAGTACTCACGTACTGGCCTGGGGCTTTATGGAGGTTTACCCTTCTGTGTGTGAGAGGAGAGGCAAAACAAGAGGTGAGAAACAGAGAAACAGATTGTCTCTGTATGTGTAGTGGTTGGCAGATCCACAATGTGACTTACTGTGGCTGTCTCTAGTTTAAAACCACTGATATTAGTTGGGATCGTTCTTCTGCCTCCAATCACTCTCCTGTCAAATTAAATATTTCCTCTCTAACATCAGACCACCCTTACCTTGGGCTACACCTCAAAACCAACATGGACACATTTTATTTCTCCTTCTCAAACTTTAAAATGTATCCATGTTTGTTCCATCCCCTCTCTAACCTCTGGTGACATTTGGCCCCTGACCCACGCCTTGTGTGTGACCCCTGCAGGCTACATGGTCCACAGTGCCTCATACGATGACGTCCTTAACAACAGGTGGTCCTCCAGTGCATCCAGCGGCTCACATCTGGCTGTTGAAAACCTCAAACCTAACTCCAGGTGAGAATATGCTCTCTGTGTGTGTGCGAGTGTTTACGGCGTCTTTCACAATGGGCTGCTTATACAAACAAAGGATTTGCGAGATGTTACGGCTTATATATTCTTTACCCATGTGTGTGCGTCTGGGGAGGTGTTTGCCTGCGTGTTTGCGTCTGTGTGTAAGTATTTGTACCTATAAATCAAATCAAAATGTATTCATCACATGCACAGAATGCAGCTTGCGCAGACTTTACAGTGAATTGCTCGCTTATGAAACATTCCCAGCGATGCAGCGTTTAAAAAATAATAATACGACATAAAATAGTAACCAACATGAAATGTATCAAATAAAATAGACAAGAATGAAGCTACAGTATATACAGGGAGTCCCAGTACAGGATCAATGTGCAGAGATACAAGGTACTTGAGGTAGATATGTACATGAAGGCAAGGTAATGTGACTAGGCACCCGGATAGATACAGTAATAATTAGAGTAAAATAAAGAACAGAGTAGCAGCAGCATATGATGAGTGTAAAAGTGTGTGTGTGAGGGTGTGCATGCGTGTATGTATTTGTGTTTGTATCGTGCCGGTATGCGTATATGTCAGCAGAGGGTCCTCAAAGGAAGAAAGGGAGGACCATCCTCCTTAGTGGATTTCAGAAAAAAAAAACATTTCAGATAATACTACACTCAGTATATTCACATCACCAAATAATTGGTTCAAACACACTGCTTTGCTATGAAGGTCTACAGTAATGTCGTGACGTGACTATCATTAATGTGATGATGGCTATTTTATCAAATCAATTAACTGTGTTTAATTATTAAATGAATCACGTAACAATTAACTCATTAGTAACTTGGGGCACAACGGAAAAAGTTTGTTTAATGAGTTACCGTTTCCCGAATTAACAAAAAAATATATCAGAATATATCGTTATTATCACGTTCTGACCTTAATTTCCTTTGTTTTGTATTCATTATTTAGTATGGTCAGGGCGTGAGTTGGGGTGGGCAGTCTATGTTTGATTTTCTATGATTTGGGGATTTCTATGTTTCGGCCTAGTATGGTTCTCAATCAGAGGCAGGTGTCATTAGTTGTCTCTGATTGAGAATCATACTTAGGTAACCTGGGTTGCACTGTTTGTTTGTGGGTGATTGTCTATGTTGATTGCTTGTTTCGGCACAGTTCTCATTAGCTTCACGGTTGTTATTTCGTTTATTGTTTTTGTATAGTGTTTTCTTTATTAAAATTCTTGATGAACACATACCATGCCACATTTTGGTCCTCCGATCCTTCTCTCCTCTTCAGATGAAGAGGAGGACGACCGTGACAGTTATCATATTAGTCATCCATTAATTATTATTACCTCATATCAGTCTCGTTCTGAACGTTGTTGACTTCAAATCTGCATGAACCCTAGTCTAAATGCCGATTCAGCGATACACAAATTTGCTTCATTATTTATTTACTAACTAACTAAATAATCACACAGAATGACAATCACACACACAGGATAGATTATACGTTGATTACTAACATAATACAATGGGAAGTCCTTTAGTGGACTAACCCGATATGGCGGCTTGGTACACAATGAAAAGGGAGGGGCATGTAAAGGAGAGGGAGAGACTGTAAGGATTGGAGGGAGGGAGTGTCGTAAGTGGGATATAAATATCTGGATGGGACAAATGTTGGTTTGTCTGATTACAGCTGTACAGAACCTCTGGGAAGAATTCAAATTGGTTAAAGATTCTCCAGTGTCCGCGAGTTATTTACTCTGAAAAATAAGAACCTAACAATAGTAATATGAATACTTTGCACATGAACGACCGCTCATTCGAAAATAATTGCAATGTATATATATATTTACGTGTGTATATCTTTGTCATCTCTCTGTTGAAATCGCCCGGTCCGTCTGTGGAGAGTAGTTTGATAGAAGTTTGTCAACCAGAGACTCCTTTGTGGTTGTAGCTTCTAGGTCTAACAGTGTCTGTTAGAACGGTTCCTCCAGAGATGTACCACACGGTGTTCAGAGAGGCTTGTTAGAATAGATCTTTTAGAGGTTTCTATGGTGGTGAAAGGAAACTGTGCTTTGTCTTCGGCCAAGTTTCCTAGGCTAACAGTACTTAAACAGCTGCAGACTGAATGTTCCTGTGTAGTCTTCATCTTCTTCACTCGGGAGTTTCAGAGGGTCCCACCATTTTTTGGACTTGTAGTTTTTAATCCATTTCATGAAGTGTGGACCAAATCCTCACGTTCTCTGGTCTCAATGGTTGATTATTCAGGGTACAGCTAGGATCACTTACCACACCGGCAGCGACCCGACATTTTTCAGTCTGTGGTAAATTTCATTAGCAGTCCTTTTATGCACTCTGGAAAAATGGGGCATTCCATACTGTTGACATAATGTCTGTGCTCACGTGGACGTGGTTACTGACTTGGTAAAACTTTCTATGACAAATTTTATCTCATTTCGAAGGCTAAAATCATCTTGCTATCTTTTCACAAAGAGTTTTATATTTAATCATATAAGATTAAAAACATTTAGATGTAAACCTGACTCCTTGAATGCGTACACTTTCAGAGATACAGTTATTTAGTTAAACCATCCTTAAAGATATCACAACTAATTTTACATGATTATTGATTGGAGCCCCAACAACCATTTCCCACATTATTTATTTTAGAAATATTGTTTCAATATCCCATCTTTTGATGTTAAAATACTGCAACGCTTCTCTCTGTTGTAACACTCAGACATTCCACTCTCAAGAGAGAGAGGAGGGCTCTCTTTGATCCTCACCTTGGAGGGAAAGTCATGACAGTAGCCTCAACTAGCTTCCATCCTCCTCGGGGTACATTGACTTAAATACAAAACCTAGGAAGCTCAGGGTTCTCACCCCGTTCCATAGATTTACACAGTAGTTATGACAACTTCCGGAGGACGTCCTCCAACCTCTTAGAGCTCTTGCAGCATGAACTGACATGTTGTCCACCCAATCAAAGGATCAGAGAATGAATGTAGTAAGCATAAGCATAAGTTACAGCTAGCTAGCACTGCAGTGCATAAAATGTGTAATAGAAATAAGGCCATGCTCATAAAAAAATAATTGTCCTTAAACAACACGATCACCATTGGCGTGTGTATTGTGTGTGCGTGTGTGCGTGTGCGTGTGTGTGTGTGTGTGTGTGTGTTTGTAGTGTTTTTGAATGTGTGAGGGTTTTGTGTGGGAGTGACAATGTAGTGTGTGTGTATATGGTCTGTACAGTTGGAAGCCGGAAGTTTACATACACTGGTTGGAGTCATTAACACTCATTATTCAACCACTCCACAAATGTCTTGTTAACAAACTATAGTTTTGGCAAGTCTGGTAGGACATCTACTTTGTGCATGACACAAGCAATTTGTGCATGACACAAGCAATTTACAGACAGATTATTTTACTTATAATTCACAATTCCAGTGGTTCACAAGTTTACATACACTAAGTTGACTGTGCCTTTAAACAGATTGGAAAATTCCAGAAAATGATATCATGGCTTTAAAAGCTTCTGATAGGCTAATTGACATACTTTGAGTCAATTGAAGGTGTACCTGTGGATGTATTTCAAGACCTACCTTCAAACTCAGTGCCTCTTTGCTTGACAGCATGGGAAAATCAAAATAAATCAGTCAAGACCTCAGAAGAAAAAGGTAGACCTCCACAAGTCTGGTTCATCCTTGGAGCAATTTCCAAATGCCTGAAGGTACCACGTTCATCTGTACAAACAATAATACACAAGTATAAACACCATGGGACCATGCAGCCATCATACCATTCAGGAACGTGACGCGTTCTGTCTCCTAGAGTTGAATGTACTTTGGTGCGAAAAGTGCAAATCAATCCCAGAACAACAGCAAAGGGCCTTGTGAAGATGCTGGGGGAAACAGGTACAAAAGTATCTATATCCACAGTAAAAACGAGTCCTACATCGACATAACCTGAAAGGCCACTCAGCAAGGAAGAAAATCCAAAGCCACCATAAAAAAGCCAGACTACAGTTTGCAACTGCACATGGGGACAAGGATCATACTTTTTGGAGAAATGTCCTCTGGTCTGATGAAACAAAAATAGAACTGTTTGGCCATAATGACCATCATTATGTTTGGAGGAAAAAGGGGGAAGCTTGCAAGCCGAAGAACACCATCCCAACTGTGGCAGCATCATGTTGCCAGGGTGCTTTGCTGCAGGAGGGACTGGTGCACTTCACAGACTAGATGGCATCATGAGGAGGAAAATTGTGTTGATATATATATATTTTTTGAATATTTTATTTTTGCATTTTCCAATTAAGAACATTCAAAACAAAAGTGAAAAGATATTAGACAACGATAGGACAAAGTGACAGTAACAGACGAGCGTAACAAAAAAATAATTATCATTATATATACAAACATACAATAAGAAAAAAATAATAACGAGACATTGGATTACCTGCCGTAGGCTACATATTATACATTACGTGTGAAACATTATGTGAGGATTATATATAGATTCAATCAATGAGATGTGGGGGGAGATTCTCCATATAGTCAATAAAAGGTTGCCAAATTCTCTAAAATGTCTTTAACTTATTCCTCAAGCAGTAAGTGATTTTCTCCAAAGGGATACAACTATTAACTTCCGATAGCCACATTGCAACTGACAAGGAGGAATCCAATTTCCATTTCAAGGCAATACATTTCTTGGCAATCGCTAGCAATATTTCTGTTAGCTTTATAGTATGGCTTTGCCTAAGATTGGTGTTAGTAAAGTTACCCAGTAGACAGACCTCCGGGTCTAAAGGGAATGCAACCCCGTGAATTGAGGATATGGTATTGCATACCCCCTGCCAGAAACCGTGTAGTTTTGAACACTGCCAAGTGGAATGGAGGAATTTTCCTTCATCTGAGCCACATCTAAAACATAGGGAGAATATATCTGGGTTGAACTTGTGCAGTCTAGGTGGGGTGATGGAGGAAATGAAACTGGATCAGTCTGTATCTGGAGTTCAATGTGGATGTAACACCATCCCTGCATAGGTCACTCCATAGATCCTCATCAAGATCAATACCCAGATCTTTTTCCCATCTAAATCGGGGTTTATCTAGCCCAGGCAGTGTTAGTCCTGACATAAGAGCATCGTATACACGGGAAATGGTCTTGAACTGTGGTTGGTCTGCGTGGCAGAGTTGTTCAATAGGTGACATCTTAGGTAGGTTCCATTGTCCCTTCAGAGTCACTCTAATAAAGTTTCGTAGTTGTAGGTAGCTAAAGAAGTCCCTGTTAGGCAAGTGGTATTTCTGTTTCAGCTGATCAAAAGACATAAGAACTCCCTCCTCGTAACAATGTTCCAGAAGAGTGATCCCCTTATCAGACCATGGTCTAAAGTTACTATTCTGGAAAAACATAGGGATCAATCTATTGTTCCATAAAGGGGTTTTAGGGGAAAGGAATCTCTCTCGTCCGAACAGCTCATGCAGTTTGCACCATGCCAGGACAGAATGTATGATTAAAGGGTTGTCTGTGATGGTTTTTATAGCTTTTCTGTCCCATTTGTAAAACAATTCTGCCCCAGTGTCATCATTTACCTCAAGCTTTTCAATGTTCAACCATGAGGGAGAGGGACCATTGTCAAACCTCTGAGCCAGAAACCTAGACTGTGCAGCCCAGTAGTACATTCTAAAATTGGGGAGGTTTAAGCCCCCTTGACTGTAATCAATGGTCAGTTTATCCAGGCCAACCCTAGGGGTTTTGCCGTGCCAGATAAACCGTCTGGTCAGCTTGTCGAGAGAGGAAGAAAATGCTGCGGGAACAGGGATAGGGAGAGATTGAAACAGATATAGAAATCTGGGCAGGACATTCATTTTAATTACATTGATTCTACCCAGTAGAGTGAGAGGTAAGTCCATCCATTTTCCATTTAAGGTCAACCTCCACCCTTTGCAACAAACTGGCCAGATTGAGTTTATAGAGGTTGTTCAGATTACCATCCACCATTATGCCCAAATATGTGAAGCCCATAGGCGACCATCTAAAAGGAAACTTGTGCTTGATGGTAAAGACAGACAACCGTAAGATTTCACTTTTATCAAAATTGACCTTATATCCAGAGAAAGAACTATAACACTGTAGTAGGATCTGCAAGTGAGAGAGGGAGTGTTCTGGGTTTGTTAGAAATAAGATAAGGTCATCCGTAAAGAGTGATAATGTATGGGTATGGGGGCCCACCTCAAAGCCATGTATGTCAGGGCACGTTCTAATAGCCTCAGCCAAAGGTTCGATGGCGAGGGCAAAGAGGTGGGGGCTAATTGGGCAACCTTGTCTGTTCCCCCTATAAAGAGGGAACAAGGAGGAAGTAATCCCATTGGTAGCAATCCTAGCTTTAGGAGATTTGTAGAGTGATTTTATCAAATTTACAAACACAGTACCTAAAACGAACTATTCCAAGACGCGAAAGAGGTATGGCCATTCAACCCTATCAAAGGCCTTTTCGGCGTCGAGGGAGACTGCGACACTAGGTATTTTGTTTTTGTTAGCAAGGTGAATTATATCAAAGAACCTTCTGAGATTATTGGAGGACAATCTATTAATTATGAAGCCAGTCTGATCTGGGTTGACCAACAGGGGAAGACATGACTCCAGACTCTTAGATAGCATCTTGGTGACCAGTTTACAATCTGTGTTAAGGAGAGAGATTGGTCTAAAGGAGGCGCACTTTAGCGGGTTTTTCCCTTTCTTGTGGATTACAGTAATCACTGCTTGAGAGAAGGACTCTTGAAAGCAGTTGTCTTCTCTGGCTTTTTTAAGTACCTCCATAAGGTAGGGGACCAACAGCTCCCTAAATTCTTTATAGAACTGTGGAGGGAAACCATCCTCCCCAGGAGATTTATTAGAAGGTAAGGATTTAATGGCCTCCAACAATTCAGGAACTGAGAAGTGTTCACTCAGGCGCTCGCTGTCTTCACCTGACAGGCATGGGAGGTTGAGAGAGGAGAGAAAGGAGTCGATCTCTGATAGATCATCGCTTGATTGGGAAGTGTAGAGGTCTTCATAGTATTTCTTAAAAGTATTATTCATTTCAGTAGGGATTAATTGTCCTCATACTTTCCTCTGCTTTCAGTTGCCATGCCAATACTTTGTGAGCGTTCTCTCCAAGCTCGTAACAACGCTGTTTGGATTTAGTGATGGCCCTCTCAGCTTGATATGTGTTCAGAATATTATATTAAAGTTTTTTATTTACCAAAAGCCTGTATAGATCTTTAGTCGGGCCTCTTTGGTAGGTTTTCTCTAGCTCAGAGATTTCAGATTCAAGGGCACTCAGTTCCGCACCATGTTTTCTCTTCAGCCCTTTAGTATAGGAAATAATCTGTCCCCTCAGATAGGCCTTCAATGTGTCCCAAAGAATGAAGCTGTCAGGGGCGGAGGGTTTGTTTGTCAAAGTAAAAATATTGATCTGCTTTTTGATGAATGCACAAAATTCAGGTTGTTTTAGGAGTGTAGAATTTAGTCTCCATCTATATGCTCCATTTACCTTGGTAGGAATGGAGATTGATAATACCAGAGGAGAATGGTCACTAAGCAATCTGGGGAGATTCTCGACATCTAACACTCTTTGAAACAGTTGTGTCGAAAGTAAAAAGTTATCTATGCGTGGGTGTGTCTTGTGTGGGTGTGAATAAAAAGAGTAGTCCCTATCCTGTGGGTGCAACTGTCTCCAGATGTCTAGTAAATTGAGATCTTTCATGAATGACATGGTGAGCTTGCCGGCTTTGGTGAGGGTTTATCAGAAGACCTATCAAGAACTGTATCTAAGCAAAAATGAAAATTTCCTCCAACCAGTAGCCATCCTGGTGGTGCTTGAGCGACCTGAAGGAAGACATTCTGAATAAACCTATGGTCATCGAAGTTAGGAGCATAAATATTCAATAGGATCCAAGACTCTGAAAACATATGCCCCTGCACCAAAACAAACCTGCCAGAGGGATCAGAGATGGTGTTGTTAGAGCAGAAGGGGATGTTTCTACTTATCAAAATTGCAGTTCTTCTTGCTTTGGAGTTAAAAGAGGATGCAAAAACTTGTCCTACCCATTCCCTCTTCAATGTCTTGTGTTCACTGGCTGTAAGATGTGTTTCTTGTAAAAACACAATGTCAGCCTTTCATTTCTTAAGGTATGTATAGACTATTTTCCTTTTAATCGGGCTGTTAAGGCCTTTTACGTTGAATGTGACATATTTTAGTGGATTAAGCATAGGTTGGGTTTCAAATATGTAACTGAATGGAAATCTATCATATGCAGATAATTAGGAAATGTTTCAAAAGTGACCTATGTGTCTCTTTAGGAAGGAAACAATAAACATAGAAAAAAGGAAGAAAAAAATGTATAAAAATCTCACCCACCCCGATTGTCAGACTAAAACAACAATCCCAACAATCAAACATGAATACCCTTGTAGAGATACGTTGCTGCTCGCTTTCCATCTTGCTCTTACTAGCTAAACCTTGGCGTAAACTAAAACCTGCGAGCTCTCTAAGTTGAAAACAAATGTTGTGAATAGATATTTATGGCTGAATATTTAATGCCCACGGTAAGGGCTGCTTGAGTCTCATTTCGGAAGATTAACATAAATGAGGGGGGAAAGCAGTGGGCCTTCGCCCAGTGGATATGGACTAAACCAAAATATACTCTCCTGTAAATGTAATAGAACTCACCCCGGAAAGATACGGTTAGTTGAAAATGTACACATCAATTATAGTGACCGAGAGATACCAGCAGTTCAGTCCGGATAAGAGAAAACAAACAAACTGCATTTTATCCCCCAGAGAGACCGTCCTGGCTCAGACGTTGCATTTTATCCCCCAGAGAGACCGTCCTTGCTCAGACGTTGCATTTTATCCCCCAGAGAGACCGTCCTGGCTCAGACGTTGCATTTTATCCCCCAGAGAGACCGTCCTGGCTCAGACGTTGCATTTTATCCCCCAGAGAGACCGTCCTGGCTCAGACGTTGCATTTTATCCCCCAGAGAGACCGTCCTGGCTCAGATGTTGCTCAGTTCTTTGAAAAAAGTGTGCACTTCTCCCGGTGTGTTGAAGAGATGGCTTCGGCCTTTGTACTGAACATTCATCCGCGCAGGGTGGATGAGGTAGCCGGTGATGTTCTTCTCCTTCAGTGCTTTGGCGGCAGGTCTGAACTGCTTGCGACATCTGGCGAGATCCGCGCTCATATCTGGGAAAAGGCTGACCCTCTTTCCATCGATGGTGATGTCCCCTTTGGCTCTTGCGAGTTGCAGTATCTTCTCTCTGTCTTGGAAACGGAGGAACCTGATCAGGATGGCTCGTGGGGGCTCATCTGGCCAGGGTTTCGGCGCTGATGTTCTGTGGGCGCGTTAGATTTCCAGCAGCTTGGTGAAGTTGATTATGCCTAGGACCTCCGGGATCCATTGAGTGAAGAAACGGACCGGGTCACGGCCCTCGCTGTCCTCTTTCAATCCCACCACACGGATATTACTACGTCTACTCTGGTTCTCCATCTGATCTACCTTGTTTTTGAGGTAGGCATTGTCCTTTTGCAGTTGTATCAAGACCTGGTCATGTTGAGCGATGGTATCTTCAACTGTGCTAATGCGCAACTCTGCCTCAGTCGTTCTCAAAAGGAGATCATTCATGGAGCATTTCAGGTCGTCAATGGAAGAATGGAGTTCAGCCATTTTCTTATAAATTTTCATAGAAAGACCTCTGTTTACCATCCTGAATTTCCCGGAGGAGAGTAGCCAGCATGTCGGCAGGCTCGCAAGAGACTGCTGAGAGCAACAATCTGGAACTGTCGTCTGAGTTATGAGGGCTAATGCTAATCTTGCTAGCTGTAGCGTTATCGTTATCTTGGGAATCAACAACGTTTTGGTTGTCCTTCTTGCCTCTCGGTTGGAGGTCCATGGCTCTTTGTGAAGGTAAGTACTTGACAATTTATCAGCCGATGTTAGAATATTGTTTCAACGTTGTTATTTAGGTAAAAATAGAATAACTTTGAAGAGCTCGGTTTGTCAACGTCTGCTCAGCTCCGCGGCATCACGTGCTCCTGTGTCCCCCCCCCCTTAAAAGACCTAGATGCACTATTGTAAAGTGGCTGTTCCACTGGATGTCATAAGGTGAAAGCACCAATTTGTAAGTCGCTCTGGATAAGAGCGTCTGCTAAATGACTTAGATGTAATGTTAAATGTGTTGATATATTAAAGCAACATCTCAAGACATCAGTCAGGAAGTTAAAGCTTGGTCGCAAATGGGTCTTCCAAATGGACAATGACCCCAAGCATACTTCCAAAGTTGTGGCAAAATGGCTTAAGGACAATAAAGTCAAGGTATTGGCCTTGACCTCAATCCTATGGAAAATTTGTAGGCAGAACTGAAAAAGCGTTTGAGAGCAAGAAGGCCTACAAACTTGCCTCAGTTATACCAATAATCTGTCTTAAAATAAGGTGATTTTTACGAGGATTAAATGTCAGGAATTGTACCATTAATTCACTATTCAGCAGTCTGGCTATTTATCAGTCTTATGGCTTGGGGGTAGAAGCTGTCTCGATGCCTGTTGGTCCAAGAGCCGATGCTCCGGTACCATTGGCCAGACGGTAGCAAAGTGAACCGTATATGGCTTGGGGTGGCTGGAATGTTTGGCAATTTTTTTGGGCCTACCTATAGGGTATTGGAATGTGCGTTTATATGATTATTGTTCCCGGTAGGTCTCAGTGATGTTAGACACATAACATGTGTTCACTGTATCTGTCACTGTGTGTGTAATTCTATGCATGTGTGTGTGATGTCAGCCCCAGTCAGAGACCAGCACTGTGTGGTATTGTAATACTTATATACAGTAAGTTATTAAGAAGCCCTCAGAGTGATGTAAATCAGAGCTAACTGGGTAGAGGCAGGTTTGAAAACACGTTTAAATCATCCTGAAAACATGATGTACCAGCCAAAAGTTTGGATACACCTACTCATTCAAGGGTTTTTCTTTATTTTTACTATTTTCTACATTGTAGAAAGTGGAAACTTAATGCAGAGCAGGTGTGTCGATAAATCACGAGCAGGAAACCTGACAGCTCTGTAACAGGAAGACACGCAAATGCACACACATACACAGTTCTGGGTGTTAAACAGAGCAGGGTGTCTAAGGGAGACACAGGGTCTGGCAGGGGGTGGTGTGCGTTTGTTAGCTCTTCCAAGTAGCCATAAAGCTTTCCCTCCATGGTGCCAGACCCAAGTCAACGATTCAGACCCGAGCCAACGGTTCACGCTCATGTGTTAGCCATGCATATATGTAGGCCTACACAAATCAGCACACTTTGTTACTGTCACACACACACAATCTCACACTTGATGAACTGTCCCACGAACATCACACACACTCGCTTAAACACTCATCTATTGCCACTGCGGGGACACACACAGACAGATGTTCCTAAATACATAACTTTGGAATGTAGAAGCCTACTGTGCATGCATTTGCTCTTGCTCTGTGGTTTGTGTGTCTGTCTGTTTGTGCATGACTGCATATGACTTGTGCGTGTGTGTACATTCATGAGTAAATACTTTGTGTACGAAAAGCGGATAGAGTGATTGACAGTTTATAATTGTTCATGAAAGGTTCACCTGAGTCTGGGTGTGGCTGTCTGTAAGGATCCATCTAAAGGCATGTATACATTTCAGTCTCTCTGCACTGTAGCAACACTACCCCTCGTCTCCACATACACACACGTGCACAGCGCATGAGCACACGCACACGCGAATGAATAATTCACAAAAAAAACAATATTTTGTCATTAGTCCACACTTTCTACATTGTAGAATAATAGTGAAGACATCAAAACTATAAAATAACACATGGAATCATGTAGTAACCAAAAAAGTGTTAAACAAATCAACAAATGTTTTGTATTTGAAATTCTTCAAAGTAGCCACCCTTTGCCTTGATTGACAGCTTTGCACACTCTTTGCATTCTCTCAACCAGCTTCATGAGGTAGTCACCTGGAATGCATTTCAATTATCAGGTGTTCCTTAGTGAAAGTTAATTTGTGGAATTTCTTTCATTCTTAATGCGTTTGAGCCAATCAGTTGTGTTGTGACAAGGTAGGGGTGGTATACAGAAGAAAGCCCTATTAGGTAAAATACCAAGTCCATATTATGGCAAGAACAGCTCAAATAAGCAAAGAGAAACGACAGTCCATCATTACTTTAAGACATGAAGGTCAAGTCAATCCGGAAAGTTTCAAGAACTTTTAAAGTTTCTGGAAGTGCAGTCTCAAAAACCATCAAGTGCTATGATGAAACTGGCTCTCATGAGGACCGCCACAGGAAAGGAAGACCTAGAGTTACCTCTGCTGCATAGGATAAAAAATTACAGGACCTTTGATAGCAACCCAAATAAATGTGTCACAGAGTTCAAGTAACAGACGCATCTCAACATCAACTGTTCAGAGACTGCGTGCATCAGACCAAAGTAACCACCACTAAAGGACACAAATAAGAATAAGAGACTGGCTTGGCCCAAGAAACACGAGCAATGGACTTTAGACTGGTGGAAATCTGTCCTTTGGTCAAAATTTGCGATTTTTGGTTCCAACCGCCGTGTCTTTGTGAGATGCAGAGTAGGTGAACAGATGATCTCCACATGCGTGGTTCCCACCGTGATGCATGGAGGAGGAGGTGTGATGGTGTGGGGGTGCTTTGCTGGTGACACTGTCTGTGATTTATTTAGAATTCAAGGCACACTTAACCATCATGGCTACCACAGCATTCTGCAGTGATACGCCATCCCATCTGGTTTGCGCTCAGTGGGACTATCATTTGTTGTTCAACAGGACACTGACCCAACTCCAGGCTGTGTAAGGGTTATTTGATCAAGAAGGAGAGTGGTGGACTGCTGCATCAGATGACCTGGCCTCCACAATCACCAGATCTCAACCCAATTGAGATGGTTTGGAATGAGTTGGACCGCAGAGTGAAGGAAAAACAGCCAAAAAGTGCTCAGAATATTTGGGAACTCCTTCAAGACTATTGGAAAAGCATTCCAAATGAAGCTGGTTGAGGGAAAGCCAAGAGTGTGCAAAGCTGTCATCAAGGCAAAGGGTGGCTACTTTGAAGAATTTAAAACATAAAATATATTTTGAATTGTTTAACACTGTTTTGGTTAGTACATGATTCCATATGTGTTATTTCATAGTTGTAATCTACAATGTAGAAAATAGTAAAAATAAAGAACAACCCTTGAATGAGTAGGTGTGCCCAAACTTTTGGCCGGTACTGTATATGAGAACATTTCTCTCTTTCTGCCTCTCTCTGTGATTTTCACTCTTCCCTTTTTCTGCCTCCTTTTCTCTTTTCTTTTCTGATATTTTGGTCAGTTTCCACATGGCTCCAGTAATTGGATCCAGACCGGCAGACTTTACGTTGTTAAGGATTTGGGTGGAAATTAGCGGACTGTGAAATTACTGTATGTAACCCTACAGCAGGGGGAGAACACACAAAGACACACATTGTCAACTATATGGACAGATTGCAAAACCTCGTCTCACGGTGTTGTTTTGAATATGAGGGTATTAAATAATTCCTCCCCTGTACAGTATGTATTTAAAACACACTGAGACTAAAGTGAAGTGACCTCACCCTTACAAACCCCCAAATATTTAAAAACTGCTTGAAAAAAACGTGGTTTCCGGACATACTTGAAAAAAACGTGGTTTCCGGACACGCGTGAATAGATCACGTGAATTTGTATTTATTTTTGTATGTGTTTTTCCCTCATGTGAAAAGAAAAATTCCCCACATTGCATTTTGTTCTTCACAACTTCCAGCTATATCTGGTCTCCCATCCAGGGACTGAGCCTGCTTAACTTCAGAGGTACCAGCAGTGGGATGCAGGTTTCCATGTTGCTAGAATGAATGTGTCAAACCTCGCAACTGGAAAAAAAAGGCAGTGAAAACAAAGGCCAGGATAACAAAACCAAAGATAGGGAAAATTTGTTCTTAGATTTCAGAATGATTTCCATAAAATATTTGGTTTTGCTTTGGGGTTTTTCTCTTTGAAATACTATTCATTTTGTTCTCAACTTTAGAGGTTTTGCTTGATATTAATGGCACAAAGTAACTCACTTACTAGAGGATTGCACCATATATTAAATAACACTATTCCTCCATTAACACTATTCCTCCATTGTGGAAATGTGAAAGCAATGTAGGAGATTATAACACAATATACAATGGAAGACAGAAGTTTACATACACCTTAGCCAAATACATTTCAACTCAGTTTTTCACAATTCCTGACATTTAATCCTAGTAGAAATTCCCGGTCTTAGGTCAGTTAGGATCACCAGTTTATTTTAAGAATGTGAAATGTCAGAATAATAGAAGAGAGAATTATTTATTTCAGCTTGCATTTCTTTCATCACATTCCCAGTGGGTCACAAGTTAACATACACTCAATTAGTATTCGGTAGCATTGCCTTTAAATTGTTTAACTTGGGTCAAACGTTTCGGGTAGCCTTCCACAAGCTTCCCACAATAAGGTGGGTGAATTTTGACCCATTCCTCCTGACAGAGCTGGTGTAACTGGGTCAGGTTTGTAGGCCTCCTTGCTTTTCCCCACACTTTTTAAGTTCTGCCCACAATTTTCCTATAGGGTCGAGTTCAGGGCTTTTGTGATGGCCACTTCAATACCTTGACTTTGTTGTCATTTTGACCCAACTTTGGAAGTATGCTTGGAGTCTTTGTCCATTTGGCAGACCCATTTGCGACCAAGCTTTATCTTCCTGACTGATGTCATGAGATGTTGCTTCAATATATCCACATCATTTGACTTTCTTATGGTGCCATCTATTTTGTGAAGTGCACCAGTACCTCCTGCAGTAAAGCACCCCCACAACATGATGCTGCCACCCCTGTGCTTCATGGTTGGGATGGTGTTCTTCGGCTTGCAAGCCTCCCTATTTTTCCTCTAAACATAACAATGGTCATTATGGCCAAACAGTGCTATTTTTGTTTCATCAGACCAGAGGACATTTCTGTAAAAAGTATGATCCTTGTCCCCATGTGCAGTTGCAAACCGTAGTCTGGCTTTCTATGCCGGTTTTGGAGCAGTGGCTTCTTCCTTGCTGAGGGCCTTTCAGGTTATATCGATATAGGACTCATTTTACTGTGGATATAGATACTTTTGTACCTGTTTCCTCCAGCATCTTCACAAGGTCCTTTGCTATTGTTCTGGGATTGATTTGCACTTTTCACACCAAAGTACATTAATCTCTAGGAGACAGAACGCATCTCCTTCCTTTGCGGTATGACGGTTGCGTGGTCCAATGGTGTTTATACTTGCGTACTATTGTTTGTACAGATGAACGTGATACCTTCAGGCGTTTGGAAATTGCTCCCAAGGATGAACCAGACTTGTGGAGGTCCACAATTTTTGACTGATTTCTTTTGATTTTCCCATGCTGTCAAGCAAAGAGGCACTGGGTTTGAAGGTAGGCCTTGAAATACATCCACAGGTACACCTCCAATAGACTCAAATGATGTCAATTAGCCTATCAGAAGCTTCTAAAGCCATGATATAATTTTCTGGAATTTTCCAATCTGTGTAAAGGCACAGTCAACATAGTGTATGTAAACTTATAATTCACTGTATTACAATTCCAGTGGTTCATAAGTGAAATAATCTGTCTGTAAACAATTGTTGGAAAATGACTCTTTGTCATGCACAAAGTAGATGTCCAAACCGACTTGCAAAACTATAGTTTGTCAACAAGAAATGTGTGGAGTGGTTGAAAAACGAGTTGTAATGACTCCAACCTAAGTGTATGTAAACTTCCAACCTCAATAGTATCTGGTAAAAGATAATAAAAAGAAAAAAAACATACTTTTGTATTTTTTCATACCATCATTTTTTAAATGCAAGAGAAAGGCCTTTATGTGTTATTCCAGCCCAGGTGCAATTTAGGGTTTGTCCAGTAGATGGTAGCAGTGTATTAGCAAAGTTTTAGACTGATCCAATAAATCATTGGTTTTCTGTTCAAAATTTTGTATCAAGACTGCCCAAATGTTCCGATTTTGTTTATTAATAACTTTTCATTTTCAAAATGGTGCACTCTCCTCAAGCAATAGCATGGTATTCTTTCACTGTAATAGCTATGGTGAATTGGACAGTGCAGTTAGATTAACAAGAATTTAAGCTTTCTGCCAATATCAGATATGTCTATGTCCTGGGAAATGTTCTTGTTACTTATAACCTCATGCTAATCGTTAGCCTACGTTAGGGGACACCGATCCCGAATAAGTTTAATTGAAACATTAGCAAAGGCTTCTTCCTACCAAAGTTTTAGTTTAAAGCTCAGGGATGGGGCTGGAGAAATCAAATCAAATCAAATGTATTTATATAGCCCTTCGTACATCAGCTGATATCTCAAAGTGCTGTACAGAAACCCAGCCTAAAACCCCAAACAGCAAGCAATGCAGGTGTAGAAGCACGAAATGCAACCTATCTCAAATCCATAGACTATGCTAAGGACTGACCAGCCATGATATAAAAAATTATAGGTTTAACCATGTTTTTAGGTTGTTCACATTTACTTTGTTTACAAACATTGCATTAAAGCAAGCTTATATTCTGGGTTCTGGTGGAGTAAAAAAAAGTGAAACTAAAGTAATGATGAAAAATACGTTATATTCTTCAAAAATCAATGGGTACATGTATATTTATAAATCCAAAACTTTATGTAGAATTGAATTGCCCCTTTAACAGGCAGTGACCTTCATACAGCAGAACTATGTCGCCATTTGAATGTGATTCATTAACCTGTCCCCCCAAAAATGTTAGCTGTCCACACTTCTGCGAATGTCCCGTAAAATCATTCCCCGGTCCTGCATTTTGGGCTTTTTAGTTGTGGTCACTTTAGTTCCACCAGGGGAAACATTGCTACTGCTAACACCATGTTAACACCATCTTTCACATGTGGGGAGAATAACATTATTTCAACCCCACATGTGAACTTGCAATTCAATATGTGAAAAATGTATTTTCGCATGTGAAAGTTTTCTTACATGTGAAACTCCACATTTTATTTTCATTTTCAGATGTGGAATTGCAAGTTTGCATGTGAAAATAAATTGCAGTTTCACATGTTAAAACATTTAACTTGATCAAATGTGATTTTAAAATTTGAAACTGCAAAATTGACATGTCGTTTTTTTGTAAGGGCAGAGCTCAGTCAGGAGGGACATTGTGTCATATAGGAAAGCTCTCAGTGAGAATTTGCTGACTTAAGGACTTTTTTCTCTTCCTCCCTCCCTCCCTTCCCTTCCCTCCCAAACCATACAGTACCTCTCTCCCTCACTCCCCCACTTTCAATCTACTCCATTCCCCTTCTTTCTTTCCTTCTCTCTCCCTCCTTCTGTCACTCCTTTTATCCCTCTTCAACACATGCCAAATTACCATTTTATTGCGTTCTGCTCATTTTAGATTCATAAGAACATAAAAACAGTCTTCTCTTAATTCTACGAGTGCTGCCTCCCTTCCGGACATCGAGTGCTGCCTCCCTTCCGGACATCTGTTCTAGTCATTAGAGTATAAATACATTTCATGTGGCAACAGAGTCCTGTCTAAATGACTCTTTAACTCCTAGATTAATGACTATACACACACTCTGTTTTGTCTTATTTTACCTCAGGTACTACTTCAAAGTGCAGGCGAAGAATGTCTTTGGGCTGGGACCGGTCAGCGATACAATCACCTATGTCACTGAGTCAGGTCTGTATGAGTATTAGGTCAGGTTACTAGGGTCAGTTTTACTTTGTGCCTGCGCTAAGGCCACATCAACCTGAGTTGTCTGTATCCTCCCGTTTTTAGTTGATGTATAAATTCAGTCCCAGTTCATGTCTCTCATTTAAACACATTTTTAAAATCTTTTTCAGACGACCCTCTTCTTATTGAACGACCACCTGGTGAGTGGTGTCGATAGTTCTCATATATTACTCAAAACTTCTTGGCTTATACTCTAGTCCAGACCAACATTGCTTCAGATCATTTGAAGAAACCCAAAATGACAGCTGGAGTGAGCTTGTGAGGAGTTAACAGTCTGTGGAGAGACATACATACAGTTGCATACAACTACACTTACATTTACTGGACTTGGCAGACAGCCATAGTGGTAAAACGTTGTCAAAGTAGAGTTTTGATATTCATTGTTTTTAATTGAGAGAGTCAGTCAGGTATTTCAAAGAGGAGGGACAAGGGGACAGGCACTGGTTCCCTCCTCAACCCTCTCTCACCCTTCCCCCTCCCCCGGGTGCTATGCACAATGAGTGGAGGTGATTTACTGTGTATCTGAATAGGAGAGACTGGCATAGTGCACACTGTCAGTAAAGGGGTTGTAAAGGAGTTGAGTGTAGTTAGTCATGACTAGCTTTGTGAGAACTGACAGGTTGAGTGTAGGTACAAATGACTAGCTTTGTGAGAACTGACAGGTTGAGTGTAGGTACAAATGACTAGCTTTGTGAGTGTAGTATTGTCAAGCACTCTGTCAGATAGAGGAACTGTCATTAAAGATATGCTGAACGCTTAACCTCAACCGTTTTGTAGTATTGTAATATATGCCACTTTTATCCCATGACTTTCTGTAAAGTGAAATCATAGATTTGAGTATATGTGACCCCAAAAGAGATCAAACCCACAACCCTGGCCTTGCTAGAGCCACGGTCTTACCAAATTAGCTACACAGGACAGTCTCCTGTTAATTGCCCCCCTCCCCCACAGGTGGAGAGCCTATCTGGATCCCCTTTTCCTTCCGATACAACCCCCAGCACAGTGCCTGTAAGGGCAGCCAGTACGTCAAGAGGACATGGTACAGAAAGTTTGTAGGTGTGGTCCTCTGCAACTCACTGAGATACAAGATCTTCATGGGAGATGGGCTGAAAGGTACTACTGCTGTAACTTCCCCCTCTCCTCTCTTCCTTTATCAACACAGAATACAAATAATACGCAGCATGTAAAGTTTTGGTCCCATGGTTCATGAGCTGAAATAAGAGATCCCAGAAATGTTCCATACGCACAAAAGCTTATTTCTCTACATCCCTGTTAGTGAGCATTTCTCCTTTGCCAAGATACTCCATCCACCTGACAAATGTGGCATTTCGATTAAACAGCACGGTCATTACATAGGTGCACCTTGTGCTGAAGGACAATAAAAGGCCACTCTAAAATGTGCAGGAATGTCCACCAGAGCTGTTGCCAGAGAATTAATTGTTCATTTCTCTAACATTAACCTTCTCTAACGTTGTTTTAGAGAATTTGGCAGTACTTCCATCCAGCCTCACAATCGTGTATGGTGTCGTGTGGGCAAGTGTTTGCTGATGTCAGCATTGTGAACAGAGTGTCCCATTGTGGCGGTGGGGTTATGGTATGGTCAGGCATAAGCTATGAACACAATTGCATTTTATCGATAGCAATTTGAATGCACAGATATACCGTGACAAGATCCTGGGGCCCGTTGTTGTGCCATTCATCCGCCGCCAACACCTCATGCTTCAGCATGATAATGGACGGCCCCATGTCGCAAGGATCTGTACACAATTCCTGTAAGCTGAACATGTCCCAGTTCTTCCATGGCCTGCATACTCACCAAACATGTCACCAATTGAGCATGTTTGGGATGCTCTGGGTCGACATGTTGGTCAGCATGTTCCAGTTCCCGCCAATATCCAGCAACTTCGCACATCTATTGAAGAATAGTAGGACAACATTCAACAGGTCAACCAATAGCCTGATCAACTCTATGCGAAGGAGATGTGTCGCGCTGAATGAAGCAAATGGTGGTTACACCAGATACTGACTGGTTTTCTGATCCATGCCCCTACCTTTTTAAGGTATCTGTGGCCAACAGATGTATATCTGTATTCCCAGTCAGGTGAAATCCATAGATTAGGGCCTAATGCATTGATTTCAATGGACTGATTTCCTTATATGAACTGTAACTCAGTAAAATCTTTGAAATTGTTTCATGTTGTGCTTATATTTTTGTTCAGTATACTTCTCTCTTTCTCTCTCAGTTCAAGTCTTTTCTCAATTGAAGTAGCTTTATGATTACTCCTAATATTCCTCTTTCTATTAATAATCTCTTAACCACCATCTCTCCCCCTTCTGCTTTTCCTTCCTTCACTAACACCCATTTTGCGCTCTCTCTCTCACTCTCTCTACATTTCTCTTAATCACACTTTCTCTCCCTCTTTCTCTTCTACATATTGTGTTTTATAATTTTTGGGAATATGTGGTAGCCGACCAGGCTCTGTCTCATTACTTAATATAATATTGTTTGAGAGTGTGTTCTGTTGTTAAGCTTTGACTGCTCTTTCTCGCCCTCCAGAAACATTCTACAGTATAGCAGACACATTCGGTCATGGGGAGGACCACTGCCAGTTTGTAGACTCTTACCTAGATGGGAGGACAGGCTCCCCCAACCTCTCAATGCATCTGCCAACAGCACAAGGTAAAAAAAATATATAATAATCAAACTTCCAGAGTTCATCATTCGCCTACAGCCTTTTGTAGGATTGTTTTCATAGTATTCAGTAAAGAAATATTCTCACAGATTAAGTTCCAGAGTCTTGATTATATACAACCTCAATATCCATGCTCTAGAAACAGTCAGAATCATCTAACGAAGCATTATAAATGTTGTGGTACGTCCATTCATAATGCATTATAATCATTTGTCCTGTCTGCCCCTGTGCAGGTTACTATCGCTCATACAGGCAGGAGCCAGTGAACTTTGGACCTATCGGCCGGCGTACGCCACATCTCTTCGGAGGATGGTATGAGTGCGGGGTGCCCATCCCTGGCAAGTGGTAACACAGGGGGTCACAAAGAGTTCGTCATCGAGGGCAACCCAACTCCATCCTGCTGCAGCCTTTCTCATGCTGTTACTGACCCCGCCCCCTGGAGATAAACTGTTGCTAACCACAGCAGAAAGACAACAACATTGCAAATGTATATTACTTCAGATTGAAGAGAATATAATACTTTAAACAACAATTAATATTTCCATGTATTCATTAACATGCACTTTTATAAAAGCAGTCTGTATATGAGGGAGGAAAAGCATGTACAGTGGCTTGCGAAAGTATTCACCCCCTTGGCATTTGTCCTATTTTGTTGCCTTACTACCTGGAATTAAAATGTATTTTGGGGGGGATTTTATCATTTGATTTACACAACATGCCTACCACTTTGAAGATGCACAATATTTTTATTGTGAAACAAACAAAAAAACAGAAAACTTGAAAATGTGCATAACAATTCAAAGTCAATACTTTGTAGAGCCACCTTTTACAGCAATTACAGCTGCAAGTATCTTGGGGTATGTCTCTATTTAGCTTGGCACATCTAGCCACTGGGATTTTTTTGCCCATTCTTCAAGGCAAAACTGCTCTAGCTCCTTCTAGTGGGATGGGTTCCGCTGGTGTACAGCAATCTTTAAGTCATACCACAGATTTGATTGAGGTCTGGGCTTTGACTAGGCCATTCCAAGACATTTAAATGTTTCCCCTTAAACCACTCAAGTGTTTCTTTAGCGGTATGCTTAGGGTCATTGTCCTGCTGGAAGGTGAACGTCCGTCCCAGTCTCAAATCTCTGGAAGACTGAAACAGTTTCCTCAATAATTTCTCTGTATTTAGCACCATCCATCATTCCTTCAATTCTGACCAGTTTCCCAGTCCCTGGAGATGAAAAACATCCCCGCAGCATGATGCTGCCACCACCATGCTTCACTGTGGTGGTGTTCTCACGGTGATGAGAGGTATTTGCTCCAGACATAGCGTTTTCCTTGATGGCCAAAAAGCTCAATTTTAGTCTCATCTGTCCAGAGCACCTTCTTCCATGTGTTTGGGGAGTCTTCCACATGCCTATTGGCAAACAAACAATGGCTTTTTTTCTGGCCACTCTTCCGTAAAGCCCAGCTCTGTGGAGTGTACGGCTGAAAGTGGTCCTATGGACAGATACTCCAATCTCCACGTCAGGGTTATCTTTGGTCTCTTTGTTGCCTCATTGATTAATGCTCTCCATGCCTGGTCTGTGAGTTTTGGTGGGTGACCCTCTCTTGGCAGGTTTGTTGTGGTGCCATATTCTTTACATTTTTTAATAATGTATTTAATGGTGCTCCGTGGGATGTTCAAAGTTTCTGATATTTTTTATAACCCAACCCTGATCTGTACTTCTCCACAACTTTGTCCCTGACCTGTATGGAGAGCTCCTTGGTTTTCATGGTGCCGCTTGCTTGTTGGTGCCCCCTTGCTTAGTGGTGTTGCAGACTCTGGGGTCTTTCAGAACATATATGTGCAGATCATGTGACACTTAGATAGCACACAGGTGGACTTTATTTCACTAATTATGTGACTTCTGAAGGGAATTGGTTGCACCAGATCTTATTTATAGTATAGTCTAAAAAATGTAGAATGTTTTCAAACAAGTACTTTTTTTCATTTCACTTTACCAATTTGGACTATTTTGTGCATGTCTATTACATGAAATCCAAATAAAAATCCATTTAAATGACAGGTTGTAATGCAACAAAATTGGAAAAATGCTAAGGGGGATGGATACTTTTGCAAGGCACTGTATTACTATTGCTTAGTTTAACTTCTGTCTTCCGGATCAGAAAGTGTCCTTGTTTATTCCCATTCCCAACTATTGCCGATTGCCGAGTCAGCCCCTGGCATTATTTATCTCATCAAAGTGCACCTGTGATTATGATATCACTAATGAAATGGAGATCATGTAAAAGACCAAAGCACAAACTGAACAGTACTAATGGGAGCTAAGGGTTTGTATGTGTGTTTATTATTAATCAAGATATTTGGTTCATAACAGTAGTATGATAGAGTAATGGCTTTTGACAACTACTTTTGGTGTCAGTTGTTTTCTTGAACATACATAGTGTTTTTATACTCTTTGGTATTTACGAGACGATATGAGAAGTTGGTGTGGAAGTGTTGTATGTATACGGACATTGAAAAAAAACTAATATTTGCTCAGGAATGGTTGGACATTGAATAAAGGTACTATGGAAACCAAGGACCCCCTAAACAGTTCATTTGTTCAGTGAGGATATCTGAATGGCCATATTTAGTGTCACATACAGTGTATTGTTTCCACGTGTAGGTAAACTCAAACTGTCAAAACCCGAGCAAATATATTCAGTTTCAGTTTTACTTGTTCAATTTAGTTTCATAACCTGTCAAAACTATGTATTACACATACAGGGACATACAGTGCCTTCGGAAAGTATTCAGATCTCTTGAACGTTTTCCACATTTTGTAACAGCCTTATTCTAAAATGGATTTTAAAAAATCCTCGGCAATCTACACACAATACCCCATAATGATCAAGTGAAAATAGGTTTTTAGAAATTTTAGCAAATTTAAAATAAAAAAAATCTAACAGAAATACCTTATATGCATAACTATTCAGACTCTTTGCTATGAGACTCGAAATTGAGCTCAGGTACATATTGTTTCCATTGATAATCCATGAAATGTTTCTACAACTTCATTGGAGTCCACCTGTGGTAAATTCAATTGATTGGACATGATTTGGAAAGGCACACACCTGTCTACTAAAGGTCCCTCAGTTGACATTGCATGTCAGAGCAAAAACAAAGCCATGAGGTCGAAGGAATTGTCCGTAGAGCTCTAAGACAGGATTGTGTCGAGGCACAGTAATGGAAGGAAGGATACCAAAAAATGTCTGCAGAATTGAAGGTCCCCAAGAACACAGTGGCCTCCATCATTCTTAAATATAAGAAGTTTGGAACCACCAAGACTCTTCCTGGCCAAACTGAGCAATTGGTGGAGAAGGGCCTTGATCAGGGAGGTGACCAAGAAACCGATAGTCACTCTGACAGAGCTCCAGAGTTCCTCTGTGGAGATGGGAGAACCTTACAGAAGGACAACCATCTCTGTAGCACTCCACCAATCAGCCCCTTGTGGTAGAGTGACCAGACTGAAGCCACTCCTCAGTAAAAGGCACATGACAGCCCACTTGGAGTTTTCCAAAAGGCACCTAAAGACTCTCAGACCCTGAGAAACAAGATTCTCTGGTCTGATTTAACCAAGATTGAACTCTTTGGCCTGAATGCCAAGCATCACGTCTGGAGGAAACCTGACAGCACCATCCCTATGAAGCATGATGGTGGCAGCATCATGTTGTGGGGATGTTTTTCAGCGGCAGGGACTGGGAGACTAGTCAGGATCGAGGCAAAGATGAACGGAGCAAAGTACAGAGAGATCCTTGATTTAAACCTGCTCCAGAGCGGTCAGGACCTCAGACTGGGGCGAAGGTTCTTCCCACAGGACAACGACCCTAAGCACACATTCCAGACAACGCAGGAGTGGCTTCGGGATAAGTCTCTGAATGTCCTTGAGTGGCCCAGCCAGAGCCCAGGTTTGAACCCAATCGAACAGGTCTGGAGAGACCTGAATATAGCTGTGCAGAAACGCTCCCCATCCAACCTGACAGAGCTTGAGAGGATCTGCACAGAAGAATGGAAGAAACTCCCCAAATACACTTGTGCCAAGCTTGTAGCGTCATACCCAAGAAGACTTGATGCTGTAATCTCTGCCAAAGGTGCTTCAATGAAGTACTGAGTAAAGGGTCTGAATATACATGTAAATGTGATATTACACTTTGATTTTCAGAAAAATATCTAAAACTCTGTTTTTGCTTTGCCATTATGGGCTATAGTGTGTAGATTGATGATGATTTTTTAAATTATTATTCTCAATTTTATAATACAGCTGAATACTTTCCAAAGGCACTATATGTCCACAAAATCACTTAGAAACGGTTGAAATTGCCAGCATGGCCAACAATATCATTTTTAAGTGGATGGGAGGATGAGAGAGAGAGAGAGAGAGAGAGAGAGAGAGAGAAAGACAGAGGAGAGACTTAGCTGAAGGAAATCTTTAATAATAATAAGCGAGATCAGGTGACAGGTGCAGTGCTTGCACAGCCACATGTGTTACGATGCACCTAGCCAGAGAGAGGAGAGGGAAAGAGAGAGAGAGAGAGAGAGCATCTGTTAGTTAAATATTCCAGCAGAAGTGAGTGGCAGGGCCCAATAACTTTCAGTGAACGACAGGTTTCTATGTATGAATTGTGATTGAGCTACTTGTACACTTTCACTGTCACTGTCACTTTCATGCGATAACAACATAGTGATTTGTCATATATTCAAGAATTGAGGAGTTCGCTGGAGGAGCCGAGATGTTCTTTGGAGGGGAATAGAGGAACTTTCTGGAAACAGTTTTGCCATTTTTATGGTTGAATGTTAATTTGCTTTACTGCTTTTCTCTGTTGAACAATCTCAGTCTATGCAATGTGCAGTTTTTCTGGAAACTGTATTTCATTCTTGAAAGGTAACTACACTATTTAGTTTCCACATTACCTCCCTAAAAGTTAAAAAATATTCCTACTAAAATGTAACAACTTATTTTTCAGGGGAATTCATTCTCATTGTCAGTCTTTCTGGTTGTAGCTTACTTGTATATGCACATTATTTGTGTCCTGACTATGAGATTGAGATTTAAAGACCCAATAAAAAATACATTCTTCCTAGGAATCACAGAGGCACTGGCGATAAGAGAGTGAAATAGTGGTGAGGTTTCACTTGCTTTAGTTTGCTACATAAACATGACACACTCTCACTCTAAAGGTCCATTCATCTTTTTTATTCCATACTATAAGTCTCTGATTGATGCCTTCAATAACTCTGAACAGTAAGACCAGCAGGCTAGTCTGGCCTCTGCTACATAAGTCTGGAACGTCTTGAGTTTATTAAAAAGGTTGTCCTATGAGAGTAATTTCTCTAATTTACCAGGGTTTTCATAATGTGCGTTCCTCTGTTTTCTGTGCCCACAATAGGTCCCCACAGCAAGCTAAATCGGAGAAAGAAACGGGCCCTACTCCGCACAGCTGCACCCAAAGATAAATGTATCATCCAGCAGTCTTATCAGAGTGAACCCATTCCTTCTCTGCGGCATTTAAACAACGTTGTGTTTGGGTTGGCTGATAGTCAGACGCGTCATGGCGGTCGGTCCCATTTAAAATGCATCGCAGCAGAGTAAACAGGGAGACATCTCTAATAGGGCAAGATAATGGGTTGGGTTGTCAACACGTTACTGCACATCTGTCAGATGTATACATATTTTTCCAGACAGGGTTGTGGGTGATGGCTGCTTCTTCTTTACTTCTGGGTTTGACTTCTCTACGCAAAAATATTTTTATTGGCTCCTCCCTGTCTTAGAGTGCAGCTATTCTGAGCTGAAGATGGAACAGTGGCATTTTGGTCAGTGTTCTTAACAGCATGGGGTGGCCCCAAAGTTGATACACATTCAAGACTATACTATAAGCCTGAGTACGTATCTTTCTTTTGACATTGGGGAAGAGGAGACGAGTGGGCGAGAGAATGTGAAGGAAGGAGATAGGGGGAAGAGAAATGCACTGCAAAAGCACAAGCTATGGGATAACTACATCTGCTACAGATGTTAGATGTGTGAGAGAGAGATTCAGAGAGAGAGGGAGAGGGAAAAAAGAGAGCATCAACAGAAAGGATAAGAACAGGTCAGGAATAATGAGAGAGTAGAAAAGAAAAGAAGAATAGTTGGGCAGATCACTGATGGTATCCCTTTGGAACAGCAGCTTAGCTGGTTCTAAAGAAGAAAAAAACATCAGAGTTACTTAAAATATGTTTGATATGATCCACAAGCACAAGAAGCTGAGCATATCCCGTATAATGCACTACTTTTGACCAAAAGTAGTGCATTCTATAGGGAATAGAATTCCGTTTCAGATGCACCAGAGAGAACTCTTTGGCTGCTCTCATAATGGCTTATTCCTGTTGTTCTTCAGTTTCCTGTTGTTGGATAGAAAATAAAAGCGAGTTGACTTTCCCCTTTCCTTGGCAGTAAACATTTAGTTTAGTTGGATTGTCTATGGCAGCATTTGCTTTAGTCTAGCATCAGGGCCAATGATGAGCTCACTCGTCTGATGAGAGCAGGAGAGCAGAGAAGGACAGACGGCCTAGTCAAATGGCGCAGGGAGCTCAGCACAGGTAACCTGAAATCAACAGGTTGGTACAGTCCACGGCCTGAGGTTCAGGAAATCAATACTTTCAATCTTCATCTGCACTATCCTCTCCTCTTCATTGACTCACGTTCATATCCATGTATTACACTGCTAGCCTATACATTTGTTCTAAGCAGCGGGACCAAAAACTGTACATGTAAGACATTAATGTCTGTGTCATATCCTCCACAATATTTTTCTTTCATTTAAGGGAAAGTCAAGGTCTGGATACTGTGCAAGCACTGCAGATCCTTTATACTAAAGAGGGGCAAAAGGCCATGTATAACGCTCTGGGCGTAGTGGGTGTGAAGTCAGGCGCAGGAAGCAGAGAGTACAGGGTAGTGCTTTTAATTGCACACACGGCGAACATAAGCCACCCCACGAAACACAGGGTGCACACAAAACAAACGCCCCAAACACGGGGACTCAAACAGTCCGGAGAAAAGCCCACTAACGAAAAACACGTCAACCTCAAACGTGCACATAAGCAACACAAAACAATCCCGCACAAAGAGCAGGCGGGCCTACTGGCTAACATAGCCCGACTAATCAACCTACATACAAAACAGGTGAAACCAATAAACATAAAGGGGAAAAGGGATCAGTGGCAGCTAGTAGGCCGGTGACGAGGACTGCTGAGTGCCACCCGAACAGGAAGGGGAGCCACCTTCGGTAGAAGGGTGACATCATGCTGGCTTGATAGTCCAGGCACAAGTCCTTTTCCACACGTGGACCTCATATTATAAAACTCTGCAACTTTTTCAGAACAGCTCCCAAATACCATGAGATCAAAAAACACAATGCTATTGGTTACACCATATTCATCAAGAGTGACCAATTTCCATATATTTGAATAACGGACATAACAACGCTTAATTACAAGGTTATTAAAACGTAAATTAGAACAATTTGCGTGCGAAGTAAAATGATGCAGGTCTTTTAACTGTTTTCCACATGCTGATTCTTTTGTGTGTGTGTGTTGTTTTGAATAAGTAGGTCATGCGCTGTTTGGGCTGGAAAATGTTAGTCCTCATTCTGGAGAGATTAAATCATTGCTATAGGAATCGGTAGAAGGTCTGAGAGGATAGAGAACGAGAGAGAAACCGAGGCTGTGCATGTGTGAGTTAGAAAGAAAGAGAAATTACACTGGTTCTTTGATAATGTGAGCGAGACATATCACGTTTGCCAGGACCGCCTACTACTAAGTACCTACTAAAAGCATCTGTTGGAGACAGACAGGTAGGAAACATCTCACTCATTATCAGAGAACCGGGGTTGAGCCAGTAAGTTCTCAATCAAATACTCAATTCGATGTATCACGTGGGAATATGGCCAACTACAGTATTTCAAAAGTTCCAACATCAGCAACCCTCAGAGGTCCCGAAAACAATGGAGTGTAGACAGAGAAGGTGCAGAGACAACCCATCGGGAAAAATCTCACAACAAAGTGAGGGGAAGCCCTATATATGGTGCACAAAATCTCAGTATAATGAGAGATGTCCCAAAAACAGTGCCCAAGAGGTAAACTCCTCTGAAGGAGAGGGCCTTTCCAAGCCCCTCCATCACCTCTGCATTATATACTAAACAAAAATATGAACACAACATGTAAAGTATTGGTCCCATGTTTCATGAGCAGAAATAAAAGATCCCAGAAATGTTCCATATGTACAAAAAGCTTATTTCTCAAAAATGTTGTGCAAAAATTTGTTTACATCCCTGTTAGTGAGCATTTCTCCTTTGCTAAAATAATCCATCCACCTGACAAGTGTAGCATATCAAGAAGCTGATTAAACAGCATGATCGTTACACAGGTGCACCTTGTGCTGGGAACAATAAAAGGCAACTCTCAAATGTGCAGTTTTGTCACACAACACAATGCCACAGATGTCTCAGGTTTTGAGGGGGGCGTGCAATTGGTATGCTGACTGCAGGAATGTCCACTAGAGCTGTTGCCAGATAATTGAATGTTAATTTCTCTACCATAAGCTGCCTCCAACGTCATTTTAGAGAATGTGGCAGTATGTCCAACTGGCCTCACAACCACAGACCAGGACCTCCACATCCGGCTTCTTCCCCTGCGGGATCGTCTGAGACGAGCCACCCAGACAGCTGATGAAACTGACGAGTATTTTTGTCTGCCCATTTGGGGTGAAAAACTAATTCTGATTGGCAGGTCCTGGCTCCCCAGTTGTCCTCATGATCTGGCAGGATATAGTAAAAAAAATAGGGACCCACCCTTGCCCGAGCTCTCCTACAATCCAAGTAGATGCGAACCGCACATACCAGACAACGACAAGGATGCCCTTCTAGAGAAGGTGACAGATGGGGAAAAAGTCGACCAGTGCCAAATGTGGGGTTAGAAACCCCTGGGTAGACTATGGGCATGAACAGTAGCTGGTAGAGCACAGTCCACACTTACGCTTAGGGACGCCAAGGGCAGTGGTAAAGGGAAAGAAGAATGAATATGACATCTCCACGCTTTTCAGGGGTTAATAGCTGCTGTGAAAGGACACTAGTCACATCCCTGGATGATCTAGAAGCTTAGAGACTGGGTGTAAGCGGCGTTCCCCCCTTATGGATAAACTGTATCACTATAGGGGCCTTGGCTGGCCGAGAAAGCGGCAAAGGACATTAGCAAGATTAACCTTCACCCTGTCCAAAAGATCATAGAAGCATGGGACAGTGGAAAACAGAGTATAGGGAGGAACATACAGTAGTAAAGCCACTTCTCCATGACAAAAGCACACCAACTGTAAAAATAGAGAGTGTGCATAAGGGGCTGGATCTCTTTTCCAAGAGTCGCAGGTTTGTCTCTTTCCCCTTTTTCTCCCCTTTTTTTCTCCTTTCTCAACAGCTTGAATAGATTTGTTTGCTAGGGTATAAGCCCTGCATGACGATAGCTGACAGGACTGGTTGTAAGCAGGGTTGTAACTACAGACTGGAAAATCACTGGTCATCAAGGGGTTCGAAGTTGAGGAGGGAAAGCATCACCAACTTCTACTGGGTGTGTCAGCCCTTCCACCCCAAACAGCGTGGACACTGTGTTATAGGATGGGGTCTCCCTGTGCCCTATAGCATCGTCACTTCTACCAGGGTGCAGTAAGTCAGTCTGGATAGATGCAGGAAGTGGACTCTCTTAGGACAGAGCAGCCAGCACCATAACGTAAGACATCAGACAATATAGCCAAAGCAAATAGCTCCACAGCAGTTTTAGGATAGCTACATAACTGGCATGTCTTGAACCTGTTGAGTTTTATAATGTTAGGGACATGTGTGGAAAATGACTTGGGCCGGGATAAAAAGTGCTTCTCCTCCATTTTCTGAGCATAGTCACGAAAATGAGCTGCTGCACAGAGAATTGGGTTTTGCCTTCGAAATTCGAAGAAGGGAAGGAGTAGCAATCGTTAAACCCAAAGAGAGAGGGTAGGACAGAGAGCCGTAGCCTTGCACACTATCCTCCTCAGCCGCCAGAGCTGGGCCCTAGGTTAGCCGACCCTTCTTACCTCCATAGATCCTTGCTGCGGCTGCAGCGTAATACTGCTCCCCTACAGCCTTCAGAAAGAGTGCTCCTGCGACCGACGATGCCGTGAACGCTAAGAAGACGGCCTAGTTAACATAACGGGTGAGCATAGGTTAACTAGACTAGAGAAGGGAGGTAGCAATGATACCGTGTTGCAGGTAGGTTATGCTAGTGAGGTTAGAAGAGACAGAAGTAGAAATGGTATTTCCTACTCAAAAACAAAAACCTTTCAGTTAGTCTTAACCTCTTGACAATGTCTGAAAGAACTACACTCGGCACAGCTAGGATAAAGTGAGTAAGGGTGCAGTTTAAATCGGTGAGGGGCACAATTTTGGGGGGTTCTTGCATTGGAATTATATTGAATTCTGTAATAACTGAGTATTCACGCCACTCTTCATATGAACCAGCTGATATTAAATTAACATTTTTGGACAGAAAAACCTGCGGTTAGGGTAGGATTCTAGGCTAACCTAGGCTGGCTCCTCTGTTCCAAAATCGTCAGGAACAGTCGGAGGTGGAGGGGGCTATGGAGCCATTATCCTGGCGGCGCTTGTAGAGGTGTGGGTAGGCTCTGCACATGGTACTGCTGCTGCTCATCACTCTCCTTCTCCTTTTGGCTTTGTTTTGGTACTTTGGCAAAGCCAGTTTATGATATCCATTGTGGCAGTGGCATATTAGCTGGTTCGAGCTAGCTAAATAGGCTAGCTAAATAGGCTAATAACACTAACACTTTTTACAGATAGCTAAAAAGATAACTAAAACTCTGTGTGAGGCATAGAGTGAAGCAGGGACATTTTTTAACTAGCTGTTATTGTCAGAGATTTGGAACTCTCCTTCTTGGTCTATTAACAAACGTATCGCCTGGTGATGTCACCGGGCAGGCAAAAACTCCATCCCAATTGACAGAATTTTCAGGCAGTCTTTTCAAACAGCTCTTACACTAAACGAGCATTATCATAATTTTCTCAATTTCAAAGTATTATTCAGACCTCATAGCGTGGAAATATATATAAAACACAGGAAAATCACATTGTTTTTAATTTGAATAAAATGCCACAAAAATCAAGAGCAAGCCAGCAAATAGAAGGCTGGATAGGAAAACAATGAAAACTAAAGCAAATAAATAACAGGTATGGATAGCCAAATGAAGACCTGAAAATAAACATTTTTCTCAAAAAAAAAAAAAAAACTGTTGTTCCTAGGGCCAAATTATTCATGCTCTCCACAATCTGATTTTGGCATCCTGGACGCAATCTCTCCAAATCTGAGTACCATTTACACAATGTGGTGGTATCCAGTGGTGGGAAAAGTACCCAAATGTCATACTTGAGTAAAAGGAAATATACACTACATGACCAAAAGTGTGTACACACCTGCTTGTCAAACATCTCGTTCCAAAATCATGGGCATTAATATGGAGTCGGCCCCCCTTTGCTACCATAACAGCCTCCACTCTCCCGGGAAGGCTTTCCGCTAGATGTTGGAACATTGCTGCGGGAAATTGCTTCCATCCAGCCACAAGAGCATTAGTGAGGTCGGGCACTGATGTTGAGCAATTAGGCCTGGCTCACAGTCGGCGTTCCAATTCATCCCAAAGGTTTTCGTTGGGGTTGAGGTCAGTGCTCTGTGCAGGCCAGTCAAGTTCTTCCACACCGATCTCAACAAACCATTTCTGTATGGACCTCACTTTGTGCATGGGGCCATTATCATGTTGAAACAGGAAAGGGCTTTCGCCAAACTGTTGCCACAAAGTTGGAAGCACAGAAATGTCTAGAATGTTATTGTATGCTGTAGCGTTAAGATTTCCCTTCACTGGAACTAAGGGGCCTGGCTTGAACCATGAAAAACAGCCCCAGACTATTATTCCTCCTCCACCAAACTTTACAATTGGCAATATGCATTGGTGCAGGGAACATTCTCCTGGCATCCGCCAAACCCAGATTCTTCCATCGGACTGCCAGATGGTGAAGCACGATTCATCATTCCAGAGAACGCTTTTCAATGGCGGCAAGCTTTACACCACTCCAGCTGACTCCTTGCATTGCGTGTGGTGATCTTAGGCTTGTGTGAGGCTGCTCGGTCATGAAAACCCATTTCTTTAAACTCCCGATGAACAGCTATTGTGCTGAATTTGCTTCTAGGGGAAGTTTGGAACTCAGTAGTGAGTGTTGCAACTGAGGACAGACACATTTTCTCAGCACTCAGCGTTTTTTCACACTTGCTCCTAGACATTTCCACTTCACTTCCACTTAAGTATCGAAAGTACATGTAATTGCTACTATCAAAAGTAGTATCAAAGTATCAAATTCCTTATGTCAAGCAAACCAGACGGCACCATAAACATAAAAAAAAAATAATGTTTTATTGAATATCCGAAACATACAATATACTTACAGTGAAGCCGCTCAACAACTACATCACACCAGTCATCCAACAACTACATCACACCAGTCATCCAACAACTACATCACACCAGTCATCCAACAACTACATCACACCAGTCATCCAACAGACTCCCATTCAGAGCGACACACCGAAGCATCCAGGATCAATGCCCTGCTCAAGGGCACATTGACAGATCTCCCACCAGGCCAAAAAACATCAACCCGAACCCTCCAAGATCCCCCCCCAGTTCCCCAATAGCTGTCCCTTAACAATTCGAGACTCCTCCCACAGTCCTCCCCAGAAGACAAATAAAAAATAACATTAATTCCATTCCCCACCCTCAAGAACCCCCCCAATGCACCAACAACCAACAAAAAGAGAATGAACTAAAGAGAAAAAAGAAAAAGACAGAAGAAAACAGCAAACAACAATGTTTCTAAAACTGTTAAAATAATGTCTGTGAGTATAACAGAACTGATACTGTATGTCAGGCGCAAACCTGAGGAAAATCCATCCAGAATTTTATTTTGAGGTCACAGGTCATTTCAATGCTAACCTATGGGATATACAAATAAAAAGGACCCAGATTGCAGTTCCTATGGGTTCCACTAGATGTCTTTAGAAAGGGTTTCAGGCTTGTTTCTTGAAAAATGAACAAGTAGTTGTAGTTATTCCAAGGTGTCCCTCACTAGAAAAAGTCTTGTTGCGCGCTTGAATGAGGTGCGTGCTCTTCGTTATTTATCTTCCCTATTGAACATACTATTTTCCATCTTAAATGTTACAGTTTTAGATATTAGAGTACCTGAGGATTAATTAGAAACATCGTTTGACTTGTTTGGACGAACTTGACCGGTAACTTTTTGGATTTGTTTGTATGCATGTTGGATTACTGAAATCAATGGCGCCAATTAAACTGACATTTTTTGGGATATAAAGAAGGACTTTATTGAACAAAAAGACCATTCATTGTGTATTTGTGTCACGATCGTCGTATGGAGTAGACCAAAGCGCAGCGTGGTGTGAATCCATTATTTTCTATTTAATGACAAAAAACAAGAAGAAGACTTAAACAAAACAACAAAACGAACGTGACGCTATGAAACCGAGTGCAGACACTACACATAGACAATAACCCACGAAATACCCAAAGAAGATGGCTGCCTAAATATGGTTCCCAATCAGAGACAACGATAAACACCTGCCTCTAATTGAGAACCAATCTAGGCAACCATAGACCTACATAAACACCTAGATGGAAACAACCCCATAAATCTACAAAACCCCTAGACAGTACAAACACCCTAGATGAGACAAAAATACACATATCACCCATGTCACACCCTGACCTAACCAAAATAATAAAGAAAATAAAGAATACTAAAGTCAGGGCGTGACAATTTGGAAACCTTGGGATTGCAAACAGAGGAAGATCTTCAAAGGTAAGTGATTTATTTAATTGCTATTTGTGATTTTTGTGACGCCTGTACGTACTGGTTTGAAAATTTCTTTCGATGTGGGGCGCTATCCTCAGATAATTGCATGGTATGATTTCGCCATAAAGTCTTTTTGAAATCTGACAACGCGGTTGGATTAACAAGAAGCTTTTAAATGATGTAGGCCACTTGTATGTTCATGAATGTTTAATATTACTATTTTGTCATTTGAATATGGCGCACTCCAACTTCACTGGATCGGATCCCAAATTAACATGGATCAAAAGTTTTGGGTAGCCTTCCACAAGTTTCCCACAATAAATTGGGTGAATTTCGGCCCATTCCTCCTGACAGAGCTGGTGTAACTGAGTGAGGTTTGTAGGCCTCCTTGCTCACACACACTTTTTCAGTTCTGCCCACATATTTTCTATAGGACAACTTTGGAAGTATGCTTGGTGCCATTGTCCATCTGGGAGATCCATTTGCGACCTAGCTTTAATTTCCTGACTGATGTCTTGAGATGTTGCTTCAACATATCCACATCATTTTCCTCCTCATGATGCCATCTGTTTTGTGAAGTGCACCAGTCCCTCCTGCAGCAAAGCACCCCCACAACATGATGCTGCCACCCCTGTGCTTCACGGTTGGGATGGTGTTCTTCGGCTTGCAATCCTCCCCCTTTTTCCTCCAAACATAATGATGGTCATTATGGCCAAACAGTTCTATTTTTGTTTCATCAGACCAGAGGACATTTCTCCAAAAAGTACAATCTATGTCCCCATGTGCAGTTGCTAACCGTAGTCTGGCTTTTTTTATGGCGGTTTTGGAGCAGTGGCTTCTTCCTTGCTGAGTGGCCTTTCAGGTTATGTCGATATAGGACAGTTTTACTGTGGATATAGATACTTTTCCTTCAGCGTCTTCACAAGGTCCTTTGCTGTTGTTCTGGGATTGATTTGCACTTTTCACACCAAAGTACGTTCATCTCTAAGAGACAGAACGCGTCTCCTTCCTGAGCGGTATGACAGCTGCGTGCTCCCATGTTGTTCATACTTGCGTACTATTGTGTGTATAGATGAAAGTGGTACCTTCAGGCATTTGGAAATTGCTCCCAAGGATGATCCAGACTTGAGGGGGTCTACAATTTTTTTCTGAGGTCTTGACTGATTTCGTTTGAATTTCCCATGATGTCAAGCAAAGAGGCAATGAGTTTGAAGTTAGGTCTCGAAATACATCCACAGGTACACCTCCATTTGACTCAAATGATGTCAATTAGCCTATCAGAAGCTTCTAAAGCCAAGACATTATTTTCTGGAATTTTCCAAGCTGTTTAAAGGCACAGTCAATTTAGTGTATGTAAACTTCTGACCCACTGGAATTGTGATACAGTGAATTATAAGTGAAATAATCTGTCTGTAAACAATTGTTGGTAAACTTGCTTGTGTCATGCACAAAGTAGGTGTCCTAACCGACTTGCCAAAACTATAGTTTGTTAACAAGAAATTTGTGGAGTGGTTGAAAAACTAGTTTTAATGACTCCAACCTAAGTTTATGTAAACTTCCGACTTCAACTGTTTATTCCATTTTACATGTACAGGTGTAAAGTTGTCAATTATTTGTTCACACCCTGGCACGGCATAATGCCTTATGCATCTAAAGACTGGCTGTAGGGCACTATCCAATTTAAGTGGGACCAAATGTAGGGACAAAGTCTATACTAGCTGTTAGTTCCATGTAGTGTTATTGAACAACATTCCTGTTGAAGTCCTTTATCAGTACCTTGACTGGAGTAGCAGTAGAAAAGGGAAGAGCAGAGAGCCAATGAGGTTTTGTATCCTTGGCAACAAAATACTCTGGAATGGAAGGACTGACCATGTCACAAGGCAGCGAACAGGAGCCGCAAACAATGTGCTGAGGAAAACACATCCCTCGCCAAACGTATGACTACATTTCACGAGAGATGTAAAATGGAAATGTAAGACCTGGGGATTGTCAACTACCAAGAGGTAGTTAATATTTATATTATATAATCGCCATCATTATAGACTAAACTCAAGTCACCTCAGGAGATGTTTTTCCTGCCAGCTTTATTCGTGTCATGAGGTTTTGGAGGTCTTTAGACTCAGCTTTGGTTTCTGTGGAAATCCTGCTTTACATTCCATCTTGCCATTAAAAAGCGAACCCGTTGTAAATGCAACAAGACATGCTGTCTTGAGTTTAACATTATAAGGCTATGGAACACAAAAATACCACAAACATGCACGCACGCACACACTCCATACCACTATCTGGGCTATAAAAGAGGGAAAAGTTGTTGAATATTTTTGTGTCAAACTGATTTCCAGGCAAGTAGGTCACCTAAGAGACGTTTCGCCCCATATCCTAATTCTGTCACCAATTAATAGTGATGCAACTGTCTAACATTCCCGTCTGAAATGGAGAAGGAAAAAATCCTGGAAAAATGGAGTTTGGACTTGTCATTTTCATTGAGGAGAGAAGAGAGGGGATGAGGAGAGTAGAGTGTATTTTCTTTCTCAGTCCCTTAACTGTATAAATACTGTGACTGATCGATTGCTAATGACTACCTCTTTGACTGCCTGTGGAATCTGAAGCCAATGAAACTCTCATCTGTCGTTAAAGACATACAGACACGTGCGCGCGCACACACACAGGCCTCAGTCATGATTTTTTTTTACACATAATCAGAAAACATAAAATAAGATAGATTTATGACATTACGTATATGTAATATACATTCTGAGGTCACTGGAGGAAAACCTTTCCAAGTCGAAAGAGCAAACCCAAGGGTTTCTGGGTAACGAACTAGCCCATAAACGACATGGATAAACTGGAGGATTGTGGGTAATGGCTACAATGATTTTATCTGGGGGCTACACTAAGCCTCTCTGTTATATTGTCTTAGCAGAATGTATATTTAACATCTGATAGAGATGTATGAAGTGAGCTTGACATTGACACAGATACAGCATCTTTACTGTCTCTGTAAAATCACTAATGAAGTCGGGTTTGAAACACTATGATGGATTAATGAGACACCAGTCCACTTGGACATCTCCTTCACAGCCAAGTCAGCGCCGAGCTCTGCGTTCAGAGTCATTTCTTTCAACTGGGATACTTTGGTGAACTCTTTAACAGCATGACGTGTTTTCTATTTTTGTCCCTAACAGCTGCAGGGGTTAGTAGTGTTGGGGAAGTTACTCTAAAAATATAGCATACCAGGCTACCAATTACTTTAGAAGTTAAGCTATACTAAAGCTACCCTTAAATATAGTTTACTTAACTAAAGTTACTTTGAAAAAGTAGTTCACTACATCCAAACTACTCAAATTATCATATGTAAATGTCACGAATTCCGCTTCCTGAGTCTGTTTGCCTGTGTTTCTGTCCTGGAGTGTGTTTCCGGTGTCCTGGAACGCACCCTGTCTGGTTGCCGGGCGAATTAGCTTGTTGGGAGATCGATGTTCACCCGCACCTGTATCCCATCAGTAATCTGCACACCTGTCCTGATCATCACCTCTTCCCTTCAAAAACTGACCTGACATCCATTCCCTGCCGGATCGTTAGCCATGAACAGTATGTTGTGCCCACGAACCAGCCTCCAATTTATAGAGTTTGTTTTGTTTTATTGTTTTGTACGTCTTGCTTGCCTTTAACTTACCGCCATTTGTTTTGTCTACAGCCATTCACCCGGAACCCATACCCTATCCCTGTCTGCTCGTTGCCAGTGTGTTGTTATCCATTGGATCTGCCTATCCACTCCCATCAACCCACCTCCGCTGCCCGCTCCTCCACCCGGAACTATCTACCTCCACGTTCTCATTGATTAATAAATACTCACCTTGTCCTGGTCTGCTTCTGGGTCCAATTCTGGTAAACCTTGACAGTAATTCTGAAATGACAAAACCAGATCACTTTGGGGTCATATGTTCACAGAATGTTTAATTTAGCATATTAAACACGAGTGATGTTTCAAGTGAGAATTAGGCAGGTCTGATGCCGAAAAAGAACCTATATTTTGTTTTTGTAAAAAAAGTAGTGTGTAGTTCGCTACTCCACTACATGGCAAAAAAAAGTTATTAACTACTAACAACACTACCTAGATTATAATTTAGTTCAACTTCCACCACCAAGCTAATGCAACATGTAGTTAAATTACTAGTTGAACTACATGTAGTTAACTAATCCCAACACTGAATGTTAGTGCTTTTTATCTATTTAATCTATTATCGAAATATGCATTTGTTCTTCCTCGTTTTCCTACTCTTCCCTGTCTGCTCTCCCTTTCCTTTAATCAGCTGATCAGAAGGAGAGATTTAAGACTGGTTTAATAAGCATTAGAACTCAATGCAGTGGGCATTAGCAAGAGGCTAACAATGTTAACCAGGCTACACTCTTAGAAAGAATTGTGCAATCTAGAATCTAAAAGGGTTCTTCGGCTGTCCCCATAGGAGAACCCATATTTTTGGTTCCAGGAAGAAGCCTTTTCACAGAGGGTTCTACATGGAACCAAAAAGGGATCTTCAAAGGATTATCTCATGGGGACAGTCGAACAACCCTTTTGAACCCTTTTTTCTAAGAGTGTAGAAGTCTATGGATCCCAGGGAGAGAGGAGGAGGGAGAAGGAAAAACAGAGAGAGGGATGAGGGAGACAGATACGAGGAGAGAAAAGAGAGAGAATGGGGGAGAAGGGGAGAAATGTGTCCTTAAAGAGAATATTTTAATGGCCACAGAACTGATCATGGAAGTGAGACTCCATTCCCTACATGAGGCCATTCGGCCCAGAGCCCAATTATCCACACAGTACTGCTTTGAACTCGCAGCTGCTTTAGTGTTGTATTTAATGTAATGTAATGAGTGTAGCAGACAGCCACAGTAGATGGCATTTAATAGCCAATAGCCTGGGCCTTCTGTCACCAACTAGACATCTAATCTGGGTAGTCTATTTAACTCTAGAACTGCCTTAGGCCAACGGCCACTGACATTTGATTTTGTAAACAAAATAAATCATGCAAATAAAGCAACTTCCTTCCCTGACATTTCCTAAATGTTTGTATTTTACGTTGCTAATTTGTCCGAATTTTGAAATCACAAACAGATAATCAATCAAATCAAATTTATTTCTAAAGCCCTTTTTACATAACCCAATGTCACAAAGCGCTATACAGAAACCCAGCCTAAAATCACAAACAGCAAGCAATGCAGATGTAGAAGCACGGTGACTAGGAAAAACTCCCTAGAAAGGAAGGAACCTAGAAAGAAACCTAGAGAGGAACCAGGCTCTGAGGGGTGGCCAGTCCTCTTCTGGCTGTGCCGGGTGGAGATTATAACAGTACATGGCCAAGATGTTCAAACGTTCATAGATGACCAGCAGCGTCGAATAATAATAATCACAGTGGTTTTGAGGGTGCAACAGGTCAGCACCTCAGGAGTAAATGTCAGTTGGCTTTTCATAGCCGATTATTCAGAGTTAGAGACAGCAGGTGTGATATAGAGAGAGAGTCGAAAACAGTAGTTCAGGGACAAGGTAGCATGTCCGGTGAATAGGTCAGGGTTCCATAGCCGCAGCCAGAACAGCTGAAACTGGAGCAGCAGCACGACCAGGTAGACTGGGGACAGCAAGGAGTCATCAGGCCAGGTAGTCCTGAGGCATGGTCCTAGAGGGAGCATTCTTAAATTCACATAGGACACCGGATAAGACGGGAGAAATACTCCAGATATAACAGACTGACCCTAGCCTCCCAACACAAACTATTGCAGCATAATTACTGGAGACTGAGACAGGTTAGAGGCAGAGAATCTCAGTAGAGAGAGGAGACCTGGCCAGGCAGAGACAGCAAGGGCGGTTTGTCGCACTAGTGCCTTCCTGTTCACCTTCACACCCCTGGGCCAGACTACATTTACATTTACATTTAAGTCATTTAGCAGACGCTCTTATCCAGAGCGACTTACAAATTGGTGCGTTCACCTTAAGACATCCAGTGGAACAGCCACTTTACAATAGTGCATCTAAATATTTTAAGGGGGGGGTGAGAAGGATTACTTTATCCTATCCTAGGTATTCCTGAAAGAGGTGGGGTTTCAGGTGTACAGACTACACTCAATCAAAGGACCTACTGAAGGGATGTGTCTTCAATACAGACTTAAAGGTCGAGACCGAGTCTGCGTCTCTCACATGGACAGACAGACCATTCCATAGAAATGGAGCGCTATAGGAGAAAGCCCTGCCTCCAGCTGTCTGCTTAGAAATTCTAGCGACAATAAGGAACCCTGCGTCTTGTGACCATAGCGTACATGTAGGTATGTATGGCAGGACCAAATTGGAAAGATGGGTAGGAGCAAGCCCATGCAATGCTTTGTAGGTTAGCAGTAAACCTCGAAATCATCCCTAGCCTTAACAGGAAGCCAGTGTAATGAGGCTAGCACTGGAGTAATATGATCACATTTTGGGGTTCTAGTCAATATTCTAGCAACCGTGTTTAGCACTAACTAAAGTTTAGTTAGTGCTTTACCCGGGTAGCTAGAAAGTAGAACATTGCAGTGGTCTAATCTAGAAATGACAAAAGCATGGATTGTCCTCTGACAAATCAACTGTACATTTTGGTGTTCCTCAAGGTTCCGTTTTAGGACCACTATAGTTTTCACTATATATTTGACCTCTTGGTGATGTCATTCGGAAACATAATGTTAACTTTCACTGTTATGCGGACGATACACAGCTGTACATTTCGATGAAACATTTATTTATTTATTCGTATTATTTTTTCACCTTGATTTAACCAGGTAGGCCAGTTGAGAACAAGTTCTCATTTACAACTGTGACCTGGCAGATGGTGAATGCCAGCCCACTGAATGAATGACAAATGGATGAATGTGTCATGTATTGTCATGTTATGTCTTGTTCCTGTTCTTTCTCTTCACTTCGTTTCCCCCTGCTGGTCGTATTAGGTTACCTTCTCTCCCTTTCCTTCCCCCAGCTGTTCCTCATCTCCTCTAACTACCTCGTTTACTCTCTCCCACCTGTTCCCTTTTTTCCCTCTGATTAGGTCTCTATTTCTCTCTCTGTTTCTGCTTCTGTCTTTGTCAGATTCTCGTTTGCTTCACCCTTGTCCCGTCCTGTCGTAATCTGCCTCTTCATCAGATGCTACGTGTGATCAGGTACCCCTGTCCTCTACAACCCGCGCCTACCCGGAGAGACCAGCAGTCTGTTGCCGCTAACCCTGCTATTCTCCTCTGCTGCTAGAAGGGGACTCTCCTGTAAAGATCAGAGGACTTTATGATTTATTTGTCGCCCTCTCTGCGGGTTGTCTATTTTGTCAACCGATACATCTGAAGAGGATTTATGTCTTCCCTGTGTTTGGACATTAAAAGACTCTGTTTCTGTTAAACCGCTTTTGGGTCCTCACTCACCCGTATAACAGAATGGGCAATAATTGTGCATATTACTTCATGATCAAACATTTACTTCAAGAAAAAGTAGGGGCTTGGATCAGAAAACCATTTAGTATCTGGTGTGACCGCCTCATGAAGCGCAGCACATCTCCATTGCATAAAGTTGATAAGGCTGTTGATTGTGGCCTGTGGAATTTTTCCTCTTCAATGGCTGTGTGAAGTTGCTGGATATTGGTGGGAACTGGAACACGCTGTCGTACACGTCAATCCAGAGCATCCCAAACATGCTCAATGGGCGAGTATGCAGGCCATGGAATTGGGACATTTTCAGCTTCCAAGAATGGTGTACAGATTCTTGTGAGATGGGGCCATGCATTATGATGCTGAAACATGAGGTGAAGGCGGCGAATGAATGGCCTCAGGATCTCTGTGAATTCAAATTGCCATTGATAAAATGCAATTGTGTTCATTGTCTGTAGCTTATGCCTGCCCATACCATGACCCCACCGCCACCATGTTCACAACGTTGACACCAGCAAACCGCTCGCCCACACAATGCCATAAACGTGGTCTGCGGTTGTGAGGCCAGTTGGACGTACTGCCAAATTCTCTAAAACAACGTTGGAGGCGGCTTATGGTAGAGAAATACATTTTCTGCAGTGGCAGCTTGACATGGAATGCAGTGCTGAATTGCTTTTTCCACCATGTGATCTATGCCTGGAACCCAAACCGTCTCACTCAGTAGCTGTTTTGTTTTCACAATACCGAGATGTCCTGTGTGAGCGAGGTTGATAGCTTTGTTCTGGAGAGAGATTGGAAGAACGAGCCATGTTCCTCTCAGAATGACGTTTGCTTCGCCATTGATGTCTCATGCGAAAGAGTGTTTTTAATGTCGCTTTGGGAACTGTGTTGTCAATGATAAAGTTCACATATTCCTCTGCCATGCGAGAGGAGGTACTTTGTGGTGTTTCCCCTGCGATGGGATATCTTTACATGTAGTCGGCAGGGTTGTCTTTACCGGCTTTGTACTTCACAGTGTAGCTGTAGGTTTGTAGTCTGTCTCCATCACTCAAGTCACGCTGGGGTGTAGCTTTTGGGTTGTTGAAGATAAGCTCTAGTGGTTTATGGTCTGTGATGACCATAAAGTGAGCTCCGTAGAGATACAAGTGAAAGTGTTCGCATGCCCAGATGATCGCCAGAGCTTCTCTCTCGGTTTGTGAGTAGTGCTGGTCACCTCTGAACGCCCATGGCTGGCATATGCGATGGTATGTGCGTCATTGTAACTTGTAGGGAGGGTTGTGCTGACTTAGTATGGCACCTAAACCAACTGGGCTGGCGTCAACTAACAGTGTCGACCTCTTGGCTGGGTCAAAGTAGGCTGTCGGTGTCTGCTGCATCAGACATATTGTTCTTTTTTTCAATGCAGACGGATGCTGTGTTCCCCATGACCAGGTGTGATCTTTTCTTGTGAGCTCACAAAGAGGCTGTGCCGTTGTTGCAAAGTCTGGTATGAACCGTGAGCACTATTGTATTATGCCCAGTAGACTGCAAACATCCAAGGAATTTGGAGGTGCTGGCAGATTCTGTATGGCTTTGATTTTCTTTGGATCTGCCGAAAAGCACATTTTTCTTTGTTCAGTGTGAGATTTTTCTCTCTCAATCTCTGAAACACCGCTTTGAGACCCACCCGTAGACTAGGATGTCATCGCTCATTTTTCTCACATTAGGAATGCCTTGCAGTACTTTCTGCATTGCATTTTGAAACACCTCGGCAGCTGAATTTAGGCCAAAGTTCAGTCTGGTGTACCTCAATTGGCCAGTATGTGTAGTGAAGTTTGTTATATACCTTGAGTCTGGATGTAACTCAAGCTGGGGGTATCCAGCATTAAGATATTTTATTTAAAAATATATATTTTTCACCTTTATTTAACCAGGTAGGCTAGTTGAGAACAAGTTCTCATTTACAACTGCGACCTGGCCAAGATAAAGCATAGCAGTGTGAACAGACAACAACACAGAGTTACACATGGAGTAAACAATAAACAAGTCAATAACACAGTAAAAAAAAGAAAGAGTCTATATACATTGTCTGCAAAAGGCATGAGGAGGTAGGTGAATAATTACAATTTAGCAGATTAACACTGGAGTGATAAATGATCAGATGGTCATGTGCAGGTAGAGATACTGGTGTGCAAAAGAGCAGAAAAGTAAATAAATAAAAACAGCATGGGTATGAGGTAGGTAAATTGGGTGGGCTATTTACCGATGGACTATGTACAGCTGCAGCGATCGGTTAGCTGCTCAGATAGCAGATGTTTAAAGTTGGTGAGGGAGATAAAAGTCTCCAACTTCAGCGATTTTTGCAATTCGTTCCAGTCACAGGCAGCAGAGAACTGGAAGGAAAGGCGGCCAAATGAGGTGTTGGCTTTAGGGATGATCAGTGAGATACACCTGCTGAAGGGAGTGCTACGGGTGGGAGTTGCCATCGTGACCAGTGAACTGAGATACAGGTCGCAGTGGTGGGTGGTATAAGGTGCTTTAGTAACAAAACGGATGGCACTGTGATAAACTGCATCCAGTTTGCTGAGTAGAGTATTGGAAGCTATTTTGTAGATGACATGGCCGAAGTCGAGGATCGGTAGGATAGTCAGTTTTACTAGGGTAAGTTTGGCGGTGTGAGTGAAGGAGGCTTTGTTGCGAAATAGAAAGCCGACTAGATTTGATTTTAGATTGGAGATGTTTGATATGAGTCTGGAAGGAGAGTTTACAGTCTAGCCAGACACCTAGGTACTTATAGATGTCCACATATTCTAGGTCGGAACCATCCAGGGTGGTGATGCTAGTCGGGCGTGCGGGTGCAGGCAGCGAACGGTTGAAAAGCATGCATTTGGTTTTACTAGCGTTTAAGAGCAGTTGGAGGCCACGGAAGGAGTGTTGTATGACATTGAAGCTCGTTTGGAGGTTAGATAGCACAGTGTCCAAGGAAGGGCCAGAAGTATACAGAATGGTGTCGTCTGCGTAGAGGTGGATCAGGGAATCGCCTGCAGCAAGAGCAACATCATTGATATATACAGAGAAAAGAGTCGGCCCGAGAATTGAACCCTGTGGCACCCCCATAGAGACTGCCAGAGGACCGGACAACATGCCCTCCGATTTGACACACTGAACTCTGTCTGCAAAGTAGTTGGTGAACCAAGCAAGGCAGTCATTAGAAAAACCGAGGCTACTGAGTCTGCCGATAAGAATATGATGATTGACAGAGTCGAAAGCTTTGGCCAGGTCGATGAAGACGGCAGCACAGTACTGTCTTTTATCAATGGCGGTTATGATGTCGTTTAGTACCTTGAGGGTGGCTGAGGTGCATCCGTGACCGGCTCGGAAACCAGATTGCACAGCGGAGAAGGTACGGTGGGATTCGAGATGGTCAGTGATCTGTTTGTTGACTACCTTAGATAGGCAGGGCAGGATGGATATAGGTCTGTAACATTTTGGGTCCAGGGTGTCTCCCCTTTGAAGAGGGGGATGACCGCGTCAGCTTTCCAATCCTTCGGGATCTCAGACAATACGAAAGAGAGGTTGAACAGGCTGGTAATAGGGGTTGCGACAATGGCGGCTGATAGTTTCAGAAATAGAGCGTCCAGATTGTCAAGCCCAGCTGATTTGTATGGGTCCAGGTTTTGCAGCTCTTTCAGAACATCTGCTATCTGGATTTGGGTGGGGGGGGGGGGGGTGGAGCTGTTGGTCGAGGTTTGAGTAGCCAGGAGGAAGGCATGGCCAGCCATTGAGAAATGCTTGTTGAAGTTTTCGATTATCATGGATTTATCAGTGGTGACCGTGTTACCTAGCCTCAGTGCAGTGGGCAGCTGGGAGGAGGTGCTCTTGTTCTCCATGTACTTTACAGTGTCCCAGAACTTTTTGGAGTTAGAGCTACAGGATGCAAATTTCTGCTTGAAAAAGCTGGCCTTTGCTTTCCTGACTGACTGTGTGTATTGGTTCCTGACTTCCCTGAACAGTTGCATATCACGGGGACTATTCAATGCTATTGCAGTCTGCCACAGGATGTTTTTGTGCTGATCGAAGGCAGTCAGGTCTGGAGTGAACCAAGGGCTATATCTGTTCTTAGTTCTGAATTTTTTGAATGGAGCATGCTTATCTAAGATGGTGAGGAAGTTCCTTTTAAAGAATGACCAGGAATCCTCAACTGGCGGGATGAGGTCAATATCCTTCCAGGATACCCGGGCCAGGTAGATTAGAAAGGCCTGCTCGCAGAAGTGTTTTAGGGAGCGTTTGACAGTGATGAGGGGTCGTCGTTTGACCGCGGACCTGCAGCGGATACAGGCAATGAGGCAGTGATCCCTGAGATCCTGATTGAAGACAGCAGAGGTGTATTCGGAGGGCCAGTTGGTCAGGATAATGTCTATGAGGGTGCCCATGTTTAGAGATTTAGGGTTCTCCCTGGTGGGTTCCTTGATGATTTGTGTGAGATTGAGGGCATCTAGCTTAGATTGTAGGACTGCCGGGGTGTTAAGCATATCCCAGTTTAGGTCACCTAACAGAACAAACTCTGAAGCTAGATGGGGGGCGATCAATTCACAAATGGTGTCCAGGGCACAGCTGAGGGGGGTCGGTAGCAGGCGGCAACAGTGAGAGACTTATTTCTGGAGAGATTCATTTTTAAAATTAGAAGTTCAAACTTTTGGTATGTACCTGGAAAGTATGACATTACTTTGCAGGCTATCTCTGCAGTAGACTGCAACTCCTCCCCCTTTGGCAGTTCTATCTTGACGGAAAATGTTATAGTTGGGTATAGAAATCTCAGAATTTTTGGTGGCCTTCCTGAGCCAGGATTCAGACACGGCAAGGATATCAGGGTTGGCAGAGTGTGCTAAAGCAGTGAGTAAAACAAACTTAGGGCGGGAGGAGGCTTCTGATGTTGACATGCATGAAACCAAGGCTTTTTCGATCACAGAAGTCAACAAATGAGGGTGCCTGGGGACATGCAGGCCTGGATTTACCTCCACATCACCCGCGGAACAGAGGAGGAGTAGGATGAGGGTGCGGCTAAAGACTATCAAAACTGGTTGCCTAGAGCGTTGGGGACAAAGAATAAAAGGAGCAGATTTCTGGTCGTGGTGGAATATATTCAGGGCATAATGCGCAGACAGGGGTATGGTGGGGTGCGGGTACAGCGGAGGTAAGCCCATGCACTGGGTGATGATAAGAGAGGTTGTATCTCTGGACATGCTGGTTGTCATGGGTGAGGTCACCGCATGTGTGGGAGGTGGGACAAAGGAGGTATTAGAGGTATGAAGAGTGGAACTAGGGGCTCCATTGTAAACTAAAACAATGATAACTAACCTGAACAACAGTATACAAGGCATATTGACATTTGAGAGAGACATACAGCGAGGCATAAAGTAATCGCAGGTGTTGATTGGGAGAGCTAGCTAAAATAACAGGTGAGACAACAACAGCTAATCACCTAACACAACAACAGCAGGTAAAATGGCGATGACTAGGCAGAGAGGGTCGGATTAACTACCCACAGAGCCTGAGTTCGTGGCTGGGGCCGACAGATAAAAAAAATAAATAAACAGAATGGAGTACCGTAATTAATGGACAGTCCAGCAGGCATCAGCTATGTAGTCAAGTGATCATAGTGTCCAGGGGGCAGCAGTAGATGGAACAGGGAAGCCACCACTACGCTAGCACGCGGGTAACACGGCGTTTAAAGTTAGTAGCCCGGTGCTAGTAGGAGCGTCTGCTCCGACGGAGGCCGGTTGAAGGCACAGCGGATGGAGTATTCGTCGGCAGACCAGTCGTGGTGGTGCGGCGTGGCGCAGTGTCGACAGAGAATCCAAGCCAGATGGCGAAAGAGGTATTGTAGAATTTAGTTTTCTAGCCGGGAGATGCGCCTGGCTCATGGCTAACTGGTGCTAGCTTCATGGCAGTGGCGTTAGCCAAGGTCCAGAATTTACAGCAAGGATCCGGTGATTTTCTTTTTCTCATTTTGTCTGTCATAGTTGAAGTGTACCTATGATGAAAATTACAGGCCTCTCTCATCTTTTTAAGTGGGAGAACTTGCACAATTGGTGGCTGACTAAATACTTTTTTGCCCCACTGTAAATTGCAGAAGAATTATACTTTTATGGAAATTTCAAAGTATTGTTTCTCTTTATTCAACCCGCTGGTTATGAGTCAACCTGCGCATCACTAGACTTCCGAGCACTGGGATTGAACCCATAATCCTCAGAGCCTTAGCTCGTGGTTTACTTCCTTGTAGGCTCGGGCCCTAGCAAGCGTGAGCCTACGAGATGGTAATAGGGGCTCACGTTGTATTGAAGGCATCTTCCAACGTCCTGGGGACCTGTACAAACTTCGGATACTGAAGTGTGACCTGGCTGGTTATTTTATAGGAATTCATGCATTCCCCTGGGCGACTTAATGTTTCACTGCTCTTGTACTGTCTTAAAGAATCAGCCAGAAGTATTGATACTGTAGGAAGTGTTGATGAGGGCTTGGTTTGCTAAAATTCAAGAGATTCTGCATTCCCTTTGGCAATTGATCCAATTATAATTGATTAATTGATCCCATATTACAGTATCATTCATTTTTTATTTCACCTTTATTTAACCAGGTAGGCCAGTTGAGAACAAGTTCTCATTTGCAACTGCGACCTGGCCAAGGTAAAGCAAAGCAGTTCGACACATACAACAACACAGAGTTACACATGGAATAAACAAACATACAGTCAATAATACAGTAGAAAAAGTCTATGTACAGCATGTGCAAATGAGGTAGGATAAGGGAGGTAAAGGAAATAAATAGGCCATGGTGGCGAACTAACTACAATATAGCAATTAAACACTGGAATGGTAGATGTGCAGAAGATTAATGTGCAAGTAGAGATACTGGGGTGCAAAGGAGCAAGATAAATAAATACAGTATGGGGATGAGGTAGTTGGATGGGCTATTTACAGATGGGCAATGTACAGGTGCAGTGATCTGTGAGCTGCTCTGACAGCTGGTGCTTAAAGCTAGCGAGGGAGATATGTGTCTCCAGCTTCAGGGATTTTTGCAATCAGTCATAGAGTTCATTCACTTGGTTTCCCAGATCTCCCTGGGTCCAATGGCCCCAGAATAAAAGTCATTTCACAGATGGTATTCCACTGAAGTCCAGTGAACTGTGGTCCAGCGGCCAGTGACTCAAGGGCTAGGGATTTACTGAGTGTGACTGAAACAGGATCAACTAGTTGAATTTGTTACAGGAACACAATACAGGATTATCTCAATCTGAAAATCACCAGACAGGTCACACCACTAACACATCACACCCTGATTGTGATCATTTAAACCACATAATGGAAAAAATGATATCAACTTCAGGTAAGCACAGAATCTAACATCTGCTCCTGCAGTATTTCTAAAGTGTACTTCAATGTATAAATGCTTTAACAGCAGTATTGGAAAGGTTAAAGGATGATCTCTCTTCCTTCCTTCCCTCTCTTACTCTTTCTCTCCCTCCTTCTCCCTTTACCTCTGTCTAGCTCTCCCTCTCTCCATCCCAGACTTGCATCATCTAATGTCATTACCATCCCAAGTCCAATATTCTGCATGTTGCTGGTGAAGCAGTATTGGTTGGGAAAATCAGACACATAGACAGATAAAATAGCTTGCTCTCCTGCATATATTTGGCACTTGAGTGTAGACATCTTGGGGCCACAGTAGCATTTACCATTCCCAACACACACACCCACACACAAGCACACTGTGCTCTTTTGGACAATATTTACCAAGTGAACCACCGTGACATTCACCCCCAGCTGATGTATGAGCTAGTACACTTGAACAAACAGGGTGTCAAGGTGTTCTCTAGGAAACTGAAAGAAACTGCTCTGGGACAAAGCAAAAACTAAAATAAGAGAAACTCTGCCATATATCTTTCAAGATCACGACCACCAGCCCCTACCCAGAGAGGCCAGCTCCACCCTGTACCATCGTGTCCCCTCCAGAGAGGTCAGCTCCACCCTGCACCACAGGGCCACATCCAGAGAAGCCAGCTCCACCCTACACCACAGGGCCACATCCAGAGGCCAGCTCCACCCTACATCAGCAAGCCACATCCAGAGAGACCAGCTCCACCCTACACCACAGGGCCACATCCAGAGAGGCCAGCTCGACTCTACACCACAGGGCCACATCCAGAGAGACCAGCTCCACCCTACACCACAGGGCCACATCCAGAGAGGCCAGCTCGACCCTAAACAACCAGGCCCCATCCAGACATGACGCAGAAAATGGAGCGATTTCTCCTGCACAAATAATCTTTCAGGAAAAACTGAACATTTGCTATCTAACTGAGAGTCTCCTCATTGAAAACATCCGAAGTTCTTCAAAGGTAAATGATTTTATTTGAATGCTTTTCTGGTTTTTGTGAAAATGTTGCCTGCTGAATGCTAACGCTAAATGCTACGCTAGCCTGCAATAGCTATCAATACTGTTACACAAATGCTTGTTTTGCTATGGTTGAGAAGCATATTTTTGAAAATCTGAGATGACAGTGTTGTTAACAAAAGGCGAAGCTTGAGAGCTAGCATATTGATTTCATTTCATTTGCGATTTTCATGAATAGTTAACGTTGTGTTATGCTAATGAGTTTGCGGATAGATTTACACAATCCTGGATACAGGTTTTTTTCGTAGCTAAACGTGATGCAGAAAACGGAGCGATTTGTCCTGCACAAATAATCTTTCAGGAAAAACTGAACATTTGCTATCTACTGAGAGTCTCCTCATTGAAAACATCCGAAGTTCTTCAAAGGTGAATGATTTTATTTGAATGCTTTTCTGTTTTTTGTGAAAATGTTGCCTGCTGAATGTAACGCTAAATGCTACGCTAGCTATCAATACTGTTACACAAATGCTTGTTTTGCTATGGTTGAGAAGCATATTTTGAAAATCTGAGATGACAGTGTTGTTAACAAAAATCTAAGCTTGAGAGCTAGCATATTGATTTCATTTAATTTGCGATTTTCATGAATAGTTAACGTTGCGTTATGGTAATGAGCTTGAGGCTGTATTCACGATCCCGGATCCGGGATGGCTCGTCGCAACAGGTTAATGTGTTAAATTTACTAACATTTCATAGTTAGTAAATGCTTTGCCATCTCTAAATCGATGAATCATTTAACATCTTTACCAGCTGTCTCATTTAATTAATTGATATGTGTTGAGAGTATACATAATATCGCTAAGGGAAGCAAAGTTATCCAAATGTGAGCATTATTTCAACTTTATTCTTACAAATATATGGGGTGATCACATCAGAGCCAAAGCAAAGTAGCAGTTACTGAAATAAAGTTACTGGATTATATTTTTCAACAGAAGTAAAGCATGGAAAATATACAACACATGACATAATACATTTTATTTTATTCATACCAACAGACATAACTGTAACTCTTGTTATTGCCATATCAACAGTTGATTGGAATTTGTTTTAGTGCAGCTCACAAACAAAAACCTAGGGCCATAAAAACAGTAGCACAAAAAAAACATACAAAACATCCATCAAATAATGAATATTTGATGATCGAGGGCCTCTGTACATACTAGTGACAAGTGCTAACCAGAAGAGTATTGTCCTCACTGAAGTGCCAGTGAGAGGAAGCTACTAGACTACTGAGACATGGCCATTGTCTCCTCAAGGTGAGGAGGTGTTGAAGGTGCCCTCCAGGGGTCGGCAGGAGGCAAAGGGAAGAAGTCCTTGCGGGCGAACATGAAGATTTCGCACAGTTTTTCGTAGCAACAGGAAATGCAAGAAGTCGGCCATCATGGGGTGGAGCTCTGGGTGCTGCCACAGGGAGGGGGGGTGTCAATGTAAATTGTCCGGTGGCGATTTAATTAATTGTTCAGCAGTCTTATGGCTTGGGGGTAGAAGCTATTCAGGAGCCTCTTAGTCCTAGACTTGGCGGTACCACTTGCCGTGCGGTAGCAGAGAAAACAGTCTATGACTTGGGTGACACTACCCGTTCACACTACCCTCTGAAGAGCCTTAAGGTCAGATGCCGAGCAGTTGCCATACCATGCGGTGATGCAACCGGTCAGGATGCTCTCGATGGTGCAGCTGTGGAACATTTTGAGGATCTGTGGGCCAATGCCAAATCTTTTCAGTCTCCTGAGGGGGAAAAGGTTTTGTCGTACCCTCTTCACAACTGTCTAGGTATGTTTTGACCATGATAGTTTGTTGGTGATGTGGACACCAAGCATAAAAAGCATTTAGCTCATCTGGTAGGCTCACGTCACTGGGCAGTCCATATTAGTTTCCCGCTCCTTGAAAGCGGAAGCTCTAGCCTTTAGCTCGATGCGGATGTTGCCTGTAATCCATGGCTTCTGGTTGGGAAATGTATGTACAGTCAGTGTGGGGATGACGTTGTCGACACTTATTGATGAAGCCATTGACTGATGTGGTATAGTCCTCAATGCCATTGGATGAATCCTGGAACATATTCCAGTCTGTGCTAACAAAACAGTCCTGTAGTGTAGCATCTGCGTCATCTGACCACTTCCATATTGAGCGAGTCACTGGTACATCCTGCATTAGTTTTTGCTTGCAAGCAGGAATCAGGGGGATAGAATTATGGTCAGATTTGCCAAATAGAGGGTGGGGGAGAGCTTTGTATGCTTCTCTGTGTGTGGCGTAAAGGTAGTCTAGGATTTTTTTTTTCTGGTAGCACATGTGACATGCTGGTAAAAATTTGGTAAAACTGTTTTAACCTGTTGCAACGAGCCATCCCGGATCCGGGATCGTGAATACAGCCTCAAGCTCATTACCATAACGCAACGTTAACTATTCATGAAAATCGCAAATGAAATGAAATCAATATGCCAGCTCTCAAGCTTAGCGTCTTGTTAACAACACTGTCATCTCAGATTTTCAAAATATGCTTCTCAACCATAGCAAAACAAGCATTTGTGTAACAGTATTGATAGCTAGCGTAGCATTTAGCTTAGCATTTAGCGTTAGCATTCAGCAGGCAGGCAACATTTTCACAAAAACCAGAAAAGCATTCAAATAAAATCATTTACCTTTGAAGAACTTCGGATGTTTTCAATGAGGAGACTCTCAGTTAGATAGCAAATGTTCAGTTTGTCCAAAAAGATTCTTTGTGCAGGAGAAATCGCTCTGTTTGTTACATCACGTTTGGCTACCAAAATAAAAACGAAAATTCAGTCATCAAAACGCCTAACTTTTTTCCAAATTAACTCCATAATATCGACTGAAACATGGCAAATGTTGTTTAGAATCAATCCTCAAGGTGTTTTTCACATATCTCTTCGATGATATATCGTTCGTGGAAGTGTGCTTTCCCCTCTGAATCCCATTGGAAAATGCCTGCAGCTGAAGATTACGCACCAATTTAGACAAAGGACACCGGGCGGACACCTGGTAAATGTAGTCTCTTATGGCCAATCTTCCAATGACATGCCTACAAACACGTCACAATGCTGCAGACACCTTGGGGAAACGACAGAAAGGGCAGGCTCATTCCTGGCGCATTCACAGCCATATAAGGAGACAATGGAAAACAGAGCCTCAAAAATTCTGCTCATTTCCTGTTTGAAGTTTCATCTTGGTTTCGCCTGTAGCATCAGTTCTGTGGCACTCACAGATAATATCTTTGCAGTTTTGGAAACGTCAGAGTGTTTTCTTTCCAAAGCTGTCAATTATATGCATAGTCGAGCATCTTTTTGTGACAAAATATTGCGCTTAAAACGGGCACGTTTTTTTTAATCCAATAATGAAATAGCGCCCCCATAGGTTGAAGAGGTTAAGTTTGCCTGCATTATAGTCCCCGGCCACTAAAAGCACCGCTTCTGGGTGAGCATTTTCTTCTTTGCTTATGGCCTTATAGAGTTGGTTGAGAGCGGTCTTAGAGCCAGCTTCGTTTTGTGGTGGTAAATAGACAGCTACGAATAATATTGATGAGAACTCTCTTGGTAGATAGTGTGGTCTACAGCTTATCATAAGGTACTCTACCTCAGGCGAGCAATACCTCAAGACTTCTTTAATATTAGACATCGCGCACCAGCTGTCAATGAACAAGTTCACTACTGACTTTCAGCATGCATATACTGTAGGGAAGGGCACTCAACTTGTACTGCACTGACTCAGATGACTGATGATTGGCTAAAATTGATAATAAGATGATAGCTGGAGCTCTATTGTTAGATTTCAGGGCACGCTTTGATGTTATTTATCATAATTTTTTATTGAAAAATATTAACTTGCCTTACATCACCTGCCATCACATGGTTGGAGAGTTACTTATCCATTAGAAGCTTCTCTAACATCAGATGTGTCCAGTGCGGTATTTCTCAGGGCAGTTGCCTTGGGCTGTTACTCTTCTCTGTTTTTACAAATGATTTGCCACTTGTCTTACAAGAAGCTAAAACGACTATGTGCTGATGACTGCACACTCTGCACATCAGCACTCACAGCCAGTAATCTCACTGAGACTTATTCACAGTCAGTGTCAGAATGGGCAATTGACAATAAAAATGTCTTCAATGCATCTAAAACCAAAATCATTCCATTTGGTTCAAAGTATTCTCTTAGAACAAAACCTCAACTGGAGTGCATAAAGGGTGTGACCATAGAACAAATTGAAGAAGCTGAACTCCTAACATTGGATGGTCAAGTCATATAGACAAAGTTGTGCTAATGGGTGGGCACACATAAAATGATAGTCTGTAATAAAAAGATGTTCTGCATTTTTTGACAAAGATCTACTTTAATCTTGTCCCATCTTGATTACTGTTCTGTAAAATGGTTGGGATGCAGCAAAGAAAGACCTAGCAAAGCTGCAGCTTGCTCAAAACAAAGCAGCACGCCTTGCCCCTAATTGCACACACAAAACTAACATTAACAACATGCACGATAGTCTTTCATGTTTGTGGGTTGAGGAGAAATTAACTACTACTCTTCTAGACCTTTTAAGAAATATTTGTTTGTTGAAAATGCCTAACCACTTGTATAATCTATTTGCATACACCTTTAAGGAACCAAAAGTAATTGGACAATTGGCTGCTCAGCTGTTCCATGGCCAGGTGTGTGTTATTCCTTCATCAGATAATTTACAAGTAAGCAGATAAAAAGTCTAGAGTTGACTTCAAGTGTGGCATTTGCATTTGAAATCTGTTGCTGTTAACCCTCAATATGAAGTGCATAGCTGTCACTGCCAGTGAAGCAAGCCATCATTAGGCTGAAAAATCCAATCAATCCAATCAGAGAGACAGCGAGAATATTAAGTGTGGCCAATTAAACTATTTGGTATATTCTTAAAAATAAAGAACGCACTGGTGAGCTCAGGAACACCAAAAGGCCCGGAAGACCACGGAAAACAACTGTGGTGGATGACAGAATAATTATTTTCCTGGTGAAGAAAAACCCCTTCATAACAGTTGGCCAGATCAAGAACACTCTCCAGGGGGTAGGCATATCTGTGTCAAAGTCAACAATCCAAAATAGACTTCACCAGAGAAAATACTGGGTGACACTACCCGTTCACACTACCACAAGATGTAAACCATTGGTATACAGTTGGAGTCAGAAGTTTACATACACTTGGTTGGAGTCATTAAAAAGGTTGAAACTCGTTTTTCAACCACCCCACAAATTTCTTGTTAACAAACTATAGTTTTGGCAAGTCGGTTAGGACATCTACTTTGTGCATGACACAAGCCATTTTTCCAACAATTGTTAGACAGATTATTTCACTTACAATTCACTGTATCACAATTCCAGTGGGTCAGAAGTTTACATACACAAAGTTGACTGTGGAAAATTCCAGAAAATTATGTCATGGCTTTAGAAGCTTCTGATAGGGTAATTGACAACATTTGAGTCAATTGGAGGTATACCTGTGGATGTATTTCAAGGCCTATCTTCACACTCAGTGCCTCTTTGCTTGACAGCATGGGAAGAAAAAAAATCAAGTCTGATTCATCCTTGGGAGCAATACCCAAACCCCTGAAGGTCCTAGAGATGAACGTACTTTGGTGCAAAAAGTGCAAATCAATCCCAGAACAGCAGCAAAGGACCTTGTGAAGATGCTGGAGGAAACAGGGAGAAAAGTATCTATATCCACAGTAAAACGAGTCCTATATTGACATAACCTGAAAGGCCACTCAGGAAGGAAGAATCCATTGCTTCAAAACCGCCAGACTACATTTTGCAACTGCACATGGGGACACATATCGTACTTTTTGGAGAAATGTCCTCTGGCGTGATGAAACAAAAATAGAACTGTTGGGCCATAATGACCATCGTTATCTTGAGGAAAAATGGGGAGGCTTGAAAGCCGAAGAACACCAACCCAACTGTGAAGCACGGGGGTGGCAGCATCATGTTGTGGGGGTGCTTTGCTGCAGGAGGGACTAGTGCACATCACAAAATAGATGGCATCATGAGGAGGAAAATTATGTGGATATATTGAAGCAACATCAAGTAATCAGTCAGGAAGTTAAAGCTTGGTCGCAAATGGGTCTTCCAAATGGATAATGAAACGAAGCATAAGTTGTGGCAAAAATGGCTTAAGGACCACAAAGTATCGGAGTGGCCATCACAAAGCCCTGACCTAAATCCTATAGAAAACTTGTAGGCAGAACTATAAAAGCGTGTGTGAGCAAGGAGGGCTACAAACCTGACTCAGTTACACCAGCTCTGTCAGGAGGAATGGGCCAAAATTCACCCAGCTTATTGTAGGAAGCTTGTGGAAGGCTACCCAAAACATTTGACCCAAGTTAAACAATTTAAAGGCAATGCTACCAAATACTAATTGAGTGTATGTAATCTTCTGACCCACTGGGAATGTGATGAAAGAAATAATTTCTTTACTATTATTCTGACATTTCACATTCTTAAAATAAAGTGGTGATCCTAACTGACCTAAGACAGGGAATTTTTACTATTAATAAATGTCAGGAATTGTGAAAACTGAGTTTAAATGTATTTGGCTAAGGTGTATGTAAACATCCGACTTCAACTGTATATTCAATTAAATTAAATTGATACGGCATTGTAATATTATTGATGCCTTTCTCTCTCTTTGCAGGGGATTAGACAGATGAACTGCAGCCACTAACACCTAATTAGACTCATTCTGGTCTAAATTGAAGAGCTGCTCACAGTGCAATCCCCTGGGACAGAAAACACGTGGGTATTTCAGAATTTATGCTTTGACAAAACTACATGAAACAATAACATGGGCGAATCTATTTCTATATGAAAAAGTGATGTTGCACACTACTGAACAATATCCTGCGATATGATGATTACCCTGGTGGCTGGGAGGTTCACAACAATCTCTTTACATCTGCAGGGTGTTAGGGTGGAATGTCCTTCAACCTGGGAAGAAATTAACCTCACTGGTCAAATTTCAGTGCTGGTTCAAGTTCCTAAAGCCACAACTACCTTTATTAAATGTGCAATTGTTGTGGTTTGGTCACATTGTTTACAGCAAGAGTAAACGAATCTCCTGTGGCAATTTACCCGACACTTTGTATGAATGGAAACTAATATTGCAGTAGCACACTCACTGTTATTATTTCATTGTTTCATATTTATGTTTTCTAGAAATGTCTGTGGTATGGATTTTTCTTATTAAGGTCAGGGGTAAAATAACCCTGGACTGTCCATATTTGAAAATTGGAACTACATCAAGTCAATCGGGGGATTGAGTTATTTGTTTCAGAGGGGCATTGGCCGGAACCCACACCGACACGGTAGGCCTATATATGTGCGTGCCCTAACTGCTAGACCACCCCAAAGTGTTGAGTTAATTCGTAACCTTACAATGCACTACACTTGCATGTCGTAGCCTAGTGGAGACCAATATAAATATTCTGTTTTTTAGCTATATAAAACAACGTTTGTTGATGTGTATGGCTGCATTTGAAATACACTTTTGTATATTTGAATGTTGCAGTAATAGGACCTAGGCCTAGTGTTTGAGCGAGCGAGAGAGAACATAATAATAGGAAGTCCTGATCCCAATGACTCGACTGCCCTCGCATGGAGAGAAAGAGAACTATTCATGTTCAGCCACTCACCAGGCTCATTTGCATTTCTGGATGCATCAGGAAAATTCAACATCTAACCTCATGCACATACTCCCTGGTTTGGAGATCTGTTAGTAATTACAGTATTTTGATCATTAGAGTTAACAAGGTGATGTAATCCTGATAATTAAGGATGACCCCTAGGAAATCCACAGTGTGTAAGACCAATCAAGGCATCACCAGTGTGTATATGTGTGTGTGTGCGTACATGTGTGTGTGTGTGTGTATATGTGTGCGTGAGTACATGCTTGTGCATGTCTGCATGTGTGTGTTTTCCCCAACTTCCATTTCATGGTTCCGTAAGCGTGGAACTGTTATGTGTTTGGGTCTTGTCCCCTGGGGAGAAGTGTGGCTGCCGTACCCTGGTTGTTAAAACGCAGCCATGTGTGTACGGCTGAGGTCATCCACGTGCTGTCATTTAGAATTAGAATGATAGGGTATGGACGCACATGCCGAGCAAGCCATAAGTTTCCTCACCGGTAACTGAGAACTGAAGTCAAAATTTTACCTGTTCTGGGAATGTTCAATTTTGGGTTTTAAAACCCATGAGGAAACCTGCAGAAAACATAATGCTGAAATTCCCACAGAAGAGCATAGTTTCTTAATGTTCTCTGAGAACGTGACCGAAAATACACTGAACAAAAATATAAAGCGCAACATGCAGCAATTTAAGATTTTACTAAGTTATAGTTCTTATAAGGAAATTTGTCAAACTGAAATAAATGCATTATGCTCTAATCACACGACTGGGAATACAGATATGCATCTGTTGGTCACAGATACAAAGCATGGATCAGAAAACCAGTCGGTATCTGGTGTGACCACCATTTGCCTCATGCATGCAGTGCGACACATCTGCATCGCAAAGTTGATAAGGCTGTTGTTGTGGCCTTTGGAATGTTATATTAAAGTTCAATTTAAACTCCAACCAGTATACAAGTTTTATGGACAAACTTCAACATCAAAAGGTATCTATTCAAATAAGCCCCTAAATCGTATGTCATTTTCTTAAATTAACTTCAACTTGATGGGTAGGGCTTGGTAAGGCTTGCTTCCACCTCCCTCCCCGATTTGGTCCTGCCGTACACACCTACGGTCACAAGACGCAGGCCTCCTTATTGTCCCTAGAATGTATAAAAATATTTGATTGATTGATGTACCTGGTCCATTACATCAAGTTTAAGTTAATTTAAGAGAATTACATACAATTTAGGGGGTAGGTAGTAGGCTAACGTTGGGGTACTTTAACTTCCAGTTTATGCTCTCGGATGCTGAAATTCTAATTTCTAGCTTTCGACAGCTATCCGCTATCATACTGAACAAGCTTACAGTGGCTAGCACTGGAGTAATATGATCAAATGTTTGGGTTCTAGTCATGATTCTAGTTTAAACTGAGGTTTATTTATTGCTTAATCCACCTAGCCGGAGAGTACCACATTTCACTGGTCTAATCTAGAAGTGACAAAAGCATGGATTAGTTTTTGTGCATAATTTTTGGACAAAGAGTTAGATTTTTGCAATGTTACAAAGATAGAAAAGAAAAAAACTGTCCTTGAAATGTTCTTCAAATGAGAGATCAAGGTCCAGAGTAACACTGAGGTCCTTCACAGTTTTATTTGAGACAACTGTACAACCGTCAAGATTAACGTCAGATCCAACAGCAGATCTATAGTTTCTTGGGACCTAGAACAAGAATCTCTGTTTTGTCAGAGTTTAAAGGTAAAACATTTGACACCGTCAACTTCCTTATGTCTGAAACACAGGCTTCCAGGATAGACAATTTTGGGGCGTCACCATGTTTCATTGAAATGTACAGCTGTGTGTTGTCCGCATAGCAGTGAAAGTTCACACTGTTTCCGAATGACATCACGAAGAGGAAAAATGTATAGAGAAAACAATTGTGGTCCTAAAACCGAACCTTGAGGAACACCGAAACTTTCAATTGTTTTATCAGAGGACAAACCATCCAAAAGAACGTGGTGAATGATGGTGTCAACAGCAGCACTAAGGTCTAGGAGCACGAGGACAGTCGCAGAGCCTTGGTCTGATGCCATTGAAAGGTCATTTACCACCTTCATGAGTGCAGTCGATGCTACGATGGGGTCTAAACCAGACAAGCATTTCATATACAGTTGAAGTTGGAAACTTACATACACCTTAGCCAAATATAATTAACTCAGTTTCACAATTCCTGACATTTAATCCTAGTAAAAAATTCCCTGTTTTAGGTCAATTAGGATCACCACTTTATTTTAAGAATGTAAAATGTTAGAATAATAGTAGAGTGATTTTTTCCCAGCTTTTATTGCTTTCATCAGATTCCCAGTGGGTCAGAAGTTTACATACCAAATACTAATTGAGTGTCTCATTCCCTTAAAATTTAAAGCTTCCCACAATAAGTTGGGTGAATTTTGGCCCATTCCTCCTGACAGAGCTGGTGTAACTGAGTCAGGTTTGGAGGCCTCCTTGCTCACACACGCTTTTTCAATTCTGCCTACAAAGTTTCTGTAGAGTTGAGGTCAGGGCTTTGTGATGGCCACTCCAATACCTTGACATTGTTGTCCTTATGCCATTTTGCCACAACTTTGGAAGTATGCTTGGGGTCATTGTCCATTTTGAAGACCAATTTGCGACCAAGCTTTAACTGATGTCTTGAGATGTTGCTTCAATATATCCGCAAAATGTTCCTCCTCATGATGCCATCTATTTTGTGATGCGTACCAGTCTCTCCTGCAGCAAAGCACCCCCACAACATGATGCTGCCACCCCGTGCTTCACGGTTGGGATGGTGTTCTTCAGCTTGCAAGCCTCCCCCTTTTTCCTCCTCACAGAACGATGGTCATTATGTTTCATCAGACCAGAGCACATGTCTCCAAAAAGTACAAGCGATCTTTGTCCCCAACCTGTAGTCTTGTTTTTTTTAAATGGCGGTTTAGGAGCAGTGACCTCTTCCTTTGCTGAGCGGCCTTTCAGGTTGTGTTGATATAGGACTCGTTTTACTGTGGATATAAATACTTTTTGTACAGAGTTTCTTTTTGGACAATTGCAGGTAGTTTCTCCCTGTTTCAGTCCTTTTCTTCCATCTTGTGAATACACCCCAGTGAAATCATGTGGTGAGAGATCCAACACTCAGTTCTGGTTTGAAAAAAACTGATAGCATGGGTTTTAAACACCATTATTTTACTTGCAAGGGTATATTAAATACAAATGGTATAGAGAGAAATGTTCCTGTAATAACTACAACCTAAAACTTCTTACCTGGGAATATTGAAGACTCATGTTAAAGCTGGTGGTTCCTTTTCATATGTTCTCATGTTCTAAGCAAGGAACTTAAAAGTTAGCTTTTTTTACATGGCACATATTGCACATTTACTTTCTTCTCCAACACTTTGTTTTTGCATTATTTTAACCATGAACATGTTTCATATGTTTTTTAAATCAAATATATATTTATATATATTTTTAAACGTTTTATTTTTTCCATTGGCCGATTACATTACATTACATTTAAGTCATTTAGCAGACGCTCTTATCCAGAGCGACTTAATTGGTATCGGCGTTGAAAAATCATAATCGGGGGACCTCTAGTTAGGACATATCCTTTGTGCGTAACAAATTATTTTTCCAACAATTGTTTACAGACAGATTATTTCACTGTATCACAATTCCAGTGGGTCAGAAGTTTACATACACTAAGTTGACTGTGCCTTTAAACAGCTTGGAAAATTCCAGACAATTGTCACCTCCAAATCAGCCAAGACCTCAGATAAAAAAAATGTGCAGACCTCCACAAGTCTGGTTCATCCTTGGGAGCAATTTCCAAACGCCTGAAAGTCTGGTTCATCCTTGGGAGCAATTTCCAAACGCCTGAAAGTCCCACTTTCATCTATACACACAATAGTACGCAAGTATAAACACCATGGGACCACGCAGCTGTCATACCGCTCAGGAAGGAGACGCGTTCTGTCTCCTAGAGATGAACGTACTTGGGTGAAAAGTGCAAATCAATCCTAGAACAGCAGCAAAGGACCTTGTGAAGATGCTGGAGGTAACAGGTACAAAAGTACTGTATGTCACAATGGGTAGATAAAAATAAATAAAAATAAAAATAATAAAAGGTTTTAAAAAAGCAACTCAATCCAGACTGGTCTTCATGTTAAAGTTTGAACGGCGTTTCTAGCTTAAACGGTGTAAGAGTTGAGTACTAAATATTAACTATAAGAAGTATGTCGAAGCTATAAAGTGGGGACATTTGCTTCAAAAGCCCTATTAATAATAAGATAAGAATACCAACATAATCGGTAGTGAGCTAGCAGTGAGCATGGGATGACGATCACCACATGACAATACCAAGGAGTAAGAAGGGGCCTCCATTGTGTGGGCAGCGCTCTTGGAGCTGACGTCGATTGGCCAGCTGGGTCCGAATCGTTATCAGAGAGGATTGGCTGACTGTGTCAAAACAGCTGGGAGAAATTTGGTCAGACACTAAACTTGTCCTTAGATTTATTTCCCCTCGAATCAGAAATGTTTTCCTTCTTGAATGCACGCACACTAGCGATATTACCAGATAGATACTTTGCTAAGCTCCTTGTATATGGAAACCACTGTGCTCTGATGGAATGTATGGTTACTAGAGATCGACCGATTATGATTTTTCAACGCCGATACCGATTATTGGAGGACCAAAAAAGCCGATATTGATTAAATCGGTCGATTTTTTTATTTTTATTTGTAATAATGAGAATTACAATACTGAATGAACACTTATTTTAACTTAATATAATACATCAATAAAATCAATTTAGCCTCAAATAAATAATGAAACATGTTCAATTTGGTTTACATAATGCAAAAACAAAGTGTTGGAGAAGAAAGTAAAAGTGCAATATGTGCCATGTAAGAAAGCTAACATTTAAGTTCCTTGCTCAGAACATGAGAACATATGAAAGCTGGGGGTTCCTTTTAACATGAGTCTTCAATATTCCTAGGTAAGAAATTTTAGGTTGTAGTTATTATAGGACTATTTCTCTCTATACCATTTGTATTTCATTAACCTTTGATTATTGGATGTTCTTATAGGCACTTTAGTATTGCCAGTGCAACAGTATAGCTTCCATCCCTCTTCTCGCTCCTCCCTGGGCTCGAAGCAGCGTTACCCATGCAGAGCTAGGGCAACAACCACTCCCAGGCTCAGAGCGAGTGACGTTTGAAACGCTATTAGCGCGCACCCCGCTAACTAGCTAGCGATTTCACATCGTTTACACCAGCCTAATATCGGAAGTTGAAAGGCTTGAAGTCATAAACAGCTGCTGGCAAACGCACAAAAGTGCTGTTTGAATGAATGCTTACGAGCCTGCTGGTGCCTACCATCACTCAGTCAGACTGCTCTATCAAATCATAGACTTAGTTATAACATAACACAGAAATACGAGCCTTAGGTCATTAATATGGTCGAATCCGGAAACGATCATCTCGAAAACAAGACGTTTATTCTTTCAGTGAAATACGGAACCGTTCCGTATTTTATCTAACGGGTGGCATCCATAAGTCTAAATATTCCTGTTACATTGCACAACCTTCAATGTTATGTCATAATTACGTAAAATTCTGGCAAATTAGGCAGCCCAAACTGTTGCATATACACTGACTCTGCGTGCAAAGAATGCAAGAAAAGTGACACAATTTCACCTGGTTAATATTGCCTGCTAACCTGGATTTCTTTTAGCTAAATATGCAGGTTTAAAAATATATACTTCAGTGTATTGATTTTAAGAAAGGCATTGATGTTCATGGTTAGGTACACATTGGAGCAACGATACGCACTGCATCGATTATCTGCAACGGAGGACACACTAGATAAACTAGTAATAATCATCAACCATGTGTAGTTAACTAGTGATTATGATGGATTGATTTTTAGAAGATAAGTTTAATGCTAGCTAGCAACTTACATTGGCTTACTGCATTCGCGTAACAGGCAGGCTCCTCGTGGAGTGCAATGAGAGGCAGATGGTTAGAGCGTTGGACTAGTTAACTAAGGTTGCAAGATTAAATCCCTGAGCTAACGAGGTAAAAATCTGTTGTTCTGCCCCTGAACAAGGCAGTTAACCCAGTTAACTGACTTGCCTAGTTAAATAAAGGTTAAATAAAAGGTGTAAAAAAAATATAAAAAAAATATTTATTTTTAAATCGGACAAATCGGTGTCCAAAAATACAGATTTCCAATTGTCATGAAAACTTTCAAAATCGGCCCTAATTAATCGGCCATTCCGATTAATCGGTCGACCTCTTATGGTTACGGTGCAGAAGCTAGGCAAGGTAAAGCTAGGTAAAACAAAGGCTGCTAACCCATGCAGAAAATGGCTCTAAGAAATCTGCACAGAGATGGGAGCCACTCAAAAGGGCAGCATGGAGTTTCCTACTGCACAGATGTCAAGAAGAGAAGCATCTTCTGGAGTCGAGCTCAAGAGGCATTGTCAGAGCAAAGGGAGGAAAATAAGGGTAACATAAAAGTGAGTGTAGTAGAGTTGAAGTCAAATCAAAGCTAAAGCAAAGATATGCAGACAGCTCAGCCCAACTTCATAAGTCATGATGGGTGACGACAATAACCTTTCAAGAACCAAGCCTCTAATCTCCAATTAATTGACAATACACTTTAGTTCTCAGATTCCTTAGAAAGTCAATATAAAAAGAGAGGAAACAGAGCTATAGTTTGTTGGAGTAAGATGCCATTGTAAAATTAAAATAAAAATACAACTTAACTGACAAGTAGCACCCCCTCTTGGAGAACATTTTAAATGACAGTGATCATGAGTCTCATGATCATATAGTGATCTTGTTAAGTTAGTAAAGAATGACAAGTTCAGACAAACTGTCCTTTCAAAACAAGCCGGTTCTCTCTCTATATATGACATCTTCTAGGTCACCTTTTCAAAGTATAGCACTGACTATACTGGCGAATTTAGCTGACTGCTGTTATGGTGACAGATTAGATAGCAAATAGAGTAATTATGGATTCAATATTTTAAGATTAATAAAAAGTTAAAATTGCTTGAATAGTCTCTCCTTCAGTATAATATGAAAACAGTTTTCCAGCATTCTTTCTTGCCAATTATTATAAATCACTGAAGGAATTTTCAGAAGAGGCGTTTCCACAGACCTGCTGTATGTGGATGTCAGTTTAAATTAAAACAATAAGCATCTCCACTACACTGACGATTAGTTGTACTCTTACAGCGCTCCGTATTCTTTTGCGGCTCTTTAACTTCTCTCTCACGCCTTTGAACCTCAGGACAGCGTATCCATCTTGTGAAATATGTGTATACAGACATACAAACAGCTTGTTAGTATGATATTGTGCATGCTGATTAATTACGTTGCTATTACAATCCATGTACATGAATGACACTGACCTTTAACCATCAGAGTCTAAGCTGGTGGGGGGACTACTAAGTTATAGAATTGTTTTAAGAAGGTCATAGCAAAGATCATTTAGCTCTTTGATATTTTAAGACCCCTTGAAGTATAAAAGAATATTACAAAAAGTTGCAGAACATTTCAGGGCCTTACAAACGCATTGAATAACAGATTCACTACATGGAACAGAGATTCTCCCTTAAAATAGGAAGTTTGTTTTGAAGTGGTTGTACTCAGAGATGCAAGAAAGGTCAGGAAACACTTTTTTTTTTAAAAACACCATATATTTTTTAAACAGTCTCCATATAAACTTCGATTCATTTTTTCAACTGGTACCGAGGGACCTTCAGACGAGTTTGTATGGCAAACCGTTCTGACGCTACAGATGATTTTGTGAGAAGACTGATTTTTCGGGATGTCTCATGATCTGACAAACGCAGCTCTAGCACCGCAGATGTGGCTGATTTTTTTTAATGGAGATTTTTGTATTATGCTAATTAAAACCACAAAGCAGATACAATTCAAACTAAATATTTTATTATATCACATCAAAAACATTTGCCTCAATCACATTTACCTGATATCTGTGCAACACTGACCAGGTTTCCATCCAACCTTTTTATGTGAGTTAAGTACAGGTCTGATAATAAAAAATAAGTAATGACAGGCCTGATAGAAACAGAAAATCGTAATTAAAATGACTTAAGCGAGAAATATCAGTGGAAATGCTTTTATGAGCAAATATTGATAAAACAACAATCATATTGAAGTCAACTGAATGACACAATGATATGTGCGGTTATCCCACTGCAACTCATCGGGAAAGCATGCAGTTTATTAGTCTACAGATTAAGTAAGTTAAGACTTCACAGGGAGGTGAAAGTGCATCGTGATGAGCTTGACGCTTGTCTGCCGTTTGACAAATAAAAATTCTCGCTCTTTTGTTTATAATATTCTTATCATGTAAGCTATACGTGCACTAGAGGACACGTGACAATACAAGACTGGACACACTCTGTATATAACTCAATTAATTTTTTATTTTTAGAACCATCAGATTTAAATGCGATAGAAACACATTTAACTTGCTTTTTTATTTGGTACTTGGGAATTTAACCACAAGGTATTTTCATGTGCACTGTCATCACGCACAGCATTTGCAACAAGTCATTCTGATGGAAACATCTCGTGGGAAAATGCACATTGTTCTAATGCCGATTTTATAATACTCGCATGAAAATCTGTCGCCAATTGGATGGAAACCTAGCTATAGTCGGACAAACAAACAGCTTTACAGACTGAATATTCTCTCTGGTACAGTATACAGCAGCTATCTTCATTTGGGTTAAGAGGGTATTTTGTGCTCTCTTAAGGTAGTAAGGTCTGCGGGGGTAAGGTTTGGGGCAGGAAGGAAGAGCCAGTGTGTGTTCTGAGGGGGAAAAGGTCTACTTTTTGGCGGCCTGGAGGCGCTCGCTCACGTTCTCCCAGTTGATGACATTCCAGATGGCTTTGACATAGTCGGGTCGGACATTCTTGTACTGTAAATAGTAGGCATGCTCCCACACATCAATACCCAGCAGGGGGACCAGACCTGGGGAGAAAAAAATAAGATTAAGTAAAATCATTCAACAGTAACTTAACTAGGCATACAGTGCCTTCAGAAAGTGTTCATACCCTTTGACTTATTCCACATTTTGTAGTGTTACAGACTGAATTCAAAATGGATTAAACTGCTTTGTATTATCACCCATCTACACACACACACAGTAAAATCATGCAAATGTATTGAAAATTAAAAACATAATTTACATAGAGTACCAATCAAAAGTTGACACACCTACTCATTCAAGGGTTAATTATTTTTACTTTTTCTACACTGTAGAATAGTGAAGACATAACATTATGAAACCCCAAAAAGTGTTCAATCAAAATACATTTTAGATTCTTCAAAGTAGCCACCCTTGCACTCTCTTGGCATTCTCTCAACCAGCTTCACCTGGAAGGTTTTTCCAACAGTCATGAAGGAGTTCCTACATATGCTGAGCACTTGTTGGCTGCCTTTTCTTCGCTCTGCAGTCCAACTCATCCCAAACCATCTCAATTGGGTTGAGATCGTGTGATTGTGGAGGCCAGACCTTCTGATGTAGCACTCCATCACTCGTCTTGGTGAAATAGCCCTTACACAGCTTGGAGGTGTGTTGGGTCATTGTCCAGCTGAAAAACAAATGATAGTGGGACTAAGCGCAAACCATCTCTGTGCTTCACGGTGTGAACCGCACATGCGGAGATCATCCATTCACCTATTCAGCGTCTCACATGGCAGTTGGAACCAAAAATCTGAAAATCTGTCCTTTTGGTCACTCCAACAGTAATGTCCATTGCTCGTGTTTCTTGGCCCAAGCAAGTCTCTTCTTATTGGTGTCCTTAAGTAGTGGTTTCTTTGCAGCAATTCAACCATGAAGATCTGATTCACGCAGTCTCTGAACAGTTGATGTTGAGATGTGTCTGTTACTTGAACTCTGAAGCATTTCTTTGGACTGCAATTTCTGAGGCTGATAACTCTAATGAACGTATCCTCCACCGCAGAGGTAACTGCGTCGTCCTTGTCTGGGACGGTCCTCATGAGAGACAGTATTATAGTGCTTGATGGTTTTTGCGACTGCACTTCATGAAACTTTCAAAGTTCTTAACATTTTCCGGATTGACTGACATTCATGTCTTAAAGTAATGGACTGTCGTTTCTCTTTGCTTATTTGAGCTGTTCTTGCCATAATATGGACTTGGTATTTTAACAAATAGGGCTATCTTCTGTACACCACCCCTACCTTGTCACAACAACTGATTGGCATAAAAGAATTAAGGAAAGAAATTCCACAAATTAACAATGCACTAAAGTTTTTTTGTTGTTGTCCTGAATACAAAGTGTTATGTTTTGGGCAAATCCAACGCATTACTGAGTACCACTCTCCATATTTTTAAGCATAGTGGCGGCTGCATAATGTTACGGGTATGCTTGTAATTGTTAAGGACTGGGGACTTTTTCAGGATATAAAGAAAAAAAATATGAAATATGGCTTGGGTCAAGAAACACGAGCAATGGACATTACTGTTGGAGAGACCAAAAGGACAGATTTCCAAATTTCAGATTTTTGGTTCCAACTGCCATGTCTTTGTGAGACGCTGAGTAGGTGAATGCATGTGCGGTTCCCACCGTGAAGCACAGAGGAGGTTTGATGGTTTGCGCTTAGTCCCACTATCATTTGTTTTTCAACTGTACAGAGCACAGTAAATATTCTAGAGGAAAACCTGGTTGTCTGCTTCCCACTAGACACTGGGAAATTAATTCACCTTTCAGCAGGAATATAACCTAAAACACAAGGCCAAATCTACACTGGAGTTGCTTACCAAAAAGACATTGAATGTTCCTGAGTGGCTGAGTTTTTACTCGTATTTAAATCTATGGCATGACCTGAAAATCGTTGTCTAGCAATGATCAACAACCAATTTTACAGAGCTTGAAGAACTTTGAAAATAATAAATGGGCAAATGTTGCACAATCCAGGTGTGGAAAGCTCTTAGAAACTTACCCAGAAAGACTCACAGCTGTAATCTCTTCTACAAAGTATTGACTTGGTTGTGAATACTTAAAGTACCAGTCAAAAGTTAACTCCTGAATGAGTAGGTGAGTTTCTGTATTTTTTATATTTTCTACATTGTAGAAAAATAGTGAAGACATCAAACTATGAAATACTACATGATTCCATATGTGTTAACTAAAAACAGTGTTAAACAAATCAAAATATATTTTATATTTGAGTTTCTTCAAAGTAGCCACCCTTTGCATTGACAGCTTTGCACACTCTTAGCATTTTCTCAACGAACTTCATGAGGTAGTCACATGGAATGCATTTCCATTAACAGGTGTGCCTTGTTGCAAACAGGATGCAGGTTTTGGAATATTTTTATTTTGTAAAGGCTTCCTTTTCACTCTGTCAATTAGGTTAGTTTTGTGAAGTAACTAGAATGTTGTTGATCCATCTTCAGTTCTCCAATCACAGCCATTAAACCCTGTAACTGTTTTAAAGTCACTATTGGCCTCATGGTGAAATCCCTGAGCGGTTTCCTTCCTCTCCGGCTTCTGAGCTAGTTAGGATGCCTATATCTTTGTCGTGGCTGGGTGTATTGATACACCATCCAAAGTGTAATTAATATGCTCAAAGGGATATTAAAATGTCAGCTTTTCTTTTTACCCATCTACTAGAGGTCTAGCGATTATGATTTTTCAACGCTGATACCGATTATTGGAGGACCAAAAAAAGCCGATACCGATTAAATCTGACTATTTTTTAAATTTAAAAATTTGTAATCATGACAATTACAACAATACTGAATGATCACTTATTTTAACTTAATATAATAAATCAATTTAGCCTCAAATAAATAATGAAATGTTCAATTTGGTTTAAATAATGCAAAAACAAAGTGTTGGAGAAGAAAGTAAAAGTGCAATATGTGCCATGTAAGAAAGCTAACGTTTAAGTTCCTTGCTCAGAACATGAGAACATATGAAAGCTGGTGGTTCCTTTTAAGATGAGTCTTCAATATTCCCAGGTAAGAAGTTTTAGGTTGTAGGTATTATAGGACTATTTCTCTCTATACCATTTGTATTTCATTAACCTTTGACTATTTGATGTTCTTATAGGCACTTTAGTATTGCCAGTGTAACAGTATAGCTTCTCGCCCCTCTCCTCGCTCCTGAGCCCCTGGGCTCGAACCAGGAACACAATGACAACAGCCACCCTCGAAGCAGCGTTACCCATGCAGAGCAAGGGAACAACCACTCCAAGTATCAGAGCGAGGGCCTCCCGGGTGGCGCAGTGGTTAAGGGCGCTGTACTGCAGCGCCAGCTGTGCCATCAGAGACTCTGGGTTCGCGCCCAGGCTCTGTCGTAACCGGCCAGACGCACAATTGGCCTAGCGTCGTCCGGGTTAGGGAGGGCTTGGTCGGTAGGGATGTCCTTGTCTCATCTCGCACCAGCGACTCCTGTGGCGGGACAGGCGCAGTGCGCGCTAACATTGGTGCGGCTGGCTTCCGGGTTGGATGTGCGCTGTGTTAAGAAGCAGTGCGGCTGGTTGGGTTGTGTATCAGAGGACGCATGACTTTCAACCTTCGTCTCTCCCGAGCCCGTACGGGAGTTGTAGTGATGAGACAAGATAGTAGCTACTACAACAATTGGATACCACGAAATTGGGGAGAAGGGGTAAAAAAAATTAAAAAATTAAAATAATAATAAAGTCTCCGAGCGAGTGACATTTGAAACGCTAATTAGCGCACACCCCGCTAACTAGCAAGCCATTTCACATCGGTTACACAAGCCTAATCTCGGGAGTTGATAGGCTTGAAGTCATAAACAGCGCAATGCTTGACGGACAACAAAGAGCTGCTGGCAAAACGCACAAAGTGCTATTTGAAAGAATGCTTACGAGCCTGCAGCTGCCTACCACCGTTCAGTCAGACTGGTCTATCGAATCATAGACTTAATTATAACATAATTATACACAGAAATACGAGCCTTAGGTCATTAATATGGTCGAATCCGGAAACGATCATCTCGAAAACAAGACGTTTATTCTTTCAGTGAAATACGGAACCGTTCCGTATTTTATCTAAAGGGTGGCATCCATTAGTCTAAATATTGCTGTTACATTGCACAACATTCAATGTTATGTCACAATTACGTAAAATTCTGGCAAATTAGGCGGCCCAAACTGTTGCATATATACTGACTCTGCGTGCAATGAACGCAAGAGAAGTGACAAGTTCACCTGGTTAATATTGCCTGCTAACCTGGATTTATTTTAGCTAAATATCCAGGCTTAAAAATATATACTTCTGTGTATTGATTTTAAGAACGGCATTGATGTTCATGGTTAGGTACACATTGGCGCAACGATACGCACCATATCGATTATATGCAACGCAGGAAATGCTAGATAAACTAGTAATATCATCAACCATGTGTAGTTAACTAGTGATTATGATGGATTGATTTTTAGAAGATAAGTTTAATGCTAGCTAGCAACTTACATTGGCTTACTGCATTCGCGTAACAGGCAGGCTCCTCGTGGAGTGCAATGAGAGGCAGGTGGTTAGAGCGCTGGACTAGTTAACCAAGGTTGCAAGATTGAATCGCCCGAGCTGACAAGGTGCAAATCTGTTGTTCTGCCCCTGAACGAGGCAGTTAACCCACCGTTCCTAGGGAGTCATTGAAAAAAAGAATGTGTTAACTGACTTGCCTAGTTAAATAAAGATTAAATAAAAAGGTGTAAAAATAAATAAATACAAATAGGCCAAATCGGTGTCCAAAAATACATATTTCCGATTGTTATGAAAACTTGAAATCGGCCCTAATTAATCTGCCATTCCGGTTAATCGGTCGACCTCTACCATCTACCAATAGGTACCCTTCTTTGCCAGGCATTGGAAAACCTCCCTGGTCTTTGTGGTTGAATGTGTTTAAAATTCACTGCTCAACTGAGGGGACCTTACAGACAGAGACATACACACAGACATAAGAGAGAGAGAGAGACATACACACACACAATTGAATACGGAAGTTCACATACACTTAGGTTGGAGTCATTAAAACTCGTTTTTCAACCACTCCGCACATTTCTTGTTAACAAGCTATAGTTTTGGCAAATCAGTTAGGACATTAGTTTGTGCATGACAAGTCATTTTTCCAACAATTGTTTACAGACAGATTATTCCATTGTATCACAATTCCAGTGGGTCAGACGTTTACATACTCTAAGTTGACTGTGCCTTTAAAAAGATTGGAAAATTCCAGAAAATGATCTCATGGCTTTAGAAGCTTCTGATAGGCTAATTGACATCATTGAGTCAATTGGAGGTGTACCTGTGGATGCATTAAGGCCTACCTTCAAATTCAGACCTCAGAAAAAAAAATGCAGACCTCCACAAGTCTGGTTCATCCTTGGGAGCAATTTCCAAATGCCTAAAAGTACCACGCTCATCTGTACAAACAATAGTACGCAAGTATAAACACCATGGGACCACGCAGCCATCATGCCGCTCAGGAAGGAGACATGTTCTGTCTCCTAGAGATGAACGTACTAGGACCTTGAAGATGCTGGAGGAAACAGGTACAAAAGTATCTATACCCACAGTAAAACGAGTCCTATATCGACATAACCTGAAAGGCCACTCAGCAAGGAAGAAGCCACTGCTCCAAAACCACCATAAAAAAGCCAGACTACGGTTTGCAACTGCACATGGGGACGAAGATTGTACTTGGAGAAATGTCCTCTGGTCTGATGAAACAAAAATAGAACTGTTTGGCCATAATGATCATTGTTATGTTTGGAAGAAAAAGGGGGACGCTTGCAAGCTGAAGAACACCATCCTGTCCGTGAAGCACGGGGGTGGCAGCATCATGTTGTGGGGATGCTTTGCTGCAGGAGGGACTGGTGCACTTCAAAATAGATGGCATCATAAGGAGAAATATTATGTGGACATATTGAAGCAACATTTCAAGACATCAGTCTTGAAGTTAAAGCTTGGTCGCAAATGGGTCTTCCAAATGGACAATGACCCCAAGCATACTTCCAAAGTTGTGGCAAAATCGCTTAAGGACAACAAAGTCAAGGTATTGGAGTGGCCATCACAATGCCCTGACCTCAATCCTATAGAAAATGTGTAGGAAGAACTGAAAAAGCATGTGCGAGCACGGAAGCCTACAAACCTGACTCATTTACACCAGCTCCGCCAGGAGGAATGGGCCAAAATTCACCCAACTTATTGTGGGAAGCTTGTGGAAGTTTGACCCAAGTTAAACAATTTAAATGTATTTGGCTAAGGTGTATGCAAACCTCCGACTTCAACTGTATGTGTGAGGCACAGAGAAGGTAGTCATTCCAAAATCATGTTAAACACTATTACTGCACACAGTGAGTCCAAGCTACTTATGTGACTTGTTAAGTACATTTTTAGTCCTGAACTTCATGACATTTCAGCTTTTAATGTTTATTTAATTTGTCAACATTTCTCAAAACATAATGCCACTTTGACAGTATGGAGCATTGTGTGTAGACCAGTGTCAAAAACATCTCAATTTAAGGTCTGAATTTATATGTAGAAAAAAAAATGTAGAAAAAGTCAAGGGGTGTTAATACTTTCTGAAGGCACTGTATGTTAGGGATGCACGATATCGGTGAACATAGAGTCGGACGATATTAGCTAAAAATGTCAACATCGGTATCGGCCCGATGTCTAGTTTAACACCAATGTTAACAACCGATGTCAGAGCTACCGTGCATACGTATATAACGTAGGTACATGGCGTAATGACGCCACGTAACATTTTGCGGTACACCTGCAACACAGCATTCCTAACCTAGCCCACAATGTCTGCTGTGTGGATCGAGCAGTCAACAAGTCGAGCAGTCATTTCAAAGTGTAAGAACATTTCAGCGAGACAACTCAAAAGGTGAAAAGCATTAAAGCCAAGACAATAGAATTCATTGCCCTTGACAATCAAACACTCTGTCGTGGGCGCTGTTGGCTTTCGCCGACTGGTCAGGCACCGGTACACACTACCAAGTACGCTATTTTTCAGATGTTGCCCAACCCGAGGTATACAGTAACTATTAGCTTCACAACATACATACTATGGAACACCATTTGGTTCTTTGCGTGTCAAAAAAGACACATTAGCACTGTCAAAGCTGTACAAAAAGTCTGCAAACAAGCAAACACCGGCCACGAACGATGTGTTTACAATACCGCGTTGGTAAGAAAGCATCATTTCATGAAAATAAATAGTGAGCCAGCCCCTTAACCCTGTTGCCCAAAGATAATGTTATTAGCAGCCAGCTTGCTTCATCTGGCTAATGAGGCTCGACCGGACCGGGTTATGTGTTGTGAAGCTAGCCACAATAAGGATTAGGAATAAGTGGAATTTGCAGTTTGCCTTTAAAATAAATGTCATTGACAGTGATGCAAATTAATACAAATAGTAGAATTATGCCATACTTTTATTTTAAAAGCTTACCACAAAGTCCACTATTGTGGCTAATTCTTATTGTGGCTAGCTTCACATAGATGGGTCCGACCAGCATTAATCAAATAAGAACTTTTATAAATAGGGTTATTTAGATGACCCCTAGATTGTTGTTTTTGGGGAAGAACATTGTTTGCATCCATGAGCTAGCTATCTTTATGACCATCTGTTCCACAATAACATCAGTCTAGTTAGGAAATTAATTGCAATCTAACAAATGAACGCATATGCTTAACATATTTTTAGTTTTGGCATTCAAAAATCTGTTTTGAATGCGCGAGACAACTTTACCAGCATCATAGCACACGTATCGATGTGACATATGAAATACGAGTGATAGTGTAATAACTACGTAACAAATGTATGAACACGTTAAATTGTGACGTGCAGTCATATTCAGGTCTTGATTGGTCAAATAGTGTTATTTGACACGACAAAGTGTTATTTTACATGTATCTTTTTTGACACGCAAAGACCCAAACGGCGTTCCATAGAAATCCTGGTTGAGAATGGAATGACTGAACAAAACAGCACAGCAAGTAAGTGAAAGAAATAGGTTTTGATTATGTTTTACTGGTAATGGGAACATATGTAAATGCCTGCAAAATAACTTTTTGGTCAGTGTGGTGCGTGTGACCTTTATTTAACTAGCCACGTCTGTTAAGAACAAATTCTTATTTACAATGTCGGCCCGAACAACGCTGGGCCAATAGGGACTCCCAATCAGGGCCAGATGTGCTACAGCCTGGATTCGAACCAGGGACTGTAGTGACACCTCTTGCAATGAGATGCAGTGCCTTAGACCGCTGCGTCCATGTGTGTGTTAACTATACTAGAATGCTTAAAAGGAGGCAAAAAATGTTAAATATCGGTATCAGGTTTTTTGGCAGGGAAAATATTGGATATCGGTATCCGCCAAAAATGTAATAGGTGCATCACTACTGTATGTCATTCACTGGCACTATACCCTTGTTTGAGCCCCAGACAGACATGAACAATAACATATAACAATACTGGGACCTGGCCAATAGCCACTGACCTGTGGTTCCCTGCAGTGGGTCTTGATTAGGGCAGGCTGTGATACGGAGCTTCCCGCTCTCCTTGTCAAAGCCCAGCCATCCCCAGCCTGAGCCCTGGACCGCCACAGTGGCGGCAGACATCTTGTCCTTCAATGCCTGGAAGGAGCCAAAGTCACGGTTGATGGCCGCTGCCAGCTCACCTGTGACAGGATGGACAAACAAAGAATGATCAGACTGATGAATTACATACAAGTTTCCAATGGGTTTCCCATAACAACAATTTAGCAAATTCAGGAAAGAGTCTAAATTGAAAATGCAAGTGGAACATATCGGCCATTGTTGCTACTTTCCCACAAATTGTATAAACCGTGATAGTTGAAAATTATAATATACAACAACTTGTGAAGAATAGTTCAAGTAAAAGATTAGGGGAAAGAAGTTTCTCAAACTTCTGCTTCAAACTCCCAATAGTGCTGCTCAACATGTAGTCTTGAGAGGCCTTCTAAATCTGGAAGTCTGGAGAACTTGAGTATTGGATGTTACGTTTTAATGGGCACAGTGGCTGTTAACACTTAGATTTGATTGGCTCTGCATACATCTGACGTTTCCCCTCAGAAGAGGCATGTCCTATTTGTTTTGTCCAAGTCTCTTTTCTTACCGGGTCAGATTTTTTTTTGTAGCCTATGCTGCATTATTTTGGGGATCTTATGCTAGCTAGCTTGATGCAAGTCAGAAAAAAAATCTTAAATACCACCTCTGTTCGGAGCTCCACCCACACAAAATAGTGGATTGGTTTGTGGCAACGAGTCACTAGTTTCCATCTAGACTCCACCCCTATTTAAATTCTTCCTACCAAAAACTACCCCAGGCTTTGAACATCGTGAGAGAAGCCTGATGTTCCGAGGCTACTCACCCTGTGGTTCTCCACCGCCATTTGGAGAGAGGTTTGTCCAGAAGATGGTGTGGTTGATGTGGCCTCCTCCATTAAACCTCAGAGCAGGCTGGAGAGAAACCTGTGCTGTCACATCACCTGAAATACATCACATGTACACATGCAGGTAACGGATTGGCTACACACTATAAGTGTAAATACAGGACAGGTATACATTTATGGCTCAATTAAATGTTCAAAAAGGAACCTCATCCAGGAACTACAAAATCCCTAATATCACCACTTTCTAAATCACTAATGTCTTAAGCAGCAGGCTTTCCTCTCACCTTTGGCCAGTGCCTCCTGGTACTTCTCCTCTGTGACGTTGAGGTTGTTAACATAGGTGGCGTGGTGCTTGCTGTGGTGGAGCTGCATGATCTCTGCGTTGATGTGGGGCTCCAGGGCTCCATAGTCGTAGGTCAGGTCAGGGAGCGAGTGCTTCCATCTGGCTGCCACCGTGCCCAGGACTGGGGTCACGGTGGCAGCACACCTAAAACCACCAGGAAATAGAGATGTCAATGTCATGTCATTCCCATCCGTGGGAAATGTAATCAAGCATAAGCAGTAAAACTGTTTTCATCTCAACCAGTAATGGTTGCTGCAAGCCAGCTTCCATTTAGAAGCAGCTCGTGGCCCCAGCCGACAGCCTGGGAAGAGGTTAGATTACATTTGTCTAAGATTAACAAACTACTTGTGTTGAGAATAGATAGCAACTTGCTCAAGTCCTGGCAGATGAGATAAAAAAAGAACATTAGCTATAGTATATAATGAAGTTGCCTGTTGCGGCCTGAGCAAGGTGTTGAGTTGTCAAGTCAAGGGGGCAAGGCCTGACTCATGATGCTGTCTATTACAAACAAGGCAATAAACACAAGTGTCAAAATAATGCCGGGGTATATAGCTAATATTGACAACTTTTTCGCATACTTGTTGGCCGACCACATACACATAAGACCATTTCTGCTTACCAACTTGTTGAAACGGTTTGATAAACGAAGAGATTACTGTCAGTCATTTCTGAATTGCCAGTAACACGCTGGGTAATGCTTATCGTTATATGGGAGTAGCTAACGTTACCTCACTAGCTAGCTACTAGTAACTATTAAAAGGTGACTACTAGCTAAACAGCTATAACTAACAATCATCACGTAAAACAAACAACTTAACAATAGCAACGTTCGTCTGTTATCGCCCTTCATCGTGTATAAATCATGGCTTGTTACCGAATGGATAACTTCATTGCATTTTGTAGTTTTACCTGCGGACTTGACCCACTCTGCTTAACATGCTCATGTTTCTTCACACCGTTCACCGTTCAGAATAGAAGTAGAACTGCCCTTGAAATTCAACATCACTGTTAGAAGATACCATATCAGTACGTGGGGGTGGCATCGGATACGTATTTATTTATACACACACATTTTACTAGAAAACCGTATACAATCAAACATTATTTGTACTGTATACTTACGATAACGTTTAGTGCAAAAGTGATTAGCTACATTGTGCAGAATAAAAACATTTCGAGCGTTAGAACGCCATTCCATATCATAGTTCCACCCATCCCATTTTTGCTTCCGGATGGCCTTGACTTTTTTTTTTTACCCAAGCTGCATTTCTCACGTTTAGCAAAACTTGACAGGTGAACTCTTGTATTAATGACTGGTTTACATTTTAAAACAATATTGTTGAATGTTACATTAAAACACTTCAACATATTAACTTTCCAGCTAGCCAACTAATGACAGGAACCTACAGCAATGCATGTTGTGAGTCCCATTTTTTTTTTTATAGCATTTTTTGAAGATGTTGAAAAACTATTTATCTGGCAAATTCAAAAGTAAATGGTTTGGATGGATAGTAATTGAAATTGATGTTATTCTGTAGTGACAAAGTTAGCTAGCCTAACATGTCTGATAGCATCATGATAACTCAGCCCGCCCCTTCAGCACTGTAGCAACTAGAGAGCTTTGATGCGCTGCTGTGGTTGCCATCGTCTCTCGGATGATGGCGGCGACACCGAATCCCTACCGTGGCGAATTCGAATAACAATAATTAAGTTAGAAACCAATTTAAATCGGATTGTAACGTTGCATATTAGTGCTAAGGCGGTCAACACATACTGGTTTCGAATATTGAAGGAAACGGGTCCGGTAAGTGTTCATTTGCGGCAGGGTTTTGCGAACACGAGTCCGCGAAAGGAAGAGGAACGCTAATTTTGCAGGGGGAGAGTCTGGCGTCTCTGCTTTCTCCGCCATTTTGTGACAACAAGAAGCAGAACACGATAACCGACAGGTAGCTAACGTTAGCTGAACATTTTTGGTTAAACAGTTTAAGGCGATGCACATTTTATACATTTACTTGAGATCATCCTTAAAAGTAGGTAACATCGTTAGACTGAATTCCAAGGTAGCTCATAAGTCTGACGTGGGCCAAATGTGAGGTGTTAGTTATTTTGTTTTCTTGTCGAGACATGCGAACGTTAGCTAATGTAACAGTTGGCTGGCCATTGCGTATTATCCTGCTAATAAATGTTTTAATATAAAACAAACACATATGAATGGAATTGCTATCACGTTTATCGATTATAACAAAGAATCAGAGTTGTAATAGAAGTCCGGTTTTAACTAGCTAACGTTAGGTGTCTAAACGTAACGTTAGCCAGTTAAGCTAGAACAGTAGCAAACTAGCTAATGTTACGTGTTGTGGATTTGCACTGTTAACGTGGGAGATGCATGAGGACTAGCTAGCTAACGTTAGAACTAAAGCAAACAAAGAGAATGGATGAGACTGACACACGCACATTCAAATATTTGAATACTTCAAGCTTACTATCAACTGCAGATAGTTGGTTTATTATGGTAACAATAGCAATTTCGCTAGCTAGCATAATCCTTTTAGAGAGAACCTATAAACATGCCACTTTTTATACAGCACAGACCGGACTTGACTTTTTCGCAGTAGTTTAGAATAACTAGCTTAATATCATGGTTAGCGAAAATGGTCTCTAACCCATTATTTTATACCTTAATGCCCATAGCTTGTTACGAAAAGTAACTTCCATAATATTTGCTTGATCTGCTGTAGCAGCTCATGTATCATTTTTGAATGGCTTGCTCTTGAAACTTCAACTCAATTAATTGGTACTTTTACTTCCCTTTCAGAACTCAGAATGACAAATGAGGAACCTCTTCCAAAGAAGGTGAGAGGGTGCCTCTATATGTTAACCAAGATTCCAGTATTGACAAGTTATATGCAGCTAAAGCCAATAACTTGCTGGCTCTTTCCCATCTTCATTCAGGTTCGCCTCAGTGAATCTGACATGAAGACCCTGACCAGAGAGGAACTGTGTGTGAGGTAAATAGATAACACTATTGTTAGATGGGGGAGGGTGGGATGATTGTTTCTGTTTGGATGTGATAACAAGTGTGTTCACTATTGGTTCTTTAGGTGGAACCAACATGAAGCCTACGTCCAGATCCTGGAGGCAAAATATGCTGATCTGAATTGTAAGTGCCCCAAACAATGTAGGCCTACTCCAACATTTTACCAAGTCATCATTCAATGCAATAAGAGTGTCAGCTCTTATGTTTTTAGTGGTAGGCCTTGGGTATCAGTTTTGCATTTTAGAAGAACACATACCCACACTTAACACCTTTTTTAAGTTTGTTTTTGTTTAGGTGTTGATGGCTCCTTTTCAGTTGACACAGGTTAACTGTGCGTTGTTTCTCTCCACTCACTGTCTCAGCGAACGATGTGACTGGGCTGAAGGAGTCTGAGGAGAAGCTGAAGCAGCAGCAGCAGGAGGCGTCACGCAGGGAGAACATCCTAGTCATGCGGCTCGCAACCAAGGAGCAGGAAATGCAAGAGTGTACAGTAAGTATCCCACTGCAATACTTCCTGCTGTTTTTCTAAATGAGGGGACTAGGGGATATGTAGGCCTATTTTAGTAACAAAATGTTTGTCACGCAGTAGACCTCAACCTTTTGGATATAAGTGTAGGTATTGACCTTAGTCTAAGTCCTATTCCCAAGCTGTGCTGGGAATCGGGGGTGCAGTATAGCAGAGTTTCCACCTTATCAATCGTTTGTCAATAGTTTACTCCTCCCTGCTCGCCCCAAGTCTTTAGTGTCATACTCCTGATGGAAACAAAATAACACTAGCGTTTACATTAACATAAAACACTGGCCACTAGGGCTGGGAATTGCCAGGGACCTCACAATACAATATTATTGCGATACTTGGGTGCGGATACAATTTGTATTGCGATTCTATTATTTTTTTTATTGCGATTCGATGTTCGAAACATATTGCTTACCATATGTCTGCTGCAGAGGGACAAGAGTCTTAAACTAGTTTTGATCAGTCATGGAAATAATTGCTGAAAACATATTGACTCCTATTTAAAAAGATGATGGGAGAACAAGCTTTGAAGTAACTACTTTTAGGTCCGTTTACAGCCAAGGTGCGCAAAATAATATTACGATATTGTCAAAATGATACAATATATCGTAAAATAATGTTTTTTTTAAATGATATCCCTAATATGTAACTGTATCGATTCCCCCCCCCCCCCTATCACTAAGGCTCCTGAAGTCTTGCTTGTCAGACCTCTCACTCTCTGAATGACTGCATAGCGGCTCACTCAACAGAAAATGCCATTCCTTCTGTCGGGCAACTGAGTTCAATCAAACTGACTTGGCCAGTTTGGTGCATAAAATGTTACGCAGAGTTATAGTGTACAAGATGAGTCCAGTCCCACACTTAGGCTAATCATCCCAAAGCTGTCTTTCACCCTGTAGTTTAACAGGAAGGTGTCTTTTGAAAGCAACCTATTTTCAATAATGATTTACAAAGTTGAATAAATAGCGTGTAAGCATGACTTTGTTCAGCTACAGTAATAGGGACTGTGCTTTTATAGCTCAATTATTAGCCACATCCATTGCCTCTTGTGTAAATTAAGTCAATGTATTTTTAACTTTCAGAAGCTTAAGGAGGGATTTTCTAAATTGAGTTTGTGCTTGTGCCTTTATTGACACTTATCTCTTTCAACCTGCAGACCCAGATCCAGTACCTCAAGCAAGTCCAGCAACCCAGTGCCGCCCAACTGCGCTCATCAATGGTAGACCCGGCCATCAACTTATTTTTCCTCAAAATGAAGGGAGAACTGGAACAGACTAAAGACAAACTGGAGCAGGCCCAAAATGAACTGAGTGCCTGGAAATTTACACCAGATAGGTAAAGACAATCAAAATAACTCCCCCTCCTCCTCCCACCCCCACAAAAAAGTCAAGACCTCCTCACACCCCCTCTGCAGGCATGCAGGAATCATGGTGGGGGGGATGGCTGAGAAATGCTGTACTCACCACAAGACTCAGACTTTACCAAATACACAAAAAACAAACTGCCATCCATGTTTTGTGTACTCTTTTACTGTCCCCCAGCTACATATCACATAATCTAAACTGAATGAAAAAAACAGTATGGTCAGGTGACACTTGTGTTTCAGCTCTCTCACCCCACCTCACCGTCCAGGGGCCCTGAAGGAGTCGGGACTGTTCCTGAAGAGGTGGTCACGTCCGACACGGATATGCCTCCCACCGCCCCTCTCTCAGCCCAAGCCAGACAGTTGCCTTATTAAATGAGGGGGGGGGGTTGTTATGGTGGAGATTGAGGCAGTCTTGGGCAAACTGCCGGAGCAGGGAGAGCACTCTTAGCCTAAATAACCAATTGAACATTTAAAGACAATGCCCCGCTAGCTAAAGACATTTAAGTGGAAAACGCCACACCCATACCCACTAGTGCTCCTGAGACTCTAAGACTCTTGGACAGATTGTAGAATACAATGAAAATACTGTGGGAAAGGTTCTAGGATAAACTGTAAGACTTTCTAGGGAGGAGCCAGTAGAATGTTTAAGACTCTGGGGGAGGAGCCAGACCCTCAGTCCAGAATTGACTATGGTTGAGGCGTGCGTGAGCGAGGGTCTGATTGCCTGTGTCTTTGAGCATGGGCCCACATACGGGTAGAGTGTATTTACATGTTTTATTTTGTGAGTTGCCTCTTATGTTTCTGTTTCATTTACTTTCCTCTTTTTGATTCTCTTAAATACTCTTGCACTGCAGTGTGTCAGACATTTGCTCTGTTCGATTTGGTGACCTTGAAAAAAAAGAATATTCAGTAGGCTACATTATTTTGACGCTTGATGTTTCCAAATTGATCATTGTAAAATGTACACACTGCAGTTGGTGCTTGAGTGATATTTTCTCATAATGATTACAAATGTGTGAAACAAGTAATGTTACCACTTCATGAGAATGTATTTATTCAGTCCAATATGATATTGTTCTTTATGTATTTATGTTGTTGACCTCACACTACCTCCCCCCTAGCAACCGTAAACCTTTTTTTGGTTCGGGGGGTTTCAATTCCAGTTGACATTTCACGGATATCATTAATTGGAAAAATTGTAATTTATCTGCAATATGCAATTCATTGATTGGTTTTTCAATTCCAAACAGAGCAATAAACAGCCTTGGATATCTGGCCATCAATATAGTTACAACACTCGTGGTGGGAACAACCCGTAAAATTACTATTATGCTGTATTCACCACAAGACTCCCCAACAATGATGGGTATGATCCATTGGAAGTAGTTTTCTTAAAAGAAGCAACATTTTACGTGTTTGATGGCAAGCAAGAAGAATTGATAGCCCTTGACCTTTTCAGGTAGCATCCAGAGTAACACGATTGTGTGTTTTCTAATCGTTTAGACTTCAAATCCACTATCAGCTGCTCATCCAGTTTCTCCTAAGAATGTCTGGTTTTTATTTTTCCAATACCTGGCTAATTGTCATTCTATTGATGGTCAAAAATACTTGTTCGAAGTGGTACAGCTGAATGCGACATCCTTTTCAGACAATGCATTGTCAAGTATTACGAAATGTAATCTCAAATCTCATCGGTTGCCTCTCACAGTTCATTTTCAATAGTATGATTTTCACACATGCTTCTGGAACCAGTGTCCAAGCTGCTGTGTTTTTAGGAAGTATCTATAGTCTGTTGCGACATGCAGTTGTTCCTAGGTTTTAAATGACGTGGTGACTTCTGAAGTTGATTTCTCTGGCTGCCATGGTTCCTCTGAAATGTCAATGCAATTTAAGCATGTGTTTTCCTTGTTTAAAAGAGTCAGCAGAGGATGCTTTGCAGTGGTTAGTGCATTATTACCTCAGGTGATCTTGTCCAAGTTGCTGACTGAGTAATACTCACACCATTAGAAGCTGGTCGGTTGTGACAGACTAGGATTTCTTTGGGTCTAATTTGCTGTTGAAAGTACAATTTGGGTGTGTAGAAACCAAATGTACGGTTGCTGTAATTGGGTACTTTAACTTGGTTCTCATCCTGCTGACTGTAGGCGCCCACCTGTAGTAGTAAAATGTGCATGGGGTACTCAAAAGGTAAAGGTACTGCTGCTGCATAAGAATGTTGTTTTATCGGAATGTGCATCTATGCTATCGTTGCTAGTATCCTTTGCCAAGTCCAAACGGTCTCCGGTATCTGTAACTGTACTACTTTGGAAAATGGAAACTTGCTGTATGGATAGGCAAGATTCATAGTGTTAGTGGATGGGTGGGTACGTTGGTGTTCCATGTCCTATTTTTTTATATATTTTTTTGCAGTCGTTCTGCACATCGGAAGATCTCAATGTGGTACCTGCAATGTTAAACACCTCTTCAAGCAATGTGAGGTGATCTGATAATCTACAGAGCTTGACTGCATAAATTATAACCTGGAACACCACCATAGTGACCACCTAGTTAGGTCACTGGACTGATTGGGCTGTCCTTGCCTGAGGGTGGCATTTGGCTGTGCCCTGGGTCATTGTGTGATGTGAGGCCTGTCTCCCTTGCAGCCAGACGGGGAAGAAGCTAATGGCCAAGTGCCGGATGCTGATCCAGGAGAACCAGGAGCTGGGGAGGCAGCTGTCCCAGGGACGTATCGCCCAGTTGGAGGCAGAGCTGGCCCTGCAGAAGAAGTACAGCGAGGAGCTCAAGAGCAGCCAAGACGGTGAGAACACAACAGCCCACCTCCATCTACTCAGACCTGGGTTCAAATAGTATCCATAAAAAATGTAAGCTTTAAATGTTAACTTTCAGCACAGTGAGGGCCCATGTGTGCTTTGTAGCTCCCCAGGTTATTAATCTGTGCTACAGTAAAGTGTGGTCTGTAACCTCTGCATTGGAGGAGCTATATGCTCCTCTGCGTGCAGGAGCTTTTGTTAAGGCATTTGTTAGCCCCAGGTAAATGAAGGCAGTCTTTCTTTCTTGAACCTGACTGCGTCCGATCTCCCTATATTCTGACTTGTGTCTTTGTCTGTTTTCATCCCTCCCAGAGTTGAACGATTTCATCATCCAGCTGGATGAGGAAGTAGAGGGCATGCAGAGCACCATCCTGGTCCTCCAGCAGCAGCTCAGGGAGACCCGTCAGCAGCTCTCCCAGAACCCAGCTCAGGCTGCCTCTGCCGGGGCAGGCCCCAGCAGGACTTCACCCTCCGCCGAGCCCCCCAGCCAGCCCGAGCAGCCCTCCGCCCAAGCCGGGAAAGACTGCGGAAGGGTCTCCAACGGCCCAAGCAACGGCAGCTCGTCCTCCCAGAGGGGTGCGGCGACCACCCCCAGCCTGTACCGCGAGGTCAGCAGCACAGAGGAAGACTTTCCCCCGTCCCCCATGGTCTCCAGCCCCGGTGAGGGCGAGACGAAACTCTCCAACCACTCAGAGGAGGCAGCGGGGGGCCAGACTGGTGGCAGTGCAGGGGGTACAGCAGCAGGGGGGTTCGGGAGCCAGCTGAGCACAGGGTATGAGAGCGTGGACTCCCCGACGGGCAGCGAAACGTCCCTGACGCAGCACTCGAACGACACAGACTCCAACACCGACCCCCACGAAGACAAGTCTGCCCTGGTCGTCAAGGGGAACAGGACTGCGGGGTCGCGGCAGGCTCAGAACGGCCTGAGCGCGAGCAGTGGCACAGTTTTGTAATGTACTTTATAATAACACGTCATTTGTCTTTTTCTTTTTATACGAGACACAAACGCATAGTTGGTAAAACAGAACTGCTGTCCAGAACTTTTTCTCCTCTCCTTTGCCTATCGTGATACCTCTTCCACAATTTAAAGAAAATAATTGCATTGCTAAACAGGAACATTACGTGAAATGAATTAATGTATGCGCATATGACTTGAGTTTTGTATGATTCAAGCTAGATCTTTTTTTCTTTGGTCTCTTGGTTATTTGAACATGTTGCTTAACGTTCTTGTTTGAACTCTTGACAAACTCAAATGATCAAGCATCTGGTGTTGTAGTCATGCTCAATAAAAGTCAAACCACAGTTCACTTTAGTAGCTTTGCAATGTTAAATGATATCTTTTAGATGTTGACTTTTATTTTTTTTAATCCTTGGCAAATACATTTCTGTTTGACAATGTGTGTAGTTTCTACGCGATGTACCTTGAATTCATTATTCTGACTTCCATCCTTCTCATGTACTGACCAAATATCAATAAAGACTTTTAATATGGTATTGAAATGGATTTTTCTTCTCCCTCTGAACATATGTAAAACCTTTCTTGAATTAAATTGAAATATATTTCCTATATTCTAGTGAAGCAGATGGTTATCAAGTTCAATTTGGTTTATTAGTTAAGTATAGTGCCTTCGGCAAGTATTCCGACCCGTTAACTTTCTCCACATTTTGTTACATTACAGCCTTATTTTAAAATGGATGAAATAAAACATTTAAATAATCCACACAATACCCCTTAATGACAAAGTGGAAACAAGTTGGTTGAAATTTTTGCAAATGTATAAATAAAATCTGGTACCTTATTTACATAAATATTCACACCGTTGGCCATGAGACAAAGTTGAGCGCAGGTGCATCCTGTTTCGTTTGATCATTCTTGAGATGTTCCTACAACTTGTTTGGAATCCACCTGTGGTAAATTCAATTGATTGGACAAGCGCACACCCCGTCTATATAAGGTCCCACAGTTGACAGTGCACGTCAGTGCAAAAACCAAGCCATGAGGTCAAAGGAATTGTCCGTAGAGCTCTGAGACAGGATTGTGTATTTTTGCAGCATTGAAGGTCCCCAATAACACAGTGGCCTCCATCATTCTTAAATGGAATAAATTTGGGACTACCAAGGGAGGTGACCAAGAACCCGATGGAAACTCTGACAGAGTTCTAGAGTTCCTCTGTGGAGATGGGAGAACCTTCCAGAAGGACAACCATCTCTGCAGCACTCCACCAATGAGGCCTTTATGTTAGAGTGGCCAGATGGAAGCCACTCCTCAGTAAAAGGCACATGACAGCCCACTTGGTGTTTGCCAAAAGGCACATAAAGACTCTCAGACAGTGGAGTCTCCTCAGAGGAGGAAGGGGAGGACCATCCTCCTCAGTGAATTTCATAAAAATGGTAAAACATTAAAAAAGTGATCATTTTTAGAGAAAACTATACTAAATATAGTCACATCACCAACTAATTGATTAAAACACTATTTTGTGGGTCCACCAGAGTGGAGCAGTGGTCTAAGGCACTGCATCCCAGTGCTTGAGGTGTTACTACAAACCCGAGTTTGACACAGGGAGACCCATCAGGCAGCTGTACAATTGGACCAGCGTTGTGAGGGTTTGGCCAGTCGGAATGTCCTACTCCCATAACGCGCTAGCGACTCGTGTGAAGGGCTGGGCGCATGCGCACTGACAAGGTTGCCAGTATGGTGTTTCCTCCAACACATTGGTGCAACTGGCTTCCGGGTTAAGCGAGCAGTGTGTCAAGAAGCAGTGTGGCTTGGCAGGGTTGTGTTTTGGAGGACGCAAGGATCTTGACCTTCGCCTCTCCTGAGTCTGTACAGGAGTTGTAGCAATGGGAAAAGACTGTAATTGGATATCACAAAGAACAAATATACATATTTTGCAAAGGTCTTACAGTAGCCTCAACAGCACTCTGTAGGGTAGCACTATGGTGTAGCCAGAGGACAGCTAGCTTCCATCCTCTTCTGGGTACATTGACTTCAATACACAACCTAGGAGGCTCATTGTTCACACCCCCTTCCATAGACTTAGACAGTAATTATGACAACTTCCTGAGGACGTCCTCCAACCTATCAGAGCTCTTGCAGCATGAACTGGCATGTTGTCCACTCAATCAAAGTATCAGATAATGTATCTAGCATTGAAAGCATAAGCTACAGCTAGCTAGCACTGCAGTGCATAGCATGTGGTCAGTAGTTGACTCAAAGAGAGAGAAAGACAGTAGTTGAGCAGTTTAACAAATTCATTTCTTCCAAAAAAAGGAGAAGCAAGAGAGAAATAGAGTCATTGTTTTCAGTTTCACTTAGCTAGCAAATGCAGCTAGCTAGTTTAGCCTACTGAAACACCCTGCTCAAACAGAGGTGTGTTATGTTAGCTAGCTGGCTATGACTTTCCAACACAACACTGGAACTCTTCCAAGTCTAGGTAAGCTTTTGGTTTTACTAATTTATTGCCACCGGGGCCCCCCGGTGTAACAGCTTACTGACTGTACACTGTAATGTTACTGCAGGATTGTAGCGTTAGTTTTATTAGCTATGCTGACGATGACGTTATTTTACTAATGTGCACCTAAGTCGTTAAACGGCACTGACCGCCACTGCTCTCAGACCATAAGAAACAAGATTCTCTGTTCTGGTGAAACCAAGATTGAACTCTTTGGCCTGAATGCCAAGCGTCATGCCTGGAGGAAACATGGCACCATCCCTACGGTGAAGTATGGTGGTGGCAGCATCATGCTGTGGGGATGTTTTTCCGCTGCAATACTGGGAGACTAGTCAGGATCGAGGCAAAGATGAACTGAGCAAAGTACAGAGAGATCCTTGATGAAAACCTGCTCCAGAGCGCTCAGGACCTCAGACTGAGGTGAAGGTTCACTTTCCAACAGGACAACGACCCTAAGCACACAGCCAAGACAACACTGGAGTGGCTCCGGGACAAGTCTCTGCATGTCCGGACTTGAACATCTCTGGAGAGACATGAAAATAGCCATGCAGCAATACTCCCCAGCCAACCTGACAGACCTTGAGAGGATCTACAGAGAAGAATGGGAGAAACTCCCCAAATACTGGTGTGCCAAGCTTGTAGCGTCATACCCAAGAAGACTCGAGGCTGTAATCGCTGCCTAAGGTGCTTCAACAAAGTACTGAGTGAAGGGTCTGAATGCTTATGTAAATGTGATATTTCGGTTTGATATTTTATTCAAGTTAGCAAACATTTCTAAAAACCTGTTTTTGCTTTATCATTACAGGGTATTGTGTGTAGATTGATGAGGGGGGAAAAAACGTTTTAATACATTTTAGAATACGGCTGTATCCAAACAAAATGTGGAAAAAGTCAGACTTTCCGAAGACACTGAACATGTAATAATGAATAAAAGGGTACTAAAAAATAAAAGCTGAATTCATTTTTGCAAAACATTTAATACAAGAAGGCACTTGAATGAATTAAAGTGGGATATTTACACATGCTGTTGAATTGTGCGATAGAACAATAAGAAATAGGCATTGTGCAATTATATAAAGTCCAGTAGCATCAGTCATGGAGTGTGTGTAGCGTGTGAGTGTTTGTGTACATGTGTGGCAAGGTGCAGGGAGCCAGCGCAAGAGACTTGTGCCGGCGGTCAGTCCTGGTTCAAGAGTTCAGTGGCGTGTGCAAGAGACCTGTCCCAGTTCAAGAGTTCAGTGGTCTGTGCAAGAGACCTGTCCCAGTTCAAGAGTTCAGTGGTCTGGTGGCTTGCGGGTATGCCTCGATGTCTCTGAGCCTGGATGTCTGGGACCTGATGCTCCGGTACCGTCTGTCAGATGGAAGGAGCAGTTACCGTACTAGGCTGTGATGCAACTGATCGGGGCGCTCTCAATGGTGCTGCAGTAGAATTTGAAGAGGACCCAGGGAGGCATGCCAAATGTATTCAGCCGCCTGAGAAAGTGGGGGTGCCGTTGTGCTTTCTTGACCAGACCAGTGGTGTTGTCTGTCTATGTGAGGTTCTCGGTGATGGGGACGCTGAGGAACCTGAAGCTGCTGACTCTTTCCACTGCACTCTCGTTGATGTGGATTAGGGCGTGTCCTCCTCACTGCTTCCTGAAGACGACAATCAATTCCTTTGTTTTGCTGACGTTGAGGGAAGGGTTGTTGTCTTGCCACAACACTGCCAGATCTCTGACCTCCTCCCTGTAGGCTGACTCTTCGTTGTCAGTTATCAGGCCTACAACAGTAGTGTACTGTCGTCAGCATCTTGATGTCTGGTCTGATCTGGTCTTGTCTGAGACGCCGAAGCTTCCCACCATTAGCTCTGACAAATTGAAAACTCTAGTCATTGGCGACTCCATTACCCGCAGTATTAGACTTAAAACGAATCATCCAGCGATCATACACTGTTTACCAGGGGGCAGGGCTACCGACGTTAAGGCTAATCTGAAGATGGTGCTGGCTAAAGCTAAAACTGGCGAGTGTAGAGAGTATAGAGATATTGTTATCCACGTCGGCACCAACGATGTTAGGATGAAACAGTCAGAGATCACCAAGCGCAACATAGCTTCAGCGTGTAAATCAGCTAGAAAGATGTGTTGGCATCAAATAATTGTCTCTGGCCCCCTCCCAGTTAGGGGGAGTGATGAGCTCTACAGCAGAGTCTCACAACTCAATCGCTGGTTGAAAACTGTTTTCTGCCCCTCCCAAAAGATACAATTTGTAGATAATGGGACTCACCCACAAACAGGACCAAGCCTGACCTGCTGAGGAGTGACGGACTCCATCCTAGCTGGAGGGGTGCTCTCATCTTATCTACCAACATAGACAGGGCTCTAACTCCTCTAGCTCCACAATGAAATAGGGTGCAGGCCAGGCAGCAGGCTGTTAGCCAGCCTGCCAGCATAGTGGAGTCTGCCACTAGCACAGTCAGTGTAGTCAGCTCAGCTATCCCCATTGAGACCGTGTCTGTGCCTCGACCTAGGTTGGGCAAAACTAAACATGGCGGTGTTCGCCTTAGCAATCTCACTAGGATTAAAGACCTCCTCCATTCCTGTCATTATTGAAAGATATCATGATACCTCACATCTCAAAATGGGGCTATGTTAGATCCCTTACTTCAAAGGCAATTATAGTCAATGAACTAATCACTGATCATAATCTTGATGTGATTGGCCTGACTGAAACATGGCTTAAGCCTGATGAATTTACTGTATTAAATGAGGCCTCACCTCATGGCCTCCTGGGCCATATACAGCGTTCCTCATTGAGTTCCCTGAATTCCTATCGGACCTTGTAGTCATAGCAGATAATATTCTAATCTTTGGTGACTTTAATATTCACATGGAAAAGTCCACAGACCCACTCCAAAAGGCTTTCGGAGCCATCATCGACTCAGTGGGTTTTGTCCAACATGTCTCTGGACCTACTCACTGTCACAGTCATACTCTTGACCTAGTTTTGTCCCATGGAATAAATGTTGTGGATCTTAAGATTTTTCCTCATAATCCTGGACTATCGGACCACCATTTTATTACATTTGCAATTACAACAAATAATCTGCTCAGACCCCAACCAAGGAACATCAAAAGTCGTGCTATAAATTCACAGACAACACAAAGATTCCTTGATGTCCTTCCAGACTCCCTCTGTCTACCCAAGGATGCCAGAGGACAAAAATCATTTAACCACCTAACCGAGGAACTCAATTTAACCTTGCGCAATACCCTAGATGCAGTTGCACCCCTAAAAACTAAAAACATTTCTCATAAGAAACTAGCTCCCTGGTATACAGAAAATACCCGAGCTCTGAAGCAAGCTTCCAGAGAATTGGACCGGAAATGGTGCCACACCAAACTGGAAGTCTTCCGACTAGCTGAAAGACAGTACCGTGCAGTATCGAAGAGCCCTTACTGCTGCTCGATCATCCTATTTTTCCAACTTAATTGAGGAAAATAAGAACAATCCGAAATTCATTTTTTATACTGTCGCAAAGCTAACTAAAAAGCAGCATTCCCCAAGAGAGGATGTCTTTCACTTCAGCAGTGCTAGCCTCCCTACACTGGCTTCCTGTCAAGGCAAGGGCTGATTTCAAGGTTTTACTGCTAACCTACAAAGCATTACATGGGCTTGTTCCTACCTATCTCTCGGATTTGGTCCTGCCGTACATACCTACACGTACGCTATTGGTCACAAGACGCAGGCCTCCTAATTGTCCCTAGAATTTCTAAGCAAACAGCTGGAGGCAGGGCTTTCTCCTATATAGCTCCATTTTTATGGAATGGTCTGCCTACCCATGTGAGAAACGCAGACTCGGTCTCAACCTTTAAGTCTTTACTGAAGACTCATCTCTTCAGTGGGTCATATGATTGAGTGTAGTCTGGCCCAGGAGTGTGAAGGTGAACGGAAAGTCTCTGGAGCAAAGAACCGCCCTTGCTGTCTCTGCCTGGCCGGTTCCCCTCTTTCCACTGGGATTCTCTGCCTCTAACCCTATTACAGGGGCTGAGTCACTGGCTTACTAGGGCTCTTTCATACCGTCCCTAGGAGGGGTGCGTCACTTGAGTGGGTTGAGTCACTGATGTGATCTTCCTGTCTGGGTTGGCGCCCCCCCTTGGGTTGTGCCGTGGCGGAGATCTTTGTGGGCTATACTCGGCCTTGTCTCAGGATGGTAAGTTGGTGGTTGAAGATATCCCTCTAGTGGTATGGGGGCTGTGCTTTGGCAAAGTGGGTGGGGATATATTCTTCCTGTTTGGCCCTGTCCGGGGGTGTCATCGGATGGGGCCACAGTGTCTCCTGACCCCTCCTGTCTCAGCCTCCAGTATCTATGCTGCAGTAGTTTATGTGTTGGGGGGCTAGGGTCAGTTTGTTATATCTGGAGTACTTCTCCTGTCCTATCCGGTGACCTGTGTGAATTTAAGTATGCTCTCTCTAATTCTCTCTTTCTCTCTTTCTTTCTCTCTCTCGGAGGACCTGAGCCCTAGGACCATGCCTCAGGACTACCTGACATGATGACTCCTTGCTGTCCCCAGTCCACCTGGCTGTGCTGCTGCTCCAGTTTCAACTGTTCTGCCTGTGATTATTATTATTTGACCATGCTGGTAATTTATGAACATTTTGAACATCTTGGCCATGTACTGTCATAATCTCCACCTGGCACAGCCAGAAGAGGACTGGCCACCCCACATAGCCTGGTTCCTCTCTAGGTTTCTTCCTAGGTTTTGGCCTTTTTATGGAGTTTTTCCTAGCCGCCGTGCTTCTACACCTGCATTGCTTGCTGTTTGGGGTTTTAGGCTGGGTTTCTGTACAGCACTTTGAGATATCAGCTGATGTACGAAGGGCTATATAAATAAATATGATTTGATGGAGTTGGTGTCATGCTTCACCACGCAGTCATGGGTGAACATAGAGTACAGCAGTGGGCTGAGGACACATCCCTGGGGGGGCCCAGTGTTGAGTCAGAGTGGGGGTGCCAATCCTCACAGCCTGTGGTAAGCCCGTCAGGAAGTCCAGGATCCAGTTGCAGAGGGTGGTTTCGAGACTCAGTGACAAGCTTGGAGGGAACAATGGTGTTGAATGCTGAACTTTAGTCAATAAACAGCATTCTTACATAGGTGTGATAGGGCCGTGTGGATAGCAATGGAGATGGAAGCTTCCGTAGATCTGTTGGAAAGGTAGGTCAATTGGAATGGGTTCATTGTGTCTGGCATGCTGGCTTTGATGTGTTCCATGACCAGCCTCTCGCACCACTTCATGATGACGGGGGAGACTGCAACGGGGCAATAGTCAATTAGGCATGCCACTGTGGTGTTCTTGGGCACTGGAACGATGGGTGTGGTCTTGAAGCATGTGGGGACTACAGCCTGTCCCAGAATGCGCCTGCCAGCTGGTCGGTGTACACTCTGAGGACGCGGCCAGGGACGCCATCTGGGCCGGCGACTTTGTGAGTATTCAGTCTCTTGAGAGTTTTCCTCATGTCAGCCTCAGAGATCAGAAGCAACTGGTCTTCCGAACCAGCAAGAGTCTTCCAGGGTTGCTCGATGTTGGTGGCCTCAAAACGAGCATAGAATGTTTTGTAACCTTGTCTGGGATGGGCAGACATCACACAGCTGGATTTGCCTTTGTAGTCCGTAATAGCATGTAGTCCTTGCCAGGTATTGTGTGTCTAAGCTGTCGTATTGTGATTCCAGTTTGAGTCTGTTATCTTTTTGAATCCCTAATGGATTCCCGGAGCTTGTACCTGCTCGCCTTGTATGCATCGTGTCATCAGAGTTTGCTTTGATGACATTGAATGCTGCAGTACGAGCTGTCAACATGACACAGATTTCTCTGTTCACCCAGATTTGTTGGTTTGGGTATATCCAGATTATTTCTGTGGGTACAACATCATCAATTTTTTTTTAAATACTTGTGACTGATGTGTATTCCTCAAATGTAGTGGATGAATAGTGGGTAAATAAATCCTTGAACATATTCCTATCAGTATTCTCAAAACAGTCCAGGAGCATTGAATCCCCTTCACTCCGTCCAGTGTCTCTCTGTTGGATATTTAATTTTATAGATAATGTATGGTCATTAAACAAATTAATTATACATTTCCATATGTCTAAAGTTTGAATGTACAGACTAAGCTACAGACAGTGAAGTTACGGCCTTGTTTGCTGCCAAGTGTCTGAAGTCATCCTAGTCATTCGGTGGTGCTGTCTACAAATATCTGTCTCACTGCTACTGCCAAGGCTCTTCTTGCTCGTTGCCAAAAAAAAGGATCTCTTTAGTCATTCAAATCGATCAACATGCATAGACTTGGGAATCTCAGGCTGGAATCTTGAAAGTTGGATGATGAGATGGAGTTATGTTGGAATGCCACCGGGCTGCTAGTGAAGCCAGGGGAGGAGGAATATTGAGACAGGGTCAAGGAAATGTGGATTTGGAGGAGGAATGGAGGAGGAATAAGAGGAAGAAGAGGTTGTAGAGAATGAGGAAAGCAGAGGTTGAATCTAAGTTTGATGAAGATGGTGATAAAACGGGGCGGCAGGGTAGCCTAGTGGTTAGTGTTGGACTAGTAACCGAAAGGTTGCAAGTTCAAATCCCTGACAAGGTACAAATATGTCGTTCTGCCCCTGAACAGGCAGTTAACCCACTGTTCCTAGGCCGTCATTGAAAATAAGAATTTGTTCTTAACTGACTTGCATAGTAAAATAAAGGTAAAAAAATAAAAAAATAAAAAGAAGACTGGGGTCAAGTTCAAACAGAGTAAAACATCAGCTAGACCGAGCTCTGGAGGTCAAATGGAAGTGAATGAGGGAGATTTAACCTGTTGCGACGAGCAATCCCGTATCCGGGATCGTAATTATAGCCTCAAGCTCATTACCATAACGCAACGTTAACTATTCATGAAAATCGCAAATGAAATGAAATAAATATATTGGCTCTCAAGCTTAGCCTTTTGTTAACAACACTGTCATCTCAGATTTTCAAAATATGCTTTTCAACCATAGCAAAACAAGCATTTGTGTAAGAGTATTGATAGCTAGCATAGCATTAAGCCTAGCATTCAGCAGGCAACATTTTCACAAAAACAAGAAAAGCATTCAAATAAAATCATTTACCTTTGAAGAACTTCGGATGTTTTCAATGAGGAGACTCTCAGTTAGATAGCAAATGTTAAGTTTTTCCAAAAATATTATTTGTGTAGGAGAAATCGTTCCGTTTTGTTCATCACATTTGGCTGAGAAAACCACCCGAAAATTCAGTCATCAAAACGCCGAACTTTTTTCCAAATTAACTCCATAATATCGACAGAAACATGGCAAACGTTGTTTAGAATCAATCCTCAAGGTGTTTTTCACATATCTATTCGATGATAAGTCATTCGTGGCAGTTTTGTTTCTCCTCTGAATCACATGGGAAAATACATGCAGCTGGAGATTACGCACCAATTTCGACGGAGGACACCAGGCGGACACCTGGTAAATGTAGTCTCTTATGGTCAATCTTCCAATGATATGCCTACAAATACGTCACAATGCTGCAGACACCTTGGGGAAACGGCAGAAAGTGTAGGCTCGTTCCTGGCGCATTCACAGCCATATAAGGAGACATTGGAACACAGCGCCTTCAAAAATCTGGCTCACTTCCTGTTTGAAGTTTCATCTTGGTTTCGCCTGTAGCATTAGTTCTGTGGCACTCACAGACAATATATTTGCAGTTTTGGAAACATCAGAGAGTTTTCTTTCCAAAGCTGTCAATTATATGCATAGTCGAGCATCTTTTCGTGACAAAATATCTTGTTTAAAATGGGAATGTTTTTTTATCCATAAATTAAAAGAGCGCCCCCTATATCCAAGAAGTGAGGTGGAAGGTGTGGTGAAGAGCTCAGAGCCCAAGCCTTGCTTCGATGGACATGGTTATGATAAAGAGGACTTTGACCCAGTGGGAGTGAGATTCTTTGAGAAAGTTGATCCAGGCCTATTGGCTGATCCATATAGAGACGTGTTAATTGTTTAGCAACAAAACTGATGCATGCGCATCTGGGGCAAAACAGAAGGGGTTGTCTTAGATTGTAGACAACATGAAAACTATATTTAGTCTCTAATGTGTTTTGTAAACATATATACATTTGCGCAATGAGCACTTGTTGTCTCTCAAATACCTAATTACAGTTGTTGGTTAGCTCGTGAATTTGAGCCATATTAACATTGTCATGAAATCAGTCAAAACACCTCAAAACAAGACATGGTACACTACATGACCAATAGTATGAGGACACCTGCTCTTCGAACATCCCATTCCAAAATTGCTGCGGGGTCTTGCTTCCATGCATCCACAAGAGCATTAGTGAGGTCGGTCACTGATGTTGGAAAATTAGGCCTGGCTCGCAGTCTGTGTTCCAATTCATCCCAAAGGTGTTCGATGGGGTATACTTCACTGGAACCATGAAAACAGCCCCAGACCATTATTCCTGCTCCACCAAACTTTACAGTTGGCACTATGCATTCGGGCAGGTAGCATTCTCCTGGTGTCCACCAGTCCATTGGACTGCCAGGTTGTGAAGCATGATTTGGGACGGCTGGTAGCCTAGTTTTTAGAGCGTTGGGCCAGTAACCGAAAGGTTACTGACAAGGTAAAAAATCTGTCCTTCTGCCCCTGAACAAGGTAGTTAACCCACTGTTCCCCGGTTGGCCGTTATTGTAAATAATAATTTGCTCTTAACTGACTTGCCTAGTTAAATAAAGGTTAAATAATAAAATACAAATGATTCATCACTCCAGAGATATGCATTTCCACTGCTCCGGGGTACAATGGCAGCGAGTTTTACACCACTCCAGCTGACGGCTTGTCATTGCGCATGGTGATCTAAGGCTTGTGTGCGGCTGCTCAGCCATGGAAACCCATTTCATGAAGCTATTGTGCATTTCATAAACAGTCATTGTGCTGACGTTGCTTCCAGAGGCAGTTTGGAACTCAGTTGAGTGTTGCAACCGAGGACAGACGACTTTTACACACTACACACTTCAGCACTCTGCGGGCCCGTTCTGTGGGTTTGTGTGGCATACCACTTTGCAAGTGAACCATTGTTGCTCCTAGACGTTTCCACTTCACAATAACAGCACTTACAGGTGGCCGGCAGCTCTAGCAGGGCAGAAATTTGACGAACTAACTTGTTGGAAAGGTGGCATCACAGGACGGTGCCACGTTGAAAGTAACTGAGCTCTTCAGTATGGCCATTCTACTGCCAATGTTTGTCTATGATAATTGTATGTACTGTACACAGCTGTATACACCTGTCAGCAATGGGTGTGGCTGAATAGCTGAATCCAATTTGAAGGGGTGTCCACATACCTTTGTGTATATAACGTATTTCAATATCTTACATTGTCAATTGATTTCCCTTTCCTACCCCAGGTTTGGATGAACCAGACCCTCAAAGACTGCCATTGGCAAGTACTTTGTCGGTTACCAGGAACGGTGAAGGACAATCTGAAGGTTTCATTGCTTTTTTAATCATGAAAAAGTGCTGAAAAATAAGTTTCAAATTTGTGATGCAGAAACGGTGTCTCCCGTCATGCCGAACTAGAAGCAACAATTTTTTTTTTTTTAAAGTGCTGAAAAATATGTTTCAAATTCATGACCTAGAAAAGGTTTCTCCAGTCATGCCGAACTCGCTGCATGCCGGACATGGCCTAAACAAATATTTTTGTCCATATTTGTCCATAGCTGAATATCCATGTCGTCATTCAGTCACGATTCCGTGAAGCATAGGATATTACAGTTTTTGATGTCCCCGTTGGTAGGATATTCGTGATCGTACCTCGTTTAGTTTATTGTCCAATGATTGCACGTTGGCGAGTAATATTGACGGTAACGGCAGCTTTCCTAGTTGTCTTCTGCGGGTCCGGACGAGGCATCTGGCTCTTCGTCCTCTGCGTCACTTCCTTTTGCGAATAATTGGGACGTCTGCCCTGTGGGGTGCTTGGAGAATATCGTTCTTCAACAACAACAAGCAGGGCTCACACGATGTTCATGGAAAAGTGGTGAAAAAAATGTTTCAAATTCTTGACCCAGAAATGGTGTCTCCCGTCATGCTGAACAAGGTGCATGCCGGATACGGCCCAAAAAAAAGATTTTCTTCAATGTTCATAAAAAAGTGGTGAAAAATATGTTTCAAATTAGTGACCCAGAAACGGTGTCTCACGTCACCCTGATTTAGCGGCAAGCTGGAAAGGGCCTAAAAAATTTTTTTATTCAATGTTCATGAAAAGTGGGGAAAAATATGTTTCAAATTCGTGACCCAGAAACGGTGTCTCACGTCATCCCGAATTAACGGTAAGCCGTATAGGTCTTAAAAAAATGTTTGGCCATGGCCATGAAAAAGTGCTGACAAATATGTTTCAACTTCGTGACCCAGAGACGGTATCTCACGTCATCCCGATCTAGCGGCAAGCCGGATAGGGCTTAAACAAAGAGATTGGACCATGTTCATGAAAAAGTGGTGAAAAATATGTTTTGAATTTGTGATCCAGAAACGGTGTCTCCCATCATGCCGAATTAGCGGTAAGCCGGATAGGGTTTAACCCTCCCGCTGTCCTTGGGTCATTTTGACCCAACCCGACACTGTGTTGTCCTCGAGTCATTTTGACCACACAGTGTTGACTCTCCCGCTGTCCTTCGGTCACACAGTGGCCTTTTGGCTATTTCAGTTCCATGCCATGTTAGCACCCCCTAGCGGTGACAATTGAAACAACATGATTCAGAAACAACACATTCTCTGAGTTGTGGACGGTGTGCATCTTGGGTATGGATTCAACATTCCCTGGGTTGTGAAGACGACCATGGATACCTCTTAGAAATTGTAACCGCAAAAGGAAAGACATACAAGGTAACGTTTGATAAGTCTGGGATTGAGCTTGAGACCGGTATACACTTCACCACCATGAGAGGTTTGCTGCACTACATGAGCACGGTTGAAAAGGTGACCTTTGTGACAAGAGCCTTTCCTACGATGCAAGAGCTCTGCAGGAGCAAGATTGAGAAGGATGGAGCAGGAGGAGACGATGGGAGATGGAGATTCCACCCCATCTCAATGTCACGCCTTGGTCATTATATTTTGTGTTTTTGGTATATGTTTGGGTAAGCCAGGGTGTGACATGGGTTTATATGTTGTGTTTCGTATTGGGGTTTGTAGTAATTGGGATTGTGTTGATTAGGGGTGTGTCTAGTTAGGCTTGGCTGCCTGAGGCGGTGCTTCTCGTTGTCTCGGATTGGGAACCGTATTTAGGTAGCCTGTGTTCACGTTGTATTTCGTGGGTGATTGTACCTGTCTTTGTGTATTCACCAGATAGGCTGTATAGTTTCACGTTCCGTCTGTTGTTTTGTATCTCACAGTTATTTCATGTATCGCTATTTCCTTTATTAAAGCACATGAGTAACCTACACGCTGCATTTCGGTCCGACTCTCTTCTTTCCCTACAGCAATGTGAAGAGGGCTATAGACAAATGGAGTCAAAAAGGAAAACACGGCGACGCAGAGCGAAAACCGAAAGTAACGGGGGAGAGCGCAGAGAGAGAGTGGCTGAGTCAGGAGTCAGACCTGAGCCTACTCTCCCTGTTAATTGCGAGGAGCAGCAATATAGGGACTTCTGGTCTTGGGAGAGGATATTAGACGGAAAAGGACCCTGGGCGCAGCCGGGAGAATATTGCAGTCCCAAGGAGGAAATAGAAGCAGCTAAAGCGGAGAGGCGCAGGTATGAGGAAGCAGCATGGCGACGCGGTTGGAAACCGGAAAGTCACCCCAAAAAATGTATTGGGGGGGGGGGCTAGAAGGGAGAGTAGTTATGCCAGGTAGGAGACCTGCGCATACTCCCTGTGCTCACCGTTGGGCTAGAGAGACCGGGCAGGCACCGTGTTATGCTATGGAGCGCACGGTGTTTCCAGTGCGGGTGCAGAGCCAGCTGCGACACATACCAGCTCTTCCTATTGGCCGGGCTAGAGTGGGCATCGAGCCAGGTAAGCTTGGGCAGGCTCGGTGCTCAAGAGCTCCAGTGCGCCTGCACGGTCCGGTCTATCCAGAGCCACCTCTACACACCAGTCCTCTGGTAGCAGCTCCCTGCACCAGGCTTCCTGTGTGTGTCCTCGCGCCAGTACCACCAGTTCCAGCACCACGCACCAGGCCTCCAGTGCGCCTCGCCTGTTCAGCGCAGCCAGCGCTTTTCTCCTCTCCTACTCTCCTACGCTGTTGGAGTCTCCCGCCTGTTCAGCGCAGCCGGAGCCTCCTGCCTGTTCGGAGCAGCCTGAGCTGCCAGTCTGCAGAGATCTGTCAGTCTGCATGAAGCAGTCAGAGCTATCAGTCTGCCCAGCGCCGCCAGTGCTCCCCGTCTGCCCAGCGCTGCCAGTGCTCCCAGTCTGCCCAGCGTCGCCAGTCTGCCCAGCGTCGCCAGTCTGTCCAGCGTCGCCAGTCTGCACAGCGTCGCCAGTCTGCCAGGATCCGCCAGAGGTGCCAGTCTGCCAGGATCCGCCAGAGGTGCCAGTCTGCCAGGATCCGCCAGAGGTGCCAGTCTGCCAGGATCCGCCAGAGGTGCCAGTCTGCCAGGATCCGCCAGAGGTGCCAGTCTGCCAGGATCCGCCAGAGGTGCCAGTCTGCCAGGATCCGCCAGAGGTGCCAGTCTGCCAGGATCCGCCAGAGGTGCCAGTCTGCCAGGATCCGCCAGAGGTGCCAGTCTGCCAGGATCCGCCAGAAGTGCCAGTCAGCCAGGATCTGCCAGTCTGCAGAGAGCTGTCAGCCTGCATGGAGCAGTCAGAGCTGTCAGTCTGCATAGAGCAGCTAGATCCGCCAGCCAGCCAGGAGTTACCGGAGTCTACTACCTGTCTGAGCTTCATCTCAGTACTGGGCGTCCTCTCAGTACTGGGCGTCCTCTCAGTACTGGGCATCCTCTCAGTACTGGGCTTCCCCTCAGTCCCGGGCTGCCCCTCAGTCCCGGGCTGCCTCTGTCCCGGGCTGCCTCTGTCCCGAGATGCCCCTCTGTCCCGAGATGCCCCTCTGTCCCGAGCTGCCCCTCTGTCCCGAGCTGCCCCTCTGTCCCGAGCTGCCCCTCTGTCCCGAGCTGCCCCTCTGTCCCGAGCTGCCCCTCTGTCCCGAGCTGCCCCTCGGTCCCGAGCTGCCCCTCGGTCCCGAGCTGCCCCTCAGTTATGTGGGGATCAGGGTGAGGACTATTAGGCCATGGTCGGCGGAGAAGGTGGATTATCCCAGGACGCGAAGGGGAGGAACTAGGACATTCATGGAGTGGGGTCCACGTCCCGAGCCAGAACCGCCACCATGGACAGACGCCCACCCGGACCCTCCCTATGCTCTTGAGGTGCGTCCCGGAGTCCGCACCTTAGGGGGGGGTTCTGTCACGCCTTGGTCATTATATTTTGTGTTTTTGGTATATGTTTGGGTAAGCCAGGGTGTGACATGGGTTTATATGTTGTGTTTCGTATTGGGGTTTGTAGTAATTGGGATTGTGTTGATTAGGGGTGTGTCTAGTTAGGCTTGGCTGCCTGAGGCGGTTCTCAATTAGAGTCAGGTGCTTCTCGTTGTCTCGGATTGGGAACCGTATTTAGGTAGCCTGTGTTCACGTTGTATTTCGTGGGTGATTGTACCTGTCTTTGTGTATTCACCAGATAGGCTGTATAGTTTCACGTTCCGTCTGTTGTTTTGTATCTCACAGTTATTTCATGTATCGCTATTTCCTTTATTAAAGCACATGAGTAACCTACACGCTGCATTTCGGTCCGACTCTCTTCTTTCAACAGACGAACGCCGTTACACTCAAAGGCTTCATACAGGCCAGACCACATACAAAGAGATGGAGAACATGACCATGGAACTCCTGCGCATCTCAATGAATATGTCAGCCCGTATAAGTGTAATTGAAGTGTACCATATGTAACCCTGTTACGACTTGACATCAATAAATAAAGTGAATGACCAGTAATTTCAGAGATGTGTTCTTTTTATTCATGACAGTACAACTATCATTAATATTGTCAGCTCGCTCATTTCACCCAAACGGTCAGGATTAGCATGTTGTATAAACAGGGGGCTCATTTATCCAACCGTGGCTGGTTTATCCAACCATCTACCATTCATCCAGCCGTGTCTGTTTTATCCAACCAGGGCTCATTCAACCAACCATGGCTAGTTTATCCTTTCTAGCGCAGGCGTTCCACTAGCGACTCACCTCAACAACATCCAGTGAAATTGCAGAGAGCGAAATTCAAACTACAGAAATATAAATATTTAACATTCATGAAAATAAATGTGTAATACATCAAAATAAAGCTTAACTTCTTAAGTAATTCTGTGTGATTAGTTAGTTAGTAAATAATTAATGAAGCAAATTTGTAGATCGCTGATTCATCATTTATGCTAGGGTTCGTGCAGATATTCAAGAGCTTTGCAACATTCAGAATGAGACTGATGAGGTAATAAGAATGAATGATTTGACCTGTGACTGATATAAGAGATATGTATATCTTAGAGTTTAGAAGGGAGATAGTAGCTCGTTAAATAACTTTTCCCGTGGTGCCCCAGATTACTACTTAATTAATAGTTATATGATTCATTGAATTGCGTAATAATAATTGAACGTGGTATGTAATTAACACATTAATGATAGTAATGAGGACAGAACAATGCTTGCTTTTCTCCGTCTGCTCCACTACAGATGGAGACGACTTCCTTGGCAGGTATGTTCCCGGTAGTACAGGCCAATATAATAGACAAGCCTGCTGGCCTTACTGGGTGGATAGGAACTGATGGGTTCTTAGATATGAAATATACTTATTCATGTCACTGGGGGAGAGGGGGGAATGTATAACGTTTACACTCTGTCAGAATATGTTATTGTTAGCCACCAGGGATCCTATGGGAGGAGAAGAGACACAGTCTGGTACAGTCAACATGACAGCCGTGAGTTAGGGAGGAGTGAGCAATTTGGGTTCAGGTAAGATGAAGTGAGGAAGAACATATATCATTCACCTTCTGGGTAGCAACAGAAATGTATTGGCTGTTCAGATGAGTAAAGAGGGGCTCAGCATAGGGGAAAGGGTTAAATACCAGTACTTGTGTGAATATGTTCCTTGTCTTATGCAGCTGTGGTGTGAGCTTTATTAAGCGTCCGTGAGTTTTATTAGGTTAATTTAGAATCTAACAGAACATTAACCCGAGCTGTTTAGGAGGGATATCACACCTGGCACAAATTATTATATTATTATGTATTTCCTGCAGGGGGTGCTCTATTTGCACCCAGAGGGGAGTAGTTCAACATCCGGGTACAGGGGGTGGCTTGGGCCTAAAATGATTGTGTGAGCCTTGCTGAGGGCCCTGATCTTCAAGATCTCATCCAAGCCTGTCTGTTTGACTAAGTAGTGATTTTAGATTTTTTTATTGGTAGGGAAGATTTTACAGGTCTTATTAGGCACTACCTGACTCAGAGGTTTACATAGTTTGTCCTCAAATACCTCCCATATAGTACAGTCAAAACACCCCTGGAGACCATATGCCTCCCACATAGTACAGTCAAAACACCCTGGAGACCAGATACCTCCCACACAGTACAGTCAAAACACCCCTGGAGACCAAATACCTCCCATATAGTACAGTCAAAATCCCCCTGCAGACCATATACCTCCCACATAGTACAGTCAAAACACCCCTGGAGACCAAATACCTCCCATATAGTACAGTCAAAACACCCCTGGAGACCAAATACCTCCCACATAGCACAGTCAAAACACCCCTGGAGACCAAATACCTCCCATATAGTACAGTCAAAACACCCCTGGAGACCAAATACCTCCCATATAGTACAGTCAAAACACCCCTGGAGACCATATGCCTCCCACATAGTACAGTCAAAACACCCTGGAGACCAGATACCTCCCACACAGTACAGTCAAAACACCCCTGGAGACCAAATACCTCCCACATAGTAGTCAAAACACCCCTGGAGACCAAATACCTCCCACATAGTACAGTCAAAACACCCCTGGAGACCAAATACCTCCCACATAGTACAGTCAAAACACCCCTGGAGACCAAATACCTCCCACATAGTACAGTCAAAACACCCCTGGAGACCAAATACCTCCCATATAGTACAGTCAAAACACCCCTGGAGACCAAATACCTCCAACATAGTAGTCAAAACACCCTTGGAGACAAGTGATACTGTTCCAGATCTGGACAGTTTTAACTGTGGGTTTCTCCCTCTCCAGGAGCCGACAGTAGGTTGGCCTGAGGTCGTTTTATCTGTGGGTTTCTCCCTCTCCAGGAACCGACAGTAGGTTGGCCTGAGGTTGTTTTATCTGTGGGTTTCTCCCTCTCCAGGAGCCGACAGTAGGTTGGCCTGAGGTAGACCACATTGTGGTCTGATGTCCCCAGGAAGGTCTGCTGGTGCCAGAGAAAGCATTAGGTATTGTCCCAAAGCACAAATCAAGTCTTATTTTTCCCAGTATGGCATTTCACATACCGGTGGTGCGTGAGCAGGACTTTGAGCAAAGTGCAGTTGTTAAAATCTCCTAAAATACATTTGGTTGTCGGGTGAGATGGATTCCAGTTTCTGTGACAGATTATAAATATATTAGCTTTTGGTTGAATGTACACAACGGTAACAAACAGTTACCAACAGTTACCAACAAACAGTTGGGGGAATTTACAGGGCTGGTAGTAGGGTTGCAGTGACACAGAAACCGGTTCAATGTTGGGGGTACAAAGTCTCTCTCTCACCATGATCGATTTACACCACTGGTCCCGTTTTCCACTTAGTCCGTTTGTACCGGGTATGAACACGATCAACAAGATCAATCCAACAACCTACCATTGTAAAGCTATCGTTGACAGACGGTTTACAAACAAAGTGTAAAAAGTTAAAACATAAAAGATCGCCTTTTAAAATGATAACCTTGGATTAGCTAACACAACGTGCCATTGGAACACGGGAGTGATGGTTGCTGATAATGGGCCTCTGTACGCCTATGTAGATATTCCATTAAAAAAATCAGCCGTTTACAGCTACAATAGTCATTTACAACATTAACAATATTTGATCATTAGAAAACCCTTTTGCAATTACGTTAGCACAGCTGAAAACTTTTGTCCTAATTAAATAAGCAATAAAACTGGCCTTCTTTTGACTAGTTGAGTACTTGGAGCATCTGCATTTTTGGGTTCGATTACAGCCTCAAAATGGCCAGCAACAAAGACCTTTCTTCTGAAACTCGTCAGTCTATTCTTGTTCTGAGAAATGCGAGAAATTGCCAAGAAACTGAAGATCATGTACAGCGTTGTGTACTACTCCCTTCACAGGACAGCACAAACGGGCACTAACCAAAATAGAGAGAGGAGTGGGAGGCCCCGGTGCACAACTGAGTAAGAGGACAAGTTCATTAGAGAGTGTCTAGTTTGAGAAACAGACGCATCACAAGTCCTCAACTGGCAGCCTCATTAAATAGTACCCGCAAAACACCACTCTCAATGTCAACAGTGAAGAGGTGACTCTGGGATGATGGCCTTCTAGGCAGAGTTGCAAAGAAAAAGCCATATCGCAGACTATCCAATAAAAATAAAAGATTAAGATGTCCCAAAGAACACAGACACTAGACAGGAAAAAAGGTGTTATGGACAGACAAATCTATGTTTGAGGTGTTCGGATCACAAAGAAGAACATTCGTGAGATGCAGAAAATATGAAATGATGCTGGAGGAGTGCTTGACGCCCCAAAGTCTACTTGGACTGAAACGGAGATGATGACGTGGCAGGTGGCAGCGTGGTAAACACAGCTTGTCCCATGAATTAATCACAAAAATTGAGGATTCGCTGATAACTATGAAACAAACATTCTGGATAATATGGAGAAACTGGAACTATTTATTGATCAGCATTTTGATATGCTCGGAAAGAAACGGATACATCGAAGCGAACAAGAGAAGACCTTTCCTCGAGTTCTGCTAGCGAAACGGGAGGAAAGCCCCCGTCTAAAATTCCAAATTTAACATTAGAGGGGACGTTTTTATAACTATGTCTCCAGCAGACAGAGCATTGCTTACAAGCATGAGCGAGCAGTTCCATTTTTTAATCTATTGCCTGGGCTTCTGGGGGAGGTTGAGGCCTTAAAAACAGTAATGGATTACAGTAATAAAATGATGGAAGAAATACGTGTGGCAAATAAGTTATTGAAAACTACCGTGGACTCCCTAAAAGACACTACAGAGGCTACTGTATGATAATAAAAGAATGAAAGCCGAATTATTTGATCTAAAGTGCAGAAGTATGAGAAACAATATTGTAATAATGGGAATAACGGAGGATGAAAACGAAAACTTTCAGTCCATGGAGGAACAAGTTAAGGTGTTCATGAAACGTAATCTCAAAATGACAAGACGAAAAGGTGGAAACAATTGATTTTCAAAGAGCTCACCGTTTTGGTGGCAGAGTAGAGGGAAGGCACCGTCTGATCATAGCTATGCTCACCCACTACAAAATGAAAATTGGCTTGTTTTACAACAGGGTAGGGATTTGAAGAACACCCCATTCTCTATTAATGAACAATTTCCTCATGAAATAGTGGAGAGACGTCATACATTTACATTTAAGTCATTTAGCAGACGCTCTTATCCAGAGCGACTTACAAATTGGTGCGTTCACCTTAAGACATCCAGTGGAACAGCCACTTTACAATAGTGCATCTAAATCTTTTAAGGGGGGGGTGAGAAGGATTACTTTATCCTATCCTAGGTATTCCTGAAAGAGGTGGGGTTTCAGGTGTCTCCGGAAGGTGGTGATTGACTCCGCTGTCCTGGCGTCGTGAGGGAGTTTGTTCCACCATTGGGGGGCCAGAGCAGCGAACAGTTTTGACTGGGCTGCGCGGGAACTGTACTTCCTCAGTGGTAGGGAGGCGAGCAGGCCAGAGGTGGATGAACGCAGTGCCCTTGTTTGGGTGTAGGGCCTGATCAGAGCCTGGAGGTACTGAGGTGCCGTTCCCCTCACAGCTCCGTAGGCAAGCACCATGGTCTTGTAGCGGATGCGAGCTTCAACTGGAAGCCAGTGGAGAGAGCGGAGGAGCGGGGTGACGTGAGAGAACTTGGGAAGGTTGAACACCAGACGGGCTGCGGCATTCTGGATGAGTTGTAGGGGTTTAATGGCACAGGCAGGGAGCCCAGCCAACAGCGAGTTGCAGTAATCCAGACGGGAGATGACAAGTGCCTGGATTAGGACCTGCGCTGCTTCCTGTGTGAGGCAGGGTCGTACTCTGCGGATGTTGTAGAGCATGAACCTACAAGAACGGGCCACCGCCTTGATGTTAGTTGAGAACGACAGGGTGTTGTCCAGGATCACGCCAAGGTTCTTAGCGCTCTGGGAGGAGGACACAATGGAGTTGTCAACCGTGATGGCGAGATCATGGAACGGGCAGTCCTTCCCCGGGAGGAAGAGCAGCTCCGTCTTGCCGAGGTTCAGCTTGAGGTGATGATCCGTCATCCACACTGATATGTCTGCCAGACATGCAGAGATGCGATTCGCCACCTGGTCATCAGAAGGGGGAAAGGAGAAGATTAATTGTGTGTCGTCTGCATAGCAATGATAGGAGAGACCATGTGAGGTTATGACAGAGCCATGCCCTGTACCCCACTTTCAAAGGGCTCCGAGCATAGAAGTATAATGTTCGTGTCTAGCGGTGGATAAATTATATGGAAACAATTAAATGTTTAAGGACTCGATGATTACAACGTGGCCGTGAGTCATCTATCTCCTGTTGAAGTAGTCCCCGATACATATTTTCACCGCATTACACAGTACAAATATGGATCATTTAAAAAAATAAAAAATATTTGGTCATTATGTGTACTTAAAATAAGGTTGCATTTATGGTAATGCAGAATGGGTATGATGAATTTATCCTTTTTCTATTTAGGCTATATGGAACTTGGGACTATATAGACATAATATCAGGCTTTGATTTAGGGGAAGGTGAGAATGGGTAAGGCTGAACTTTTTTGTTTTCTTTATGAATTTTTGTGTATTTAATTTGAAGATTGTACATTAGAAATACCAAGGTAGTTTTTAAAATCTTTTTAAAAATTATGGAACTGGGCAGTCTGGGCTGACATGCTTATAGCCTTGCTAGTTCTTTCAAATATGAGCATGCATGTATAAGATTGTACTGCTATTATTTATATTATATCCAAACTATGCAATAACTATTTAGGGAAGAAGCAGTCAGCTGCTATTCTGTCTATAATGGAGTGGCCAGCACAGTCACCGGATCTTAACCTTATTGAGCTGTTGAAGGAGCATCTTGACCATATGGTACGTAAAGAAGTGCCCATCAAGCCAATCCAATTTGTGGGAGGTGCGTCAGGAAGCAGGGGGTGAAATCTCTTCAGGTTACCTCAACAAATTGACAACTAGAATGCCAAAGGTCTGCAAGGCTGTAATTGCTGCAAATGGAGGATTCTTTGATGAAAGCAAAGTTTGAAGGACACAATCATTATTTCTAACCTTGTCAACATCTCGTCTCTATTTCCTATTCATTTTGCAACTCATTTCATGTATGTTTTCATGGAAAACAAGGACATTTCTAAGTGACCCCAAACTTTTGAACGGTAGTGTACTTGCGGATTGGGTGTTCCCACTGTGATCAGATCTGTGGTCTGTCACAATCCTCCGTGTGGGTGTCCACCTGTGAAGTGTTGGAGGAAGCCAGCCAGGTCCTCTGTTTCCGTGACGAGACAGCAGTCATCATTGGGGCTCGGCAGTAGGAGACACCATCAGCCACAGAGAAGTGGAAATACCCTTGAAGGGCTGCTCTTTAGATGTCGCTCTTTTGTTCTCTGTGACAGCTTTGTGTCAAAAGATGAAGATGGGACGATGACGAACTTTGCTACTGGTAGGCACATCTCAGGGCTCTTCATGTATCGGTCTAGTTTAAGGTCTGGTTTAGCAAGGTACAAGGGGTGGTGAAGTTCTCCTTGTTTCTTCCTCAAATTGATTTGAAATGTAAAATAATATATATATTTTTAAACATAAAATAATGAAAATAGTGGAGTTGTTGGGTAGAGGATACAAACCTGGTTTTGGTTTAAAGGGAAGGGTGGGGGATAGGATACCCTAAACTGGGTTTGTAAGGGGACTTGGTTTGAGGAAAGAGGTAAATAACTTGATTAAAAATAGAAAGTAGGTGATGGAAACGTGTTTGGATACTGGGAGGGAAGCAGTGCTTAGTGATTTTTGAATGTGTGACGAATGGTCGCAGTTATTGCTCAAGTTGTTTTCACTGTGTGAAGAAAAAAAATCTACTTACAATGAAGTAAAACTGCCATTTAGGTTGTTAAAATGTCAGCTTCTACTGTGGTGCCTATCAGAGGGAGTAAGAGTGGATAATATCACAATAAAATGCATCAGATATCCACTCTAAGATGGTCTTAAAAGTGATAAATATGCCCAATAGTTAAGCACAGGGGTGCTGAATAAAAATCTAGGTGGGTCAGCTTGTTCCTCCCAAATCATGGGTTTCAGAGGGTAAACCTGCACCCCAGAACAGCCATCCTCTCCTCTACTGTTCTCAGTCCTGAAAGTTAATGTATGTAGTGCGTTTGTGTACTTGGGTGTCTTGATTGCAAGGTTTTAAAGGTTTTAAAATGGTCTGAAGTTGACATGATACCTCCCCAAGTTCATACTCAGTGGCCAGATGTAGCTCTGATTGCAGAAGAAAAGGTGGGGCCATGACCAGAACAGCAAAGTACCCTCAGGTGGTTCAGGTGCTTCCTTCCCTCCCTCCTCCTGGAGCTCTATGTGGGCACTCTAGATCACTCCACAGTTGGCACACTGTGCGTCATGTTTCTCCTCAGTGTAGGTTTTGTGGTAGTGTCCCCCTCCACACCAGGTGTCTTCTGTGCAATGTTGTACGGTTTGGTTAAAATGCTGACATTTAAAACACTTTAAGAGTGTGGGCTTTCTTGATTCTGTCGTCTAAGTTGTCCATATAAAAACCCTCCTGAAGAAGTCTGGGGGCATCCTTAGGGCATGTGAAGGTAAAAGAAAATTAAGAAAGGAGCGGACTGCAGCCCATTATATGGGAAGTGGAGTGGCAGTTTCTCCTGTCTAGATGTGTGATTGTATCTTCCTAGATTGACTCCACCCTCAGGCATTACCATAGTGAGACAGGAGTAATTTAAATAAAACCTTGGCGTAACCCCTTGACTGTAATAGAGTTGAACACAAACTGTAATTGTAGATGTTTTACATTTACATTTTTTAAATGTGAGAATAAAATGACATTCAGGTAATAGAGATGAACATAAGTTTAATCAATATTAAATATGCCCGATTCTTCTTTAAACACATACAGATCAAAACAAGTCAAAGCAATACAAAAATGGATGAGCTTTTTCCCCCACATTTCATCCAGTCTTTCAGTTTACACTTTAGAGTTTGACATTTTTGGGAACAATGTACATAATATCCACTTCTCCATACTTTGCAGTGCATCAACTCTCAACTCATGCCCCCCCCCCCCCCCATCTCTAGAACCCACACTTAAACCCATTTATATAATGATATACTTACAAGGCTAGAACAATCTGTATCATTAGGCTTAAAGTTGGTGAGCAAAAGTACTTCAGACAAATGAACAGAACACAATGAAAGAGCTCAATAATGGAGACTTTCTTGAACTTTGTGGCTCCTAACTAGCTTTACCATCAATAGTGCCTTGCATGATGTATTTCTCAATTTCTGGGTCAAAACCATTGCCACAAGTCAACCAGTACAAACTACAACTAGGAGACGGAGTTGGTGATTGGCTTACCGGTAGGCCTTATTCTATTTCAATCTCTTTCTGACCCCTGTTGATGTGCAACCAATCTCGGCACAGTGGACGTTATTAAGTGTTAAGGTAATGCCAGGCATCTTTGAATGGAAAGGAGACTTGAAAACCCATCAGAAACCAAACAATGGTATGATTCATCGAAAAAGTAATTCAAAAGAAGAACAATTCATACAGAATGATCAGCTCCCGAGTTTGATTCCAGCCTGTATCACAACTGGCCGTGATTGGGAGTCCCATAGGGCGGCGCACAATTGGCGGTGTCCGGGTTACAGTTCGGCCGGAGTAGGCCGTCATTGTAAATAAGAATTTGATCTTAACTGACTTGCCTAGTTAAATAAATATTTGTTTTTCTTTAAATAAACAAACCCTGGTGGCTGACTTTGACTTCAAGTGAAACACAAAGCATGCAGATGCAATGTGGAGGAACATCTGACTGGACAATACCAAATAATGGCAACAAGATAAACAACTAAGAGATCATACAGTAAGAGTTAAAGAAAAACACACCTTCAGAGCTCAGTCCGAGTTCAGTTAGTAACTGATTACTCTCAACAAAGAGACATGGATGACTAGAGAGCTAGACGTGATCATCTCAGTTTATTAGCGATAGCAGACAGTCCTATTTGAAAAAAAAAAAAAAAATCAGAATCAATCCATCAATTAGGACAGAAAGATCAAATGCTCGAGAGAGGTCACAGTAAAACTCATCTTAAAGGGGAATGTGCAGTTGCATCATCCCTTTTCGGACTTCTGAATGAATGAAATATTCCCATTGATTCTTGAGGCATTTTCAAGTTAAATTCTTCATGACTTCAGTTCAACTGTCATAACCCATCAGAACTTCAAATATAAGCTTGTTTCACTCCAATGTTGGTAAACAAAGTAAATGTAAACAAGCACTATATATGGTTAAAACTATAATTGTAATCATGGATGGTCAGTCCTTTCATCCATAGCTCTGTCAATGAATTTGAGAGTGGTTACCTTTCTCCAGCCCTATCCCTCAGCTTTTTACTGAAACAGGGGTGGGGATTTCAATTTGTTATTGTTTCAACTGATGATTCCCTCTAAGTTATTAGCCGGCAGTTCGTATGTATGAAATAGGATTAGCATCTCCAGTCCATGGACAAACTCAACACACACAGGAGTGATCAATAGATGACAATACCCAGTCTCCTTCAGAACAGACATGGGGGTGTCCCAATACGCCTTACTGGATTCCTTTCCTTGTCCCCTGTCCTTCATAGCCACTGATAGGGAAAGATGGGTAAGTTTCCATCCTTATAATTTTCCCCTCTCATGTCCTTTGAGATCAGTGGCCATGAAGGAAAGGAAGCATCTAAAAGACTAAAGAGACATGTCTCCTGAAGCAGGGAGGCCACTGTTTGGAGATGAAATACACCCAAATATTATACAGACACAAAAATGATCCTACACTACAAGAAAGGGTGAATAATAAATATGAATTAAATGCTTTTTAGACACAATCTCGCTTTTTTCAGCATTCCATTTTGAGATACCAAACTTTTCCATGTACATGTCATATCCCTCTTCCAACCCTATACCCCTTCTAACCCCTTGCTCTTCATCATCCTTCGCTCAGTAGAACAGTGTACAATCCCAAATGAATCCCTAGCCCCTCCCCCGTTTGCACTTGTGGCGATCTGAAAGGACTTGCTTAGATAATATCAATATGATAATAGCTCCACCATGGCCTAGGTCAGGCTATACTAGAAATTCTGCAATATTGCTTATGTCTTAAATCCAACCCTCTCAGACCTCCAGAAGTATGTAGCTGGTAGGAGCTAGGGGTTGATGTGGATTTGGGCGTAGCTCTTGCAATAGAAGCGTTGCCACTTGAGGAGTAAATGATTGTGTTCAGATGAGTGTGTTTTAGTGTTACTCCGTGGTGGTCTATGAGGGACTCCTTCTGGAGTACAAAGGCATGGTGCTGTAGTGTAGTGTGTCACTATGTTGGACTCCGTTTGACCAATGACTTTCTCATTAGACAAAACCCCAACCCTGTTTGGACTTCAGTTGTGTTAAATTTGAACTCAGGTTAAAGAGTGTCTCACTCAGAGAGAAGCACAGCCATAACAATGACATGACAGGGCAGACTAGGGTTAGATGATGTTTGGGCAGGAAAGATGGCCATTAAATACAAGAAAGTCCTAGAGTTGTTCTCTAAGAGCGAGAAGACGACAGGTGGTGAACACACTACAGGGTTAACTACCTCCGGGACTCCACAGGCTCCAATGAGGTGTAAGCACACACACACACACACACACACACAGAGAGACAGGAGTCCCATCTCCAATGGGAGTGCGACGCAACTCCATCGCCCTCTGGAGATCTAGTCCAGAACAGATAATCTCATCCCCCCCTTCCTCTCTTCAAACACACACTCCCCGTCGCCTGTAGTCCCTCCAGGCTTATCTGGTGTAGTAGACTCTGTAGTAGACACTTTTTGACCTCCAAAGAGAGTAAGAGTTGTCGAACTTGAGAAGGTAGACCCCACGGCCAGGGTATTGGTGACTGCCGGCATAGACCTCCTCGTGACAGTCCCGCCTATACACCGGCACTATCTCATCCACCTGCGGCTTCCCTGCCTCTTTCTTAGCCTTCTCCTCCTCACTAGGGGGCTCACCTGGAAATAGAGGGAACGCAGACCATCAGGGGGGCTGGTCAGTAACTACTGGATCACACTACAAGATTATTTTCATCTGGTCTGAGGTGGCTTTCAGTGAATAGCCGCCTAGTGTTTTTCTAGCAGTATGAAAGGACCATACACATTAACAATAAGGGGCTATGTTAAAGACATGAAAAACTATTAACTATGACAAACAAGCAGGTATAGGCCCTCTCAATAGAGCTGTATCCCGGGTCTCACGAAATAACCCCATAACATCCCATTAGAAATCCAGCAGGCATCTCATCTTCCTCTCCTCACCTTCCTCATCCTCTTCTTCGTCGCTGGACTCGCTGACGTGCACACTGACCGAGGCATTGGCGGCATCTGTCCACTCAAAGAAGACTCCGAAGCCAATATCGTAGTGGTCCGTGGCAAACTCCCAGAAGAGGTAGGAGCCCTCCTCGTGGGTGGGCACTCGCACTGTCACTACCTCGCCACGCCCCACCGTGATTACACTGTCCACGTCCTGCCGAATCTTCTCCTTGAAGTCCTTGATCTGGGGTCGCGTCCACATGGAGGGGGCTGCTATGACTGGGGGAGAGTCTGCTGGGGGAGAGGATGGAATGAGAGAGGCGTGTAAATATAACAGTGGCAGATTATGCACAATGTACATCCATTTCTCTGGTACAACATTTCAGAAAAATACAGGATACAAACAAATGTATGCTTTTGAGTAGTAAAAGTGACTTTCATTTTCACTAGATGAGGCAGTACTGGCTTTAGGGCTATACGGGCACACTGTCTCCTTGTTCTATGCAGGATAACAAAGTAGGCAGAGATACTCTGCTGTAACCGATGAATGAATTCCATGGTTTGATTGCAATCCAGGAATTGGCATCCTCTGTCCTTGCCAGCAACTTCTTAGCCAATCGAAGGGTTAGGGAGGAGTCATTCACATATCCCTTCCACCTATTCATCCATTTCTGATCCCCAAAGTCGCATCACCAAGTGTAGAGAGTAAGGCATCACATTACAATTTGGAATGTGTGCACGCTTGTGGATGCTTGCATGTATATCTACCTGGCCGGTGTGTGTGCGTGCATGCATGTTTGTACCTGGCCTTTGCGTGTGTGTACCTATTGGCCCATTCTCAGTGGCCTCCTCAGCAGGCTCTAAGCGCTCTGGCTCTCTGTCCGTGCCCTCAGAGTGGGAGTCTGACTGGCCATTGAGCAAGGGGACCTTCTCTCTAGCCGGGAGCGCTGCAGCTACAGGCTCACTAGTGGCCTCCAGGGTGGCCTTCACCACCGCATCCTCCTGCTGCTTCTGTAAGGCTGCCTGGAAGGGTGAGGGAGGGGGAACGGAGGGTCAATGACTGGGAGGGCAGCAGAATTAAGACATTTCTGTACAATCTCAAACTTTTCAAGGACTTCAAGCAGAAGATTCGGCAGGACGTGGACAGTGTGATCACGGTGGGGCGTGGCGAGGTAGTGACAGTGATCACAAAAAAATCTCTTAATAAAAAATGAAAGACAACAGAAGTTGATAAAAACTCTAATTAGGGAAATGTTTTAGAATCAGTGTTTTAAAGACGTCCTCCAGCTATTTCTGAACTTTTCCTGTTGAAAAGCGATATCCCAAGTATAAATAGGGGAGAGTGTGGTAAGTTGAGCCAAAGGGGAAAAGTGAGCCACCCTTGTTTCTAGGAAACCATACACAAAATTAATCAATCACCAAATATTTAGGAAGAGGTCATCATTTTCATGGACACTGAAGGAAGAAACTACATGGGAAAAGTGGTAAGCAAGTTGGTGAAAATAGTTTTTTTGGACTAAGTCAAGTTAACCTGTGTTAGAAGTTTCATGATGCTTGTATCTAAACCAAAGTAGATACTTTAAAGATTCTAAGGTTCTATACATCAGTTGGGGTCTCTATTAGGTTCAATATGAGGTCCTAAACATAGCATGAAGGTGCATCCTTGTAGCTGTGTTGGCTAATTCCCTGAGTGTACAAAACATTAAGAACACCTGCTCTTTCCATGACAGTCTGGTGAAGTCAGGTGAGCTATGATCCCTCACTTGTTAAATCCACTTCAAAACAGTGGAGATGAAGGGGATGAGACATGCTAAAGAAGAATTTTCAAGCCTCGAGACAATTGAGTGTGTGTGCCATTCAACAGCCAATTTTACAGATCTTGAGGAATTTTAAAAAAAGAATAAAAGGCAAATGTTTCACAATCCAGGTGTGGAAAGCTTTTAAAGGTTACCCAAAAAGACGCATAGCTGCAATCGCTGCCAAAAGTGTTTCTACAAAGTATTGACTCAGGGGGTGTCAAGGCGCCGACAGAGATGGCCGCCTCGCTTCGCGTTCCTAGGTAACTATGCAGTTTTTTTTACGTGTTATTTCTTACATTAGTACCCCAGGTCATCTTAGGTTTCATTACATACAGTCGAGAAGAACTACTGAATATAAGATCAGCGTCAACTCACCATCTGTACGACCAAGAATATGATTTTCGCGAAGCGGATCCTGTGTTCTGCCTTTCAAACAGGACAACGGAATGGATCCCATGCAGCGACCCAAAAAAACGACTCCGAAAAAGAGGGAAACGAGGCGGTCTTCTGGTCAGACTCCGGAGACGGGCACATCATGCACCACTCCCTAGCATTCTTCTCGCCAATGTCCAGTCTCTTGACAACAAGGTTGATGAAATCCGAGCAAGGGTAGCATTCCAGAGGGACATCAGAGACTAACGTTCTTTGCTTCACGGAAACATGGCTCACTGGAGAGACGCTATCGGAGGCGGTGCAGCCAGCGGGCTTCTCCACGCATCGCGCCGACAGAAACAAACATCTTTCTGGTAAGAAGAGGGGCGGGGGCGTATGCCTTATGGCTAACGAGACATGGTGTGATGAAAGAAACATACAGGAACTCAAATCATTCGGTCCACCTGATTTAGAATTCCTCACAATCAAATGTCGACCACATTATCTACCAAGAGAATTCTCTTCGATTATAATCACAGCCGTATATATCCCCCCCAAGCAGACACATCGATGGCTCTGAACGAACTTTATTTGACTCTTTGCAAACTGGAATCCATTTATCCGGAGGCTGCATTCATTGTAGCTGGGGATTTTAACAAGGCTAATCTGAAAACAAGACTCCCTAAATTTTATCAGCATATCGATTGCGCAACCAGGGGTGGAAAAACCTTGGATCATTGTTACTCTAACTTCCGCGACGCATAAGGCCCTGCCCCGCCCTCCTTTCGGAAAAGCTGACCACGACTCCATTTTGTTGATCCCTGCCTACAGACAGAAACTAAAAAAAGAAGCTCCCACGCTGAGGTCTGTCCAACGCTGGTCCGACCAAGCTGACTCCACACTCCAAGACTGCTTCCATCACGTGGACTGGGATATGTTTCGTATTGCGTCAGATAACAATATTGACAAATACGCTGATTCGGTGTGCGAGTTTCATTAGAACGTGCGTTGAGATGTCGTTCCCATAGCAACGATTAAAACATTCCCTAACCAGAAACCGTGGATTGATGGCAGCATTCGCGTGAAACTGAAAGCGCGAACCACTGCTTTTAATAATACAAATATACAAATACAAACAGTGCAGCTATTCCCTCCGCAAGGCTACCAAACAAGCTAAGCGTCAGTACAGAGACAAAGTAGAATCTCAATTCAACGGCTCAGACACAAGAGGCATGTGGCAGGGTCTACAGTCAATTACGGACTACAAGAAGAAAACCAGCCCAGTCACGGACCAGGATGTCTTGCTCCCAGGCAGACTAAATAACTTTTTTTCCCGCTTTGAGGACAATACAGTGCCACTGACACGGCCTGCAACGAAAACATGCGGACTCTCCTTCACTGCAGCCGAGGTGAGTAACACATTTAAACGTGTTAACCCTCGCAAGGCTGCAGGCCCAGACGGCATCCCCAGCCGCGCCCTCAGAGCATGCGCAGACCAGCTGGCCGGTGTGTTTACGGACATATTCAATCAATCCCTATACCAGTCTGCTGTTCCCACATGCTTCAAGAGGGCCACCATTGTTCCTGTTCCCAAGAAAGCTAAGGTAACTGAGCTAAACGACTACCGCCCCGTAGCACTCACTTCCGTCATCATGAAGTGCTTTGAGAGACTAGTCAAGGACCATATCACCTCCACCCTACCTGACACCCTAGACCCACTCCAATTTGCTTACCGCCCAAATAGGTCCACAGACGATGCAATCTCAACCACACTGCACACTGCCCTAACCCAGCTGGACAAGAGGAATACCTATGTGAGAATGCTGTTCATCGACTACAGCTCGACATTCAACACCATAGTACCCTCCAAACTCGTCATCAAGCTCGAGACCCTGGGTCTCGACCCCGCCCTGTGCAACTGGGTACTGGACTTCCTGACGGGCCGCCCCCAGGTGGTGAGGGTAGGCAACAACATCTCCACCCCGCTGATCCTCAACACTGGGGCCCCACAAGGGTGCGTTCTGAGCCCTCTCCTGTACTCCCTGTTCACCCACGACTGCGTGGCCACGCACGCCTCCAACGCAATCATCAAGTTTGCGGACGACACAACAGTGGTAGGCTTGATTACCAACAACGATGAGACGGCCTACAGGGAGGAGGTGAGGGCCCTCGGAGTGTGGTGTCAGGAAAATAACCTCACACTCAACGTCAACAAAACTAAGGAGATGATTGTGGACTTCAGGAAACAGCAGAGGGAACACCCCCCTATCCACATCGATGGAACAGTAGTGGAGAGGGTAGCAAGTTTTAAGTTCCTCGGCATACACATCACAGACAAACTGAATTGGTCCACTCACACAGACAGCATCGTGAAGGCGGCGCAGCAGCGCCTCTTCAACCTCAGGAGGCTGAAGAAATTCGGCTTGTCACCAAAAGCACTCACAAACTTCTACAGATGCACAATCGAGAGCATCCTGGCGGGCTGTATCACCGCCTGGTACGGCAACTGCTCCGCCCACAACCGTAAGGCTCTCCAGAGGGTAGTGAGGTCTGCACAACGCATCACCGGGGGCAAACTACCTGCCCTCCAGGACACCTACACCACCCGATGTTACAGGAAGGCCATAAAGATCATCAAGGACAACAACCACCCGAGCCACTGCCTGTTCACCACGCTATCATCCAGAAGGCGAGGTCAGTACAGGTGCATCAAAGCTGGGACCGAGAGACTGAAAAACAGCTTCTATCTCAAGGCCATCAGACTGTTAAACAGCCACCACTAACATTGAGTGGCTGCTGCCAACACACTGACTCAACTCCAGCCACTTTAATAATGGGAATTGATGGGAAATGTAAAATATATCACTAGCCACTTTAAACAATGCTACCTTATATAATGTTACATACGTATGCATATGAGATGAATAATGTAGGGTATATACTGTACTCTATATCATCTACTGCATCCTTATGTAATACATGTATCACTAGCCACTTTAACTATGCCACTTTGTTTACATACTCATCTCATATGTATATACTGTACTCGATACCATCTACTGTATCTTGCCTATGCTGCTCTGTACCATCACTCATTCATATATCTTTATGTACATATTCTTTATCCCCTTACACTGTGTATAAGACAGTAGTTTGAATTGTTAGTTAGATTACTTGTTGGTTATTACTGCATTGTCGGAACTAGAAGCACAAGCATTTCGCTACTCGCATTAACATCTGCTAACCATGTGTATGTGACAAATAAAATTTGATTTGATTATTTGATTTACTTATGTAAAATTAGATATTTGCAAACATTTATAAAAACATGTTTTCACGTCATCATTGTGGGGTAGTGTTTAGATGGGTGAAAAAATATATAATATTTAAACACTTGAATTCAGGCTGTAAAACAAAATGTGGAATAAGTCAAGGGGTATGAACACTTCTTGAAGGCACTGTAGGTTGACAATTATTTGAAAATATGTCCGTTAATTCATAGTGATTTTGCAAAAGAAAAGCCACGCATTTCAATGCATGCCACTGGAACACCTAACATATGTCATACTTTGACTAAAACTATGACTTATTGACATGGGTAAGCTCTGGTCATCGTCTTTCAGCTCAGAAAAGTGGATTCCTACTGGTGAAGGCGTTTAAAAAGACAAAAGCGTTTGTGATGGTGTTAAATTGTGTTTGGTTTTAAAACGGTAGTGGTAATATTTTATTCAGTACAGAAATTTGTAGGTGGCTTAAAAGAAAACTCCACCAAAAAACAATATTTTGGTATTTGTTTCATTAGTCCATTGTTGATATAGTCCCAACATGTTTTGCATGTTGTGCATGTCAGCAACTTGATTGCTGACATGCAAAACATTTTGTGACTATATCAACAAAGGACTAATGAAACAAATACCAAAAGATAGTTTTGGGGTAGAACGGTCCTTTAACTTAGCCTGTCCTGCAGCTCAACAGACCCCATGACCGTAAGTTGTGCCAAGAGACCACTGTTTTTGGACAAGCTATGGTTTTCAAAACACATTTTTACATGAATTCTGATTATTTCTGGGGATAAACATCATCCTGAAATATATCTAGATATCTTTGTTAGAAAGAATACTATATTTTCCTTGGAGTGATGCTGAATGTAAAAAAATATATAAAAAAATTGCCCAACTTACCCCACTCTCCCCTATAGTAATGTGCACACACTTATGGATAAAAAATAAAATAAAATGTTTCGCTTAAAACAGTGCTTTTTTGACAACAGCAAACTTCAAGAAGTATTGCATTCAAGGAGTTGGTCTGATGTGATGTCATTGTCCTACCCACTTGCTTGAGGAAGATGTGGAGTGCATAGAATGTTGTTGTGTGTACCTGTTGTTGTGCCAGCTGGACCTGGTAGAGCTGCTGCATGTACTGTTGGTAGTGTTGTTCCTGTAGCTGGTGTATGAGACCCAGCTGCTGCTCAGGGCTCTCTGGGTACTGCTGGGCAGCATACTGCTGGAACTGCACCGCCGTCTGGGCATTCAGTGCTGCCATGATCTGCTGTCTGCACACAGGGAGAGGGAGGATGGAGGAGAGTCAACTCAGCACCCTTCCTTCAACAAACACTGGACTACTGTAGAGAGGTAAAGCTGAAGCTAAAGAAACTGATAATCTATCATACACACAGACACAGTACTCACTTCTGCTGCTCCACCCGTAGCCTCTCCTCCTCCAACTGCCTCCTCTCCTCCTCCTCCCTATTCAGCCTCTCCTCCTCTTCGATCATCTGTCTCTCCTCCTCCTGCCTCTGTCGCTCCCTCTCTTCATCCTCGCGGCGCTGTCGTTCCTCCTCCTCCCTCCTGAGGTAAGATGGAAGGAAAGAGACAAAAACACGACAAACTTGAGTAAACTCCCTAAGTCCTAGGGTAGTTTCCACCATGTTGCTGTCATGGGCAGAAATGTCTGTCCTCCTGGACAACTTACCGTTTCCTCTCCTGCTCATCCTTCTCTATTTGGTGGGAGGTGACATAGGGTGCAAATAAATTACAGCATTTGTTCAACAGCTTGACAAACTCCACCATAGCCTCCTCCTTCTCCATGTTACCCAGAGCAGCCCACTCTTTCCTAAAGGGGAAAGAGGGATAGTATAGTTTTTTTGTACTGTATATGTTCAATTTCTCACTTTTGTTTATTTTACTTTCTTTGGCAATATAAACATATGTTCCCATGGCAATAAAGCCCCTTTGAATTTAAATTAGAGTGGGAGATAGAGATGGGGGACAACTTTTTCACACTGAGCTGTGAAAAACCTGGATTCCAAACGGTTTCCTCACGTTTCCTGAAACACAGCTGCAGCAGTAGTGCTGGAGCATCAGCTGGAGTTAAAAAGTCACACACACTGGGGTGGGGGTGGTTTACCTGCGGTCATTTCCCAGGACGTCAAAGAAGCCCACCTCTGGAGAGGCGTCGAGGTTGTATGGCCCCAGTAACACCTGCTTGTGGAGGGCCACCAGACGAAGCTTCTCTTCATAGGTGGGGTGGAAGGCCTTGCCATCCTTATCTGAGGACAAGACAAACCAGCTAATGGGCTAGACTCTGCAACACACTATCAAGGCAAATAATATGTTGATCAGTCATTGCTAGACAGGCCTATATTGGAAATGGCACACAGAACATCTTGTTGCTAAGCGTGTTGCTAGCGAATGGTGACTGACATGTCCCTTTTACAGTGTATACAGTCAGCGAAAAAGTTAGCCATGTCAGACCTTTGTCGTAGAAAAGCCTCAATTTAGACCAGATCGAATGATGAGAGAAAGACATGCTCTCTAAATGTGCACTCCTTATATTGCCAATGCCCTTTGGGAGAAATTAACAATGACTGCAATGCACAGCTTCACTGAAGAATAGGAGAAGTCCAGCTTTAGAACCTGTTTACACAATGTTGTGACTATATTAAAGCAGAAATCCACAGATTGTGGGTGAACCTATGCCTCCCCACTTCTTGTGTAGTGTTTTCACTTTGAACGAAAACAAGGCAGTTGAGCCCTGAGCCACCTTGGGTTGGACTTTTATGCTAGGTGTGTCTCTGCTAATCCGCATACTCGAATGACCCTACTGCCCCAGAGCTGGAGAGGAAGTGAAAGTCACTTGAAACCTAATACTTCAGCCGCCAGAAACAAAGAGCAGACTGGGCCAACAAGCATCATTCTCTGTTCTTGGATCTGAATCAACTCAACCCCAAAATATAAAAAGCAGCGAGAAAGACTGCTAATGACCAATCCATAAACATGATAAACTGGATTAATTTTAACCGATGGAAGTGTGACTGACATGGCCACCGTTCTCATGGACTGGTAACGTTAGGTAAGTGTTGGGTTACGTTTTTAGCCTGCTAGCTACGTTAGCTACTAACCTTAATGTGTTCAATGTTCAAGCTAGCAGCTAACAAGGCTACCTAACATCTGAATTTGGACTGTTTTGTACTCGAAGGAATCTAACGATACCATCATGTAGCGACACTGCATAAACCCCAACAAGATGCTCAATGCCTTTATTTCAACTAGGTACAGTCAGCTAGCTGAAGCTAGATATGCAGATTGTTTACATGGTAGTGTCTCTCGTTTGTAGATGATAATGCTAACTAGCTAGGTGGTAAGACAGCAGTTTCTGTCCAGGACCACCCCCCAAAAATGCTTCTAGCTATACCATTTGGTCAGATATGTTTCTGTACATTGCCAATTACTTTATTTTTTAATTGGCAAGATAAGCAAATGTAGGTACGACATGCCAGCAACAAACGCTGACACGACAATTCCAAGTGTAACTGATTAAATTATGAAAGACAAGCATTGTAATTTTGAATTCCATAGGGTGTGGAAGATGTAAAAAATAATAATAACATCGTTGTTTATCAACAATGACAAGCCACTGGTGTTTAACTTCGATGCAAAATTACTGAGGATAACAGTGCTGATATTGCCACTCCTATTTGCCATATCTTCTATCTAAGCCTACTAGAAAGTGTGTGCCCTCAGGCCTGGAGGGAAGCAAAAGTCATTCCGCTACCCAAGAATAGTAAAGCCCCCTTTACTGGCTCAAATAGCCGAACAATCAACCGATTACCAATCCCTACTAAACTTTTGGGGGGAAAAGACATGACCAGATACAATGCTATTTTACAGTATACAAATTGACAGCAGACTTTCAGCATGCTTGTAGGGAAGGACATTCAACAAGCACAGCAATTACACAAATGACTGATGATTGGCTGAGAAATTCATGATACAAAGATTGTGAGAGCTGTGTTGTTTTTTTCTTTGAGGCTTTTGACATTATTGATCACAGTCTGTTGATGGAAAAATGTATGTGTCATGGCTTTAGACCCCCTGCTATGTTGTGGATAAAGCATTACCTGTCTAACAGAAGGGTGTTCTTTAATGGAAGACTTTCCAAAATAATCCAGGTAGAATCAGGAATCCCCCAGGGCAGCTGACTAGGCCCTTACTTTTATCAATTTTACTTATGAAATTTCACTGGCCTTGAGTAAAGCCAGTGTGCCTATGTATGAGGATGACGCAACACTATACACGTCAGCTACTACAGCGAGTGAAATCACTGCAGCAATTAAAGAGCTGCAGTTTCAGAATGGCGGCAAGGAATAAATTCCTAAACATTTCAAAAACTAAAAGCATTGTAGTTGGGACAAATGATTCACTAAAACCTAAACAGCAACTGAATCTTGTAATAAATCAATGTGGAAATTGGGCAAGTTAAGGTGACTAAAGTAACCCTGGATTGTAAACGGTCATGGTCAAAACATGTTGATACAACAGTAGCTAAGATGGGGAGGAGTCTTTCCAAAATAAAGCTCTGCCTTAACAACAGTATCAATAAGGCAGATCCTACAGGCTGTAGTTTTGTCGCACCTGGACTACTGTTCAGTCATGTGGTCAGGTGCCACCAAGAGGGACCTCGGAAAAATCCAATTGGCTCAGAACAGGGCGGCATGGCTGGCCCTTAAAAGTACACTAACAATAATATGCATTTCTTGAGCCATTCTCATGGCTCAGATTTGAGGAGAGACTGACTTCATAATTACTAGCACACAGCTCGGACAACCATGCATACCTCACAAGACATGCCACCAAAGGTTTCTTCAAAATCCTCAAGTCAAGAACAGACTATGGGAGGTGCACAGTACTACATAGAGCCATGGCTACATTGAACTCTTTTCCACATCAGGTAACTGATGCAAGCAGTAGAATAGGATTTTTAAAAACGATACAATTATACCATATTGAACAGGGGGACTGGGGACTGTGCAGACACACATGTACACATGGATGTTGTATTGTAAATATGTGATAGTGGAGAAGTGGCCTGAGGGAACACACTAAATGTATTGGGTAAAGTGTTATGAAATGTAATGTCATATTGTTAACTGTATGTAACTGTATTAATGTAGCTGGACCCCAGGAAGAGTAGCTGCTGCCTTGTCAGCAGCTAGATGGGGATGATTAATAAACCCAAAATACAACATTTCTCAGGGAGATACTGGTGGAGACAGTCTGATTTCAAGTTAACCTAAGACTGTGCATGTTGTGGTTGTGCAAACACCAACACTGAAGAATTAAGAAATGCTGTATACATCTTCTGTTTTACTTTGTGAATCAATAATTATTTTGTTGGTAATTGACCAAGGTAAGAAATGCTGTATTTGCATTTTCTATTATGCTTTGGGATTCAATAATTATTTTGTTGGTAAAATACCAAAATCGTTAGCCATGTTTGCCTGTTTAGCACATCGCCTGTATATAAACAGCATTGATTCCTACCTAGTGTGAACTACCCACCAGAACCGGCCGTGATTGGGAGTCCCATAGGGTGGCGCACAATTGGCCCAGCGTTGTCCGGGTTAGGCGGTCATTGTAATTAAGAATTGGTTTGTAACGGACTTAAAATAAATATCCAGCGTAGTCAGTATAGTAAACAATGGCTCATCTGCATGACATATTGGTGGACCATGGGCCATGAAGTCATAGGATGGTACATTAGCATCTTACACTGGTAAGAACAAAACACTACATATAAAATCATAATAAAAAAAAAAAAAGTCCTCTGTCAACTGTGTTTATTTTCAACTTAACATGTGTAAATATTTGTATGAACATAAGATTCAACGGACAAACTGAACAAGTTCCACAGACATGTGACTAACAGAAATTGAATGTGTCCCTGAACAAAGGGGGGAGGTAAAAAATAAATAAAAAATCAGTATCTGGTGTGGCCACCAGCTGTATTAAATACTGCAGTGCATCTCCTCCTCATGGACCGCACCAGATTTGCCAGTTCTTGCTGTGAGCCATTACCCCACTCTTCCACCAAAGCACCTGCAAGTTCCTGGACATTTCTGGGGGGGGCTAGCCCTCACCCTCCGATCCAACAGGTCCCAGATTGAGATCCGGGCTCTTAGCTGGCTATGGCAGAACACTGACATTCCGGTCTTGCAGGAAATCACGCACAGAACGAGCAGTATGGCTGGTGGCATTGTCATGCTGGAGGGTTATGTCAGGATGAGCCTGCAGGAAGGGTACCACATGAGGGAGGAGGATGTCTAACCTGTAACGCATGGCATTGAGATCGCCTGCAATGACAACAAGCTCAGTCCGATGATCCTGTGACACACCATCCCAGACCATAACGGACCCTCCACCTCGATCCTGCGCCAGAGTACAGGCCTCGTTGCAACGCTCATTCCTTCGACGATAAACGCGAATCCGACCATCACCCCTGGTGAGACAAAACCGCGGCTCATCAATGAAGAGCACTTTTTGCCAGTCCTGTCTGGTCCAGCGACAGTGGGTTTGTGCCCATAGACGACATTGTTGCCAGTGATGTCTGGTGAGGACCTGCCTAAAAACAGGCCTACAAGCCCTCAGTCCAGCCTCTCTCAGCGTATTTCAGACGGTCTGAGCACTGATGGAGGGATTGTGCGTTCCCGGGTTAACTCAGGCAGTTGCCATCCTGTACCTGTCCTGCAGGTGTGATGTTCGGATGTACCGATTCTGTGCAGGTGTTGTTACACGTGGTCTCCCACCGCGAGGACGATCAGCTGTCCGTCCTGTCTCCCTGTAGCGCTGTTCGGTGTCTCACAGGACGGACATTGTAATTTATTGCCCTGGCCACATCTGCAGTCCTCATGACTCCTTGCAGCATGCCTAAGGCACGTTCACACAGACGAGCAGGGACACTAGGCATCTTTGTTTTTCCAGAGTCAGTAGAAAGGCCTCTTTAGTGTCCCAAGTTTTCATAACTGTGACCTTAATTGCCTACCATATGTAAGTTGTTGGTGTCTTGACGACCGTTCCACAGGTGCATGTTCATTCATTGTTTATGATTCATTGACCAAGCACGGGAAACAGTGTTTAAACCCTTTATAATAAAGATCTGAAACGTTATTTGGATTTATACGAATTATCTTTGAAAGACAGGGTCCTGAAAAAGGGACGTTTATTTTATTTTTTGCTGAGTTTACTATCTATGTTATCAAAATCAATGTTTATTTGGCATATGCACAGGATACAGTGGGGGTGTATAAAGGGAATATGATGGTATGAATTTTTTGTTCATACAAGTACTTTGAGTATAGTTAAGAAATGTATTAATTCTCTCTCAAAACCGTGCGTATGTTCACATTATTTACTAATATTCCATCAATATTATGTTATCAAATCAATGTTTATTTTTCAGCATATGCATAGGATACAGTGGTGTGTATACAGTGTGTCATTCTGTACCATTACCAACCAGGCAAGAACATCAGTGCAAGGGGCTTGGTAGGAAACTTTTGTTGATACAGAATGGCAGCCATTCTATGGCAGCCACAACTATTTAACCTTTTCCTGGTGAAACAAATGAATATACAATTACATTAGAATCAATACTATGAAAACTTGGAAAGGCCATTGACACTTGCGCTAATAATTTCAGTGATGTGATTTCTCTCTCGCATCAGCATTAACACTGCTGTAGTAACAGATCCACGGATGAATGGGACTACTTAATGCATGACAAAAGACTTGACTCATGTAAGACTTGACTCTTGACTCATCTATTTTGTTTAGTGCCTCATGATGCTGCCACCCCCGTTCATCACAGTTGGGATGGTATTCTTTGGTTTGCAAGCATCCCCCTTTTTCCTCCAAACATAACGATGGTCATTATGGCCAAACGGTTCTATTTTTGTTTCATCAGACCAGAGGTCATTCCTCCCAGAATTACAATCTTTGTCCCCATGTGCAGTTGCAAACGGTAGTCTGGCTTTTTTATGGCAGTTTTAGAGCAGTGGCTTCTTCCTTGCTGAGTGGCCTTTCAGGTTATGTCGATATAGGACTTGTTTTACTTTTGTACCCGTTTCCTCCAGCATCTTAACAAGCGCCTTTGCTGTTGTTCTGGGATTGATTTGCACTTTTCACACCAAGGTATGTTCATCTCTACGAGACAGAACGCGCCTCCTTCCTGATCAGTATAACGGCTGCATGGTCCCATGGTTGTTTATACTTGCGTACTATTGTTTGTACAGATGAACGTGGTACCTTCCGGCGTTTGTAAATTGCTCCCAAGGATGAACCAGAATTGTGGAGGTCCACAATTTTTTCTTCTGGGGTCTTGGCTGATTTCTTTAGATTTTCCCATGATGTCAGGCAAAGAGGCACAGAGTTTGAATGTAGGCTTTGAAATACATCCACAGGAACAACTCCAATTATTTCAACTGATGTCAATTAGCCTATCAGAAGCATCCTAAGCCATGACATAATTTTCTGGAATTTTCTAAGCTGTTTAAAGGCACAGTCAACTTAGTGCATGTAAACTTCTGACCCACTGGAATTGTGATACAGATAATTGTAAGTGAAATAATGTCTGTAAACAATTGTTAGAAAAATGACTTGTCATGCACAAAGTAGATTTCCTAACAGACTTGCCAAAACTATAGTTTGTTTACAAGAAATTTGTGGAGTGGTTGAAAAACGAGTTATAATGAGTCCAACCTAAGTGTATGTAAACTTCAACTGTAATTCACAATTAAACATTACAATTAAAAGTGACTCTCACCCAAAATTGGGACAATTACATGACAACTGAACACTTGTAGAACTTAAATAAACACACACATACAAGGCAGGACATACAGTTCATATGAAAAGACCCCTTGACTTTCTCCACATCATTACGTTACAGCCTTATTCTAAAACGGATTAAATAAATACAAATCCTCAATCTACACACAATACCCCATAACGACAAAGCGAAAATAGGTTTGTAGTAATTTTTGCATTTTTTTGGACAAAAATACCTAATTTATATAAATTTGGATTCTGGGTAAACTTTGAACATTGCTATACTAGAGACATGATAGATCAGAAGTAATACTATAGTATCTGAGGGATGATAGAGAATGGTTGTTATATCAGAAGTTAATGGTTATCTGTAGGAGTCAGATGGCTTTGGAATGTGTAGGGGAGACAGGCGGAGATCTTAGAACCAAAGGAGAGGGGGAATGTATAACATTTACATTATGTCAGGATATGTTATTGTTAGACATCAGGGATCCTATGGGAGAAGAGAGAGTCTGGTATCAATAACCATGACAGCCTTGAGTTGGGGAGGAGTGAGAACTTTGGGGTAAAGGTCAGGTTAGATGAGGAAGAACAGATATCACTAAGGTTCTGTCTAGTAACAGAGATGCATTGGCTGTTTTGTTGCGGAGGAGACTTAGCCTCAGAGAAAGGGTTAAATATAAGTGCTTGTGTGAAATTTCATTTTTTTGAATCCAGCTGTATCGACCCTTTGGATAGAATTAAACTTGGTTAAGCTTCTCTATTGTCCGTCAGTTATTTACTCTGAAAATTAGAACCTAACAATAAGTATTCAGACTCTTTGCTATGAGACTCGAAATTGAACTCAGGTACATATTGTTTCCATTGATCATCCTTGAGATGTTTCTACAACTTGATTGAATTCCACCTGTGGTAAATTCAATTGATTGGCCATGATTTGGAAAGGCACACACCTGTCTATATAAAGGTCCCTCAGTTGACAGTGCATGTCAGAGCAAAAACCAAGCCAGAAGGTCGAAGGAATTGTCCGGAGAGCATAGATGAGGCACAGATCTGGGAAGGGTACCAAAACATTTCTGCAGCACTGAACGTCCAAGAACACAGTGGCCTCCATCATTCTTAAATGGAAGAAGTTTGGAACCACCAAGACTCTTCCTAGAGCTGTCCGCCCGGCCACACTGAGCAATCAGGGGAGAAGGGCCTTGGTCAGGGATGTGACGAAGAAGCCGATTGTTCATCTGTGGAGATAGGACAACCTTCCAGAAGAACAACTCTCTCTGCAACACTCCACCAATCAGGCTTTTATGGTAGAGTGGCCAGATGGAATCCACTCCTCAGTAAAAGGCACATGACAGTCCGCTTGGAGTTTGTAAAAGGCACCTTTTGGTCTGATGAAACCAAGATTGAACTCTTTGGTCTGAATGCCAAGCGTCACGCCTGGAGGAAACCCTACGGTGAAGCATGGTGGTTGCAGCATTATGCTGTGGTGGGGATATTTTTCAGCGGAAGAGACTGGGAAACTAGTCAGGATTGAGGGAACAATGAACAGAGCAAAGTACAGAGAGATCATTGATGAAATCCTGCTCCAGAGGGCTCAGGACATTATACCGGGGCAATGGTTCACCTTCCAACAGGACAGAGACCCTAAGCACACACCCAAGACAATGCAGGAGTGGTTTCAGGACAAGTCTCTGAGTGGCCCAGCCAGAGCCCGGACTTGAACCAGATCGAACATCTCTGGAGACCTGAAAACGCTCCCCATCCAACCTGACAGACCTTGAAAGGTGCTGCAGAGAAGAATGTGAGAAACTCCCCAAATACAGGTGTGCCAAGCTTGCCAAAGACTCAAGGCTGGAATTACTACCAAATGTGCTTCAACAAAGTAACGAGTAAAGGGTCTGAATTCTTATGTATTTGCAAACTTTTCTAAAAACTTTTGATTTGTCATTATGGGGTATTGTGTGTAGACTGACGAGGGGGGGAAAAACAATTTAATGAATTTTAGAATAAGGCTATAATGTAACAAAATGTGGTACAAGTCAAGGAGTCTGAATACTTTTTGAATGCACTAGCTATCAGCTCCCAGGTAAAAAGCCTACATGGTGCCACAGCCTCTCGTGAGGCCAGTACCAACCACACACAGCAGTTTGGAATGACGACCCTTTTGCCAGGTCCTACACCTCCAGACCACAAACCTATGTGCTGAAAGGTGGGAACCAGGAGCAACACCTACTAGGTCATCAGAGCAGGTAAGACCGCATTGCATCCTAACGGGCCTGCTACAGAGGTTACATTTTCAATGGCTTAAGTGCATTTTATCATGTGAATTGAAATAATGAGACTAAGTTGATTTGGTTGGTTTCTGTACCAGATAGAACGCCACATGGATACTTTTGATGGTGATGCACATAGTGTAGCTAAAGGGTTAGGATGTTCGTCATCATCTATGGTTGACTTGGTTTCTTCCATCCAACAGGTCCAAACTATCCTGCGCATTATAGGTTGACATTGGGAAAACATTTTTACATCAATAGTACACGGTACATTGCAGTCATTTCCTGTATATATCAGACTGCATCCTATGCATATACCAAAAAAAGGTGATTTTGATCACATAATATTTATGGAACATGAGTACATTATAGCGAGAACACACCATTTATGAATTCAACCACTTCTTCAATGCTGTCCAGGATTGTGAATCACCATCAATGCTGTGTTGACATTACCACCAAATAAGTCTGTCACAACAATGTCCTTTACATACAGTGCACTCGGTATTCAGACCCTTTACTCTGTACTTTGCTGAAGCACTTTTGGCAGCGATTACAGCCTTGAGTGTTCTTGGGCATGACACTACGAGCTTGGCACATCTGTATTTGGGGAGTTTCTTCCATTCTTCTCTGCAGATCCTCTCAAGCTATGTCAGATTGGATGGGGAGCGTTGCTGCACAGCCATTTTCAGGTCTCTCCAGAGATGTTCGATTGGGTTCAAGTACGGTCTCTGGCTGGGTCACTCAAGGACGTTCAGAGACTTGTCGCGAAGCCACAGCATGATGCTGCCACCACTATGGTTCACTGTAGGGATGGTGCCAGGTTTCCTCTAGACGTGACACTTGGCATTCAGGTCAAAGAATTCAATCTTGGTTTCATCAGACCAGAGAATCTTTTTTCTAAATGGTCTGAAAGTCCTTTAGGTGCCTTTTGGCAAACTCCAAGTGGGCTCTCATGTGCATTTTACTGAGGAGTGGCTTCTGTTTGGCCACACTACCATAAAGGCCTGATTGGTGGAGTGCTGCAGAGATGGTTGTTCGTCTGGAAGTTTCTCCCACCACAGAGGAACTCTGGAGCTCTAACAGAGTGACTATCGGCTTCTCGGTCACATCCCTGACCAAGGCCCTTCCTCGATTGCTCAGTTTGGCTGGGCGGCCAGCTCTAGGTAGTCTTGGTGGTTCCAAACTTCTTCCAATGAAGAATGGAGGCCACTGTGCTCTTGGACTTTCAATGCTGCCGACATTTTTTGGTACCCATCCCCAAATCTGTCCGACACAATCTTGTCTCGGAGCTCTATGGATAATTCCGTCGACCTCATGGCTTGGTTTTTGCTAACTGTGGGACCTTATATAGACAGGTGTTTGCATTTCCAATTCATGTCCAATGAATTGAAATTTAGCACAGGCGGACTCCAATCAAGTTGTAGAAACATTTCAAGGATGATCAATGGAAACAGGATGCACCTGAGATCAATTTCTAGTCTCATAGCAAAGGGTCTGAATACTTAAGTAAATAAGGCATCTTTTTTTAATTCTGAATAAATTATGGGGTAGTGATAAAAAAAACGATTGAATCCATTTTAGAATAAGGCTGTAACATAACAAAATGTGGAAAAAGTAAAGGGGTCGGAATACACTGTACATAGAATGTGGCGATGTGTATAACCATGTAAGATGTCATGCTAATGTAAAATCCTAAGATTTCATTAACCCATAAGTCCACCAATATGTCATGCAGATGAGCCATTGTTTACTTTACTGGCCATGATGGATATTCATTCAGTTGGGTTACTCTGGGTAAGAATCAATGCTGTATATAGGCAGGGAATGTGCTGAACAGGCAAACAAACTATTTTGGTCAATAACCAACAAAATAATTGAGTCACAAAGCATAACAGAAATTGCATACATTTCTTACCTCTTTCAGTGTTGGAGTTTTCACAACCACAACTTGTTGTCTCAGGTTCCCTCGAAATCAGACCGTGTTCACCAGTATCTCCCTGGGAAATACATGTTCGTGTGATGTTACTGTACCAAATTTTAAAGCTAGATACTTTTTGGGGGATTGGTCCGGTGCTGGAAATGCTGTCGACCACCTAGCTAGCATGATCATCTACACACGAAACACTATCATGTCAACAATCGGCACACCTAGCTTCAGCTAGCTAACGTTAGCTAGTTGAAATAAAGGCATTGAGCATCTTTTGGGGTTTATGCAGTGTAGCTACATGATGCTATTGTTAGATTCCTTTGAGTACAAAACAGTCTGAATACCAAATATGTTAGCTAGCTTAGCCATCTCAGCTAGCATGAACATTGAACACACTGAGGTTAGCAGCTAACATAACTAGCAGGTTAAACACGCAACCCAACACTTACCTAATGTTACCAGTTCATGAGAACGGGGGCCATGTCAGTCACTCTTCCACTTGTTAAAATTAATTCCAATGTTAATCCAGTTTATGGATTGGTCATGAGCAGTCTCTCGCTTCTTTTTCCCCTTTGGGATCAAGTTGATTCTGATCCAAGAACAGAGAATGATGCTTGTTGACTTCTGCTCTTTTTGTTTCTGGCGGCTGAAGCGTAAGGTTGTTAGTGACTTTCATTTCCTCTCCAACTCTGGGGGAGCAGAGTCATTTGAGTAGGCAGGATTAGCGCAGACACACCTAGCCCAGAAGGCCAGCCCAAGGAGGCTCAGAACTCAACCCCCTTGTTTTCGTTCAAAGTGAAAACACAACAAGAAGTGGGGTGGAACAGGGTCACCCACAACCTTCAGATTTCTGCTTTAAAAAGGTGTATATCGGAAGCGATGGTAATGGCATTGGCTCAAATGTATTTCCATGCTTATCCATTGGCTATGAAATGTGTATGTGGTCTACATTCAATGGCCCTTCAAAGGAAACAGGGACTTTCTTTTGATGTGAAGCCAAGTGCATTTAATTATGAAGATTGGAAGGCAGTCAGCCTACAATTAAGCAGTAAAAGTCAAGTCACTAAGGCACAGAAGGATCTCCAAAGGCTGACCTCTGAAAACTACACACTGCTTGTCGATGGGCTGAAAAACTGTCCGTGTCTCGAATCTGGCTTGCATACCACTTGTTTAAAAGGTTGTTCTATTTGATATCACTTTTTGACCGCACCCCTTTTTGATTTGAACAAAACTTTCCATGTATTACTTTTTTAATTTGTTAAATGCAACAATGTAAAAGATTTTGCTGAGTTACAGCTCATATTAAGAAATCAGTCAATTGAAATAAATTAATTAGGCCCTAATCTACGAATTTCCCATGACTGGGCAGGTGCGCAGCCATGGGTTGGCATAGACCCACAGACTTTGGAGCCAGGCCGACCCACTTGGGAGTCAGGCCCAGCCAATCAGAATGAGTTTTTCCCCACAAAAGGGCTTTATTACAGACAGAAATACAACTCCGCACCACCCCTCCGACCATCCTGCAGGTGAAGAAGCCAGATGGAGGTTCTGGGCTGGCATGGTTATACGTGGTCTGCGGTTGTGAGACTGGTTGGATATATTGCCAAATTGTCTAAAAAGAGGTTGGCGGCTTATGGTAGAGAAATTAACATTCAATTCTGTGGCAACAACTCTGGTGGACATTCGTGCAGTCAGCATGCCAATTGCATGCTCTGTGGCATTGTTTGCTTCTTGATATGCCACACCTGTCAGGTGGCAGGATTACCTTGACAAAAGGATAAAATGCTCACTAACAGGGATGTAAACAATTTTGTGCACAAAATGTTTGTGCGTATGGAACATTTGAGAACTTAGTGAAATGTTATTGGTCACATACACATATTTAGCAGATGTTATCGCGGGTGTAGCGAAATGCTTCTGTTCCTAGCTCCAAAAGTGCAGTAGTAACAATTCACAACAATACACATGAATCTAAAAGTAAAAGAAATGAATAAATATATAAATATAAAGGATGAGCACTCTCTGAGTGGCATACCTCCACCAGTCATATTTAGGATATAATTTTTATATATATGTATATAATTATTTTTTTTACAAATATGTTGTTTTTTGGATCAATTAGTATATTTGAGTTCAACCACAATATTTGTTGTATTATTTGTTCTGTATTTTCTGGTGGATTAAATTGAAATTGCAAACAACTTCATGGTTGTTTTAAAAATAGCAATAGTAAGCAGATGATTTCCTTTTCAAATTACTGAAAGTGAGAGGGTGTAATCTGAAAAGCGAAAAAGGTCTTTCTTGAACATAGGGTGAGACATTCTTACTAATTTGCTAGAGAACCAGTTTTCGATTTAAGTATAACTTTTGTATGACTGAAGCCTTTAGTGAGAGGTCTAATGTTTTAATATTTAATCATTTTTGCCCTCCAAATTCATTATATACAAAAGGCCTGTTTAACATTGTCTGGCTTGCTGTTCCAAATCAAATATAATATTTATTTATCATATCATCTAAAACACATTTTCTAGGTGTAGGCAAGACCATAAGCAAATAGGTATACTGGGATATGACTAAAGAGCTAATCAGGGGGATTTAAAAAACAAACAAACAGGTATTTGCCTTTTCATGGAAGCAAGATCTTACCTATTTTTGCTAACTTCTTATTAAAATTTGTCAGAGTGAGAATTTCTTTCAGGATATGTTCACTGAGAATACTATAATGGTCTGGTGGTGATGTGGATAATGTAAAAGTTGTAAACTCAGCAAAAAAAGAAACATCCCTTTTTAGGACCCTGTCTTTCAAAGATAATTCGTAACAATCCAAAAAACGTCACTTATCTTCATTATAAAGGGATTAAACACTATTTCCCATGCTTGTTCAATCAACAATAAACAATTAATGAACATGCACCTGTGGAAAGGTTGTTAAGACACTAACAGCTTACAGACAGTAGGCAATTAAGGTCACAGTTATGAAAACTTGGGACACTAAAAAGGCCTTTCTACTGACTCTGAAAAACACCAAAAGAAAGATGCCCAGGGTCCCTGCTCTTTTGCGTGAACACGCCTTAGGCATGCTGCAAAGAGGCATGAGGACTGCAGATGTGGCCAGGGCAATAAATTGTCATTTCCGTCCTGTGAGACACCTAAGACAGCGCTACAGGGAGACAGGACGGACAGCTGACCATCCTCGCAGTGGCAGACCACGTGTAACACACCTGCACAGGATCAGTACATTCGAACATCACACCTGCGGGACAAGTACAGGATGGAAACAACTGCCAGCCTATTGCGGACAGAGGCTGGACTGAGGTCTTGTAGGCCTGTTGTAAGGCAGGTGCTCACCAAACATCACAGGCAACAACGTCACGTATGGGCACAAACACACCGTCGCTGGACCAGACAGGACTGGCAAAAAGTCACGGTTGTGTCTCACCAGGGGTGATGGTCGCATTCGCGTTTATCGCAGAAGGAATGAGCGTTACAGAGGCCTGTACTCTGGAGCGGGATCGATTTGGAGGTGGAGGGTCCGTCATGTTCTGGGGCGCTGTGTCACAGCATCATCGGACTGAGCTTGTTGTCATTGCAGGCAATCTTAACACTGTGCATTACAGGGAAAACATCCTCCTCCTTCATGTGGTACCCTTCATACAGGCTCATCCTGACATAACCCTCCAGAATGACAATGCCACCAGTCATACTGCTCGTTCTGTGCGTGATTTCCTGCAAGACAGGAAGGTTAGCCCGGAGCTCAATTCCATTGAGCACGTCTGGGACCTGTTGGATCGGAGGGTGAGGGCTAGGTCCATCCCCCCCAAGAATGTCCAGGAACCTGCAGGTGCCTTGGTGGAAGAGTGGGGTAACATCTCACGGCAAGAACTGGCAAATCTGGTGCAGTCCATGAGGAGACGCACTGCCGTACTTAATGCAGCTGGTGGCCACACCGAATACTGACTAGCATTTGATTACCCCCCCCCTTTATTCAGGGAAACATTATTCCATTTCTGTTAGTCACATGTCTGTGGAACTTGTTCAGTTTGTCTCAGTTGTTGAATCTTGCTATGTTCATTCAAATATTTACAAGTTAAGTTTCCTGAAAATAAATGCAGTTGACAGTGAGAGGACAATTATTTTCTTGCTGAGTTTATTTGTTAGTGATCCACTACATAATATAGTACACGTATCATAATTTGGTTGTAATCCAGATGTTAGAAAAATTCTCGATCCTGAGGCTCTGGACTTAGTGTATGTAAACTTCTGACCCACTGGAATTGTGATACAGTGAATGATAAGTGAAATAATATGTCTGTAAACAATTGTTGGAAAAATTGCTTGTGTCATGCACAAAGTAGATGTGTTTTAATGACTCATACCTAAGTGTATGTAAACTTCAGACTTCAACTGTATATCTCACTAGGTCATGATATTTAAGCCTCCAAATATCCACAATTTACAGATCAACCGCTAAAAGGATTTCCAATACACTCACCTCAATTTGCTTTAAATATATGTACACACACACATATGTATCTTCATTGCCATCATTAACAATTAATATGCGTAATAATGTGCAAAGGATTGTTACCTATAACCTGGATTGCAATTACATTGCATTTTTGTCAAGCAATTATTCTACCAAAGAATAATTGTGATTCATCCTATAATTGTCCCTAATATCCTTACACCCCTTGCAACAAATGTGGGATACACACACACACACACAAAACCCCTTTGACCCAGAATCAACCATAAATTCAGATGCTCAATGGTTGTTACATCCCAGAGCCCAACTGATTTATGAATGCATATACAGTTACAGCTGTTTGAGCAAGCATGCAAGATTGAGCAAAAATAGGCACAAATTTGAGATTTGATTAACCAATGTCAAGTCCTAGGTAGAGATCAGATCCACCCCGTTCCCCTGAAACACATACACTTGTCCCCCTTGTGACCATTTTCGCAAGCATCTCTGTGCAGTCAGACCTTTGATGATTTTGTGCCACCAGGGCCACAATAATATGCCCCCTCTCTGATTGTCCGAGTGCGACCCCCCCCCCACGGGTTACTGCAGCCAGTTTTGCCAGCACTGCCACTACCTGGGTGGGGGTACCCCACCGGCTAGGTACAAGGTCGTCAAGGTTCTCATTAGCAGCTTTGAGAATTTCCTTGTACATTATGCTCTCCATCAGGGAGCTCTGGATTTGGAGGAACAACCCTGCCAAGCAAGCTCAGAGTCTTGAGGGGACGGTGCTGCTCTAGTCTGTCTCTGAACACATTTATCTTTCTGTTTTGGCTACATATAGGCAGCTCACAGGAGGCCCATAAAACAGATAAGGACTTCGCATTAGTGTCGTTCAGATGGGTGTCTAGGGTATAGGGTTGGGGACCGTTCCGTCATGATAGGGACAATAAAAAAAATGTGTATCCCTCATCTGCACAAAATTGAACACGCTCTCTCCACCCCTGCTCACAGACACATTGGTTCTGGGATATGCAACCATTTCCTTACTCACTTAATGCAACACATTCCCACTTTCCCAAGTGTTGCATTATATTGTGATAAATTGCAGGCCACACAACTTACCTAGAGAGTTTTCAGCTATACTTTTCATGACTGTTTATTTACCACCACAGACAGATGCTGGCACTAAGATTGCTTATTTCCTTATACAGCTGACTGAGTACAAACTCGAAATCACTCACCCAGACGCAGCGCTCCTAGTGGCCGGAGGCTTTAATGCAGAGGGAAACTTAAAAACTTAAAACTTCAACCTAATTTCTATTAACATGTTAAATGTGCAACCAGAAGGGGGAAAAAAAATCTAGATCACCTGTACTCCACACAGAGACTCGTACAAAGCTCTCCCTCGCCCTCCATTTGGTAAATTCGACCACAACTCTATCCTCCTGATTCCTGCTTACAAGCAAAAATTAAAGCAGGAAGCACCAGTGACTCGGTCTATAAAAAAGTGGTCAGATGAAGCAGATGCTAAACTACAGGACTGTTTTGCTATCACAGACTGCAACATGTTCCGAGATTCTTCTGACGGCATTGAGGAATACACGACATCAGTCACTGGCATTAACAACAAGTGTATCGAGGACTTGCCCCACAGTGACTGTACGTACATACCCCAACCAGAAGCCATGGATTACAGGCATCATTAGCACTGAGCTAAAGGGTAGAGCTGCCGCTTTCAAGGTGCGGGACTCTAACCCGGAAGCTTTTAAGAAGTCCTGCTATGCCCTGCGATGAACCGTCAAACAGGCAAAGAATCAATAGTTTCTCCATTGCACTCCACACTGCCCTTTCCCACCTGGACAAAAGGAACACCTATGTGAGAATGCTATTCATTGACTAAAGCTCAGCATTCAACACCATAGCACCCTCAAAGCTCATCAGTAAGCTAAGGATCCTGGGACTGAACACCTCCCTCTGCAACTGGATCCTGGACTTCCTGACGGGTCACCCCCAGGTGGTGAGGGTAGGTAGCAACACATCTGTCACGCTGATCTTCAACTGGAGCCCCCCCAGGGGTGCGTGCTTAGTCCCCTCCTGTACTCCCGGTTCACCCACGACTGCATAGCCAGGCATGACTCCAACACCATCATTAAGTTTGCAGACGACAACAGTAAGTTTGATCACTGACAACGACGGGACAGCCTATAGGGAGGAGGTCAGAGACCTGGTCGGATGGTGCCAGAATAACAACCTATCCCTCAACGTCACCAAGACTAAGGAGATGATTGTGGACTACAGGAAAAGGAGGACCGAGCACGCCCCCATTCTCATCGACGGGGCTGTAGTGGAGCAGGTTGAGAGCATCACGTTCCTTGGTGTTGACATCACCAACAAATTAGAATGGTCCAAACACACCAAGTCATTTGTGAAGAGGGCACAACAAAGCCTATTCCCCCTCAGGAGACTGAAAAGATTTGGCATTGCTCTGGAGATGCTCAAAAGGTTCAACAGCTGCAACATGGAGCATGACTGGTTGCATTACTGCCTGGTAGGGCTAAAAATTGTCAAAGACCCCAGCCACCCCAGTCATAGACTGTTCTCTCCACCGGAGTAGAGAGAACCGGTACCGGAGTGCCAAGTCTAGGACAAAAAGGCTTCTCAACAGTTTTTACCCCCAAGCCATAAGACTCCTGAACAGGTAATCAAATGCCTCCCCCCCCAACCAACCCCTCTTCTACACTGCTGCTACTCTGTTTATCATATATGCATAGTCACTTTAACCACACATTGATGTACATACTACCTCAATTGGCCTGACCAACCAGTGCTCCTGCACATTACATTGGCTAACCGTGTTATCTGCATTGTGTCCCGCCACCCACTTTTTACGCTACTGTGTTATTACACTCTGTTCATCATATAGGCATAGTCACTTTAACCATATCTTCATGTAAATACTACCTCAATCAGCCCGACTAACCTGTGTCTGTATGTAGCCTCGCTACTTTTATACCCTTGCTACTGTTATTTCACTATTGTTGTTTTTTCTTTACTTACTTGTTGTTCACCTTAAACCTTTTTTGCACTATTGGTTAGAACCTGTAAGTAAGTATTTCACTGTAACGCTGGATGCTACCGCTCCACCTGCCCATAAGACGTTAACATACTTGTATGCCATCTGCAAATATGAATAAAAAATTTAAATTACGGGCCGAGTTGGTTTAGCCTCAGAAAAAGACAAGGCGTCCATGATTGAGACTAGAGGTTGACCGATTAATCGGAATGGCCGATTAATTAGGGCCGATTTCAAGTTTTCATAACAATCGGAAATCTGTATTTTTTTTTATACCTTTACTTAACTAGTCAGTTAAGCACACATTCTTATTTTCAATGACGGTCTAGGAACGGTGGGTTAACGGTCTCATTCGGGGGCAGAACAACAGACTTTCATCTTGTCAGCTCGGGGGATCCAATCTTGCAACCTTACAGTTAACTAGTCCAACGCAATAACGACCTGCCTCTCGTTGCACTCCACAAGGAGACTGCCTGTTACGCGAATGCAGTAAGCCAAGGTAAGTTGCTAGCTAGCATTAAACTTATCTTATAAAAAACAATCAATGATTGATAACTAGTTAACTACACAGTTGATGATATTACTAGATATTATCTAGCGTGTCCTGCGTTGCATATAATCTGACTGAGCATACAAGCATACAAGTATCTAAGTATCTGACTGAGCAGTGGTAGGCAGAAGCGTAAACATTCATTCAAACAGCTCTTTCGTGCGTTTTGCCAGCAGCTCTACGTTGTGCGTCAAGCATTGCGCTGTTTATGACTTCAATGTTTATGACTACAAATAGATACAAATCGGCCAATTAAATAGGTATCGGCATTTTTGGTCCTCCAATAATCGTTATCGGCGTTGAAAAATCATAATCGGTGGACCTCTAATTGAGACCATGATTGCCTCAGAATGGGTGGGCTGGACATGGCGAGGGATGAGTTCAGATTGGTCTGCCATGTAGCATGCTTCTGTCTATAGCGTGAGCTGTTCAGTATGTGTAGGTTACACTTTCTAACATCTTTTTTTGAAAGATATCACGTAGTAGAACTGCAGAAGTGTTGCTCTCCACTTTCTGGAGGACCGCGTTTTGAAAATCAGTGGAATGCACGGTGGAATTAGAGTATGATAGCTAAGGAGATGGAGAGAACTCTGGTATTTTATTGCAAATATGCAGACGGAGTCATAAAGAGAACACACAGAAGGCTGTTGTATAAAACACCGTCTCCAGATTAAATCTAATGAAGGCAACTCATGACAGAGGGAGAAGCCTTCATCCACATATACGGGCAAGAGTCTACTGTTGGCTAACCCCATTTCGTACAAATTCGCGCAACCGTGGCATTCAAACGAGGCTGCAATGAAAAGTAATGGGACTGTATCGACTGTTGGCATTAAATATTGTTAATCATCAGTTACACTAGAGACATGAGGGGTGCCATAGTCTAGGGTTTACACCAGAAGTTAATGGTTATCTGTAGGAGGAATGTACATGGTGGACACAATTAAGCTTGGAATGTACAGAGTGAAGGAAACATAATCATGTGGCAGGCACTGATAAGGATGGAGAGCTGTGGAGTAGTGAGGAAGGGGGTAGAGGTCAGGTCATCTTATGAAAGAACAGCTTGTAGCCGTAGCACTTAACTTCCTACCTAGTAACAAAGATGTCATTTTTATATATGTATGAGAGAGAGAGCACGAGAGCGATTAATTATACACACACTACCACTGGTGGAAATATGCCTGCCTGTGTCTTATGCAGCTGTGTGACCCAATGGGTAAATAAACTTGGTTTAAGCTTTACTAAATTGTCCATTACATTTTATGAGATTAATTTAGAACCTAACAGCATCAATCTGGGGTGTGAACTACATTTCTATTCAAGAGTTGATTGACATGGTAATGGCCCGATAGTATTGGAAAAAAGTTTAATTTTTAAACAGACCCCTCTGACGCTGTACGTTAAATTGTGTCGTGTCATGCCGTAACGTACAGCACCCATAACGCAATTAATTCTGTGTCGTACAGCCTCTCTCCACCAGGTGTATGATTTGTGAAGTAATTTTATTCATATCTCAGAGCCATTCGCATTGCTAGTTATAGCCTAATGTTCGCTCAAAGTTGACCCATTTTGCATACTTCATATCATATATTTTTTAAATTTAATTAGGCAAGTCAGTTAAGAACAAATTCTTATTTACAATTGACGGCCTACCCTGGATTAGACATCCAAGTTTTCATCACTGGAAAAGGTTAAAGGGCTAGGCCCCTTTTTTCTAAATTTCCACCTGAATGACGTGCCCAAAGTAAACTGCCTGTTGCACAGGCCCTGAAGCCAGGATATGCATATAATTGGTACCATTGGAAAGAAAACACTGAAGTTTGTAGAAATGTTAAAATAACAATATAGGAGAAAATCCAAAGAAAAACCAACCAGAATTTCTTTTTTGAGAGACCATCCTCTTAAAATGGCCAGTCTAAGGGCACACTGAACATATCTCCCTGGATGCAATTACTATGGCTTCCACAGGGTGTCAGCAGTCTAGGTTCAAGGTTTCAGGCTTGTAACTTAAAAAAACCGAATAAGAAATATCCGGTTTAGTACAGGGACAGTCTTGGAAATTAATGTTTGCGCGCGCCATGAAGACAGGACTCACCTGCTAAAATCGGTTTCCTATTATTGAACATACTTATTCCCATAAGGAATATTATAGTTTGATTACATTTTAGGGTATCTGAGGAGTAAATAGAAACTTATTTTGACTTGTTGAAACAAAGTTTAGGGGTAGATTTTTGGATTCCTTTCTCTGCATGTTGAAAGAGTGGATTACTCAAATCGATGGCAACAGCTACTGACTTTTTGGGATATAAAGACGTTTTTTTTATCTAACAAAACGACACTACATATTATAGCTGGGACCCTTTGGATGACAAATCTGAGGAAGACTCAAAAAGTGAATATTTAAAACGCCAATTGAGAATTTATGAAACCTGTGCCGGTGAAAAAATATTTTGTGGGGCACCGTCCTCATACAATCGCATGGCATGTTTGATGTAATAGCTACTGTAAATCAGACAGTGCAGTTAGATTAAAGGTTTAGCTTGATATCATTTAAAAGCTTGCAAAAAAGGTGCCAAAACATTCTCAATGGGATTAAGTTCTGGGAATTGTCCTGGCCATGGACCCAAAATATGTTTTGTTCCCCAAGCCACTTAGTTATCACTTTTGCCTTGTGGCAAGGTGCTCCATCATGCTGGAAAAGGCATTGTTCATCACCAAACTGTTCCTGGATGGTTGGGAGAAGTTGCTCTCGGAGGATATTGTTGGTACCATTCTTTATTCATGGCTGTGTTTTAGGCAAAATTGTGAGTGAGCCCACTCTCTTGGCTGAGAAGCAACCCCACACATGAATGGTCTCAGGATGCTTTACTGTTGGCATGACACAGGACTGATGGTAGCGCTCACCTTGTCTTCTCCGGACAAGCTTTTTTCCGGATGCCCCAAACAATCGGAAAGGGGATTCATCAGAGAAAAGGATTTTACCCCAGACCTTTTGCAGAATATCAGTCTGTCCCTGACATGTTCCTGGAGAGAAGTGCCTTCTTTGCTGCCCTTCTTGACACCAGGCCATCCTCAAAGTCTTCGCCTCACTGTCCATGCAGATGCACTCACACCTGCCTGCTGCCATTCCTGAGTAAGCTCTGTACTGGTGGTGCCCCGATCCCGCAGCTGAATCAACTTTAGGAGACGGTCCTGGCGCTTGCTGGACTTTCTTGGGCGCATTGAAGCCTTCTTCACAACAATTGTGCCGCTCTCCTTGAAGTTCTTGATGATCTGAGAAATGGTTGATTTAGGTGCAATCTTACTGGCAGCAATATCCTTGTCTGTGAAGCCCTTTTTGTGCAAAGCAATGATGACAGCACGTGTTTCCTTGCAAGTAACCATGTTTGACAGAGGAAGAACAATGATTACAAGCACCACCCCCCTCCTTTTGAAGCTTCCAGTCTGTTATTTGAACTCAATCAGCATGACAGTGATGCTGTCCTAGTCAACACTCGCACCTGTGTTAACGAGAGAATCACTGACATGTCAGCTCATCCTTTTGTGGCAGGGCTGAAATGCAGTGGAAATGTTTTTGGGGGATTCAATTCATTTGCATGGCAAAGAGGGACTTTGCAATTAATTGCAATTCATCTGATCACTCTTCATAACATTGTGGAGTATATGCAAATTACCATCATACAAACTGAGGCCGCAGACTTTGTGAAAATGAGTGTCATTCTCAACTTTTGGCCACGACTGTACAAGTCAGTTCGTCAAATTTCTGACCTGCTAGAACTGTAAGTGCTATTATTGTGATGTGGAAACGTCTAAGCGCAACAACAGCTCAGCTGGGATGTGGTAAGCCACACAAGCTCACAGAACGGGACCACCAAGTGCTGAAGCGCTTAGACAATTTTTAAGGGCTATCGTCAGTTGCAATACTCACTACCGTATTCCAAATTGCCTCTGGAAGCAGCGTCAGCACAAGAACTGTTCAAAGGGTGCTTTGTGAAATGGGTTTCCATGGCCGAGCAGCAGCATACAATCCTAAGATCACCACGCACAATGCACCGCCGTACTCTGGATCATTGGAAACATGCTCTCCTGTGCAATGAATCACGCTTCACCTTCTGGCAGTCTGACGAACGAATCTGAGTTTGGCGGATGGCAGGACAACGCTACTTGCCCCAATGCATAGTGCCAACTGTAAAGTTTAGTGGAGGAGGAATAATGGTCTGAGTCTGTTTTTCATGGTTCATGCTAGGTGGCCCCTTAGTTCCAATGAAGGGACATCTTAATGCAACAGCATTCAATGACATTTGACAATTTTGTGCTTCAAACTTTTTGGAAAGTCCCTTTCCTGTTTCAGCATGACAATGCCCCCGTGCACAAAGCGAAATTCACCGTAGAAATGGTTTGTCGAGATCGGTGTGGAAGAAATTGACTGACCTGCACAGAGTCCTGACCACCACATTGAACACCTTTGGGATGAATTGTAACGCTGACTGCGGGCCAGACCTAATTGCCCAACATCAGTGCTGGACCTCACTATTGCTCTTCTGGCTGAATGGAAAGTCCCAGCAGCAATGTTCCGACATCTAGTGGAAAGCCTTCCCGTACGATTGGAAGCTGTTATAGCAGCAAACTCCATATTAATGCCCATGATTTTATGCCCATGAAATTAGATGTTCGACGAGCAGGTGTTCACATGCTTTGTCAGTCTGAAAGAAGTCACCGTAAAAAAGACTGAAGGCTCTACAAGCCAGAATGTTGAATAAAATTATATTTGAGTTTACTTTACTGGTTGCCCGTGCTGTTGGTCCTTTTGCCGGAAGGTAGAGATCAAATGTCCACAGTAAAGTAATGTTTATTCGACTTCTTGAGGTGCCAGTATATTCTATCGCTTATATCTCGTAACGCATTTCATGAGATGTACAATATGTAAACAGCCGAATGTAACCAAACATTGTCGACCGAAGGAAGTTACCTCGCAATAAGCTGCTAGTGCTTGTTAAATTTGCCAGCCGATTGTGTGGGATAATGTTCTGTCTGTTTTTTTACATTTAAGGACTCTTGGAAGACTAGCCCTTGGACTAAAATAACTCCTAATAAAATGTAAATCAATCTCAGCCAATATTGATATATCGTGCAAGTCGCGAGCGAATTGCATCGGTATTGAAAACACAAACCGGAAATAGAAAACCGATAGAGAGACCATTGTACTGAAAGTCTGGTTACTAACACTACTTTGTGGATACTTTGTCTCAGATTACCTCCTACATAAAGGACAAAAACTGCAGACAACAGGAATAGTATGTTCAAATGAAGCTAATTCAACATTCTGACTTGTAATGGGACTGTTCACTGAAAGTGAGCCTACAGGTTAGATAAGAGAGAGGAGTCTTCCAATCTCGGATTCGTAGAGGCTATGGATAAAGGTGAATTGGCTCTGGACGCCAAAACGGCCAAATACTCCATCTAAAATGTATCGGTTGTCAATTGCGGTATTGTTCTAGAAACATAAATACCTCTAGTTTCATATATGCAAAATACACACTGTACAGTTTTAACACAGTTGCAGCGAACCTTATTTTTCATTAACACGTTTGTGGCGTCCATCTTCCGTGTATACACAGGTGTTATGAGATGCATATCGCTATTTAGCACAGGTAGTCGACTGTAAACACGGGCAGTAACATGGAGATATGGCAGTGGGGCTCGTAACAAAACTCCCCCATACAGAACACCCTTCGTCCAATGTGTAATGGAACCGAGACATGATCATGGGTTAGTGGAGGGTGTGTGCCTGTCACATAACTGGATTCTCATTCACTAGACTCTAGAGACTGACAGCTAGCTAGCTACGTGGAGGATCCACATGACCATAAAGACACATTTACACGTCAAGTTAACTGTCGCCGCCTCATCTTTAAATCTGGACTCTAAACATTACAGTTAGCCTTTTATTCTTGCGTTGTCTGAACAACAAGAGACACCATCCAACAATCATGCAGGTACATTTGGAATTCAGAGATTCTGATGGATGAAAAAGCTTCAATTTGCTTCATGTTGTCAGTTAGCCAAGCATCATTACCAAGTGGCTAGCTAGCTAACGTTGAGCTAAATGTTAGCTAGTGCACCGCAAGAAAACAATGAACACAGGGATGAAAAGCTGTCTAACGTTACCTAGTCAAATCGTGAATAAAGGCTATTATACATTTTATTATCAAATACGAATATAAAATACCTTTGAAGAATTTCAAGGCTAGTCTGTATAGCTCCAGCAAACCAAAGCCCCATTTCCTCTCTATCGTGGTTTTGGAAGACTCGACCTCTTCCCTATCGTCGGTGGCGCTCTGGTCTCCGGTATCATGGTCAGGTTCAGCGACTTGCTCACCCTCGGGGTCGGGGCTGAGGGTGAGGCCGTCGATGGAAACTTCGAGCCGGCTAGAACTGCCATTGTTGAGGTCGGCGCTCTGAACCTCTGTCGCCATCATGCAGAATGTCAGCTGCCTGAAGCGGCCACGTACCTACTTCCGTTTTTAGCGGAAGTTCCGGTAGATACTGTTACAAGATGTAAATAATGACGTACCCAGACAGGACCTAATGCTGCGTTCACAACAACTGGGAAATCGGAACTCAGAAATCTCAAACTACAGAACATTCAAAACAACTGGAGCTGAAGATCACTGATGTCGTGATTTGACCAGTTTTTTTTTTTAACTTCCCAATTGACATGAAAGCACCATAAGCAACAGGGCACATGGGGTTGGGAGAACATTGGCCAGTTTCTCTGAGTCAGGTGAAGAAGAAAGCAGAAACTGAGGTTGTGTTCGAAACTGCTAGTGAGTCAGGTGAAGATGATGCTGAGGTTTGAGAAAGTCTTGCAGGTAAAAGTACAGATAGGATTCCTTAGTTTCAATGTTAGAGAATTTGTCGCATTTGCACTGCAGAATTTTAAATGCCAAAGAATGGGACATGTAGCTGCTCAGTGTAAAAATGATTGTTGCTATCAACAATGACACGCCACCGGGGTCTAATAACTTGGATGGAAATTTACTGAGGATAATAGGGGACGATATTGCCACTCCTATTTGCCATCTCTTCAACTTAAGCCTACTAGAAAGTGTGTGCTCTCAGGATTGGAACGAAGAACAAGTTATTCCACTTCCTAAGAATAGTAAGGCCCCCTTTACTGTTTCTAACAGCCAACTAATCACCCTGTTACCAACCCTTAGTAAAGTTTTGGAAAAAATTGTGTTCGACCAGATACAATGCTATTTTACAGTAAACAAATTGAAAACCGACTTACAGTGCGTTTATAGGGAAGGACATTCAACAAGCACAACATTTACATAAATGACAGATGATTGGCTGAGAGAAATTGATGATAAAAAGATTGCGGGGGCTGTTTTGTTAGACTGTACATCCCCTGCTATATTGTGGATGAAGAGCTGTCTATCAGAACACAGAGGGTGTTCTTTAATGGAAGCCTCTCCAACATAGAATCAGAAATTCCCCAGGGCAGCTGTCTTGGCCCCTTACTTTTTTCAATCTTTACTAATGACATGCCACTGGCTTTGAGTAAAGCCAGTGTGTCTATGTATGTTGATGACTCAACACTATAAACGTCAGCTACTACAGCGACTGAAATGACTGCAACACTTAACAAAGAGCTGCAGTTAGTTTCAGAGTGGGTTGCAAGGAATAAGTTAGTCCTAAATATTTCTAAAACAAAAAGCATTGTATTTGGGACAAATAATTCACTAAACCCTAAACCTCTACTAAATCTTGTAATAATTCATGTGGAAATTGAGCAAGTTGAGGTCATGGTCAAAACATATTGATACAACAGTAGCAAAGATGGGGAGAAGTCTGTCCATAATACCTTATTAACAGAACTATCAACAAGGCATGTCCCTAGTTTTGTCACATCCAGACTATTGTTCAGTCGTGTGGTCAGGTGCCACAAAGAGGGACTTAGGAAAATTGCAATTGGCTCAGAACAGGGCAGCACGACTTGCCCTTAGATGTACACAGAGAGCTAACATTAATAATATTCATGTCAATCTCTCCTGGCTCCAAGTGGAGGAGAGATTGACTTCATCACTATTTGTATTTGTGAGATGTATTGACATGTTCAAAGCACTGAGCTGTCTGTTTAAACGACCAGCACACAGCTCAGACACCCATGCATACCCAACAAGACATGCCACCAGAGGTCTTTTCACAGTCCCTAAATCCAGAAGAGACTATGGGAGACGCACAGTACTACATAGAGCCATGAGTACATGGAACTCTATTCCACATCATGTAACTAATGCAAGCAGTAGAATCAGATTTAAAAAACATAAAAATACATCTTATGGTACAGCCGGAGACTGTGAAGCAACACAAACATAGGCACAGGCACAGACACAAGCACAAGCATACAAACACACATGGTAACATACACACTATACACACACGTACAGATGGATTTGGTGTTGTAGATATGTGATAATGGAGTAGGGGCCTGAGGGCACACACTTAGTGTGCTGTGAAATCTGTTATGAATGTATTGTAATGTTTTAAAATTGTATAACTGCCTTAATTTTTGCCAGAACTCAGGAAGAGTAGCTGATGCCTTGGCAGCAGCTAACGGGAACCCATAATAAATACCAATACAAATTACAGTACTTGAATTTCTGAGCTCCAAATTCAAGTAGAACCCTTGTATTGTCTGAAATTGCAGTTGTAACATGGAAAACAAAATGTATTTGTCATGTTATTTCATTATTAGATGATAATGTGAATAAGGCCACTAGGCTATGTAATGTTTTGTCATTATATCCAGAATAAATCAAATTTTATTGGTCACATACACGTACAGTAACAGTCCACAATTTGGACACACCTACTCATTCAAGAGTTTTTCTTTATTTTTACTATTTTCTACATTGTAGAATAATAGTGAAGACATCAAAACTATGCAATAACACATACGGAATTATCAATAACCAAAAAAGTGTTAAACAAATCCAAATAGATGTTTTACTATTATTTGAGATTCTTCAAAAAAGCCACCCTTTGCCTTGATGACAGCTTTGTACACTCTTTGTATTTTCTCAACCAGCTTTATGTCATAGTCACCTGGAATGCATTTCAATTAACAGGTGTACCTTGTTAAAAGTGAATTTGTGGAATTTCTTTCCTTCTTAATGCATTTGAACCATTCAGTTGTGTTATGACAAGGTAGGGTGGAATACAGAAGATAGCCCAATTTGGTAAAAGACCAAGTTCATTATTATGGCAAGAAAAGCTCAAATAAGCAAAGAGAAATGACAGTCCATCTTTACTTTAAGACATGAAGGTCAGTCAATCCGTAAAATGTCAAGAACTAAAAAAAAAAAAAAAAATCAAGTGCAGTCGCAAAAACCATCAAGCGCTATGATGAAACTGGCTCTCATGAGGACCACCACAGGCCTGGAAGACGCAGAGTTACCTCTGCTGCAGAGTTCATTAGAATTACCAGACTCAGATTGCACCTCACAGAGTTCAAGTAACATCACAACATCAACTGTCCAGAGGAGACCGGGAATCAGAACTTCATGGTCGAATTGCTGCAAAGAAACTACCACTAAAGGACACCAATAATAAGAGACTTGCTTTGGCCAAGAAACACGAGCAATGAACATTAGACCAGTGAAAATTTGTCCTTTGGTCTTATGAGTCTAACCACCGTGTTTTTGTGAGACTCAGAGTAGGTGAGCAAATTATCTCTGCATGTATAGTTCCCACTGTGAAGCATGGAGGAGGTGTGATGGTGTGGGGGTACTTTGCTGGTGATAATGTCTGATTTATTTAGAATTCAAGGCACACTTAACCAGCATGGCTACCACAGCATTCTGCAGCGATACACCATCCCATCTGGTTTGCACTTAGTGGGACTATCATTTGTTTTTCAACAGGACAATGACCCAAAACACACATCCAGGCTGTGTACGGGCTATTTGACCAAGAAGGAGCGCAATGGAGTGCTGTATCAGATGACCTGGCCTCCACAATCACCCGACCTCAACCCAAATTGAGATGGTTTGGGATGAGTTGGATCGCAGAGTGAAGGAAAAGCAGCCAACAAGTGCTCAGCATATGTGGGAACTCCTTCAAGACTGTTGGAAAATAATTCCAGGTGACTAACTCATGAAGCTGGTTGAGAGAATGCAAAGCTGTCATCAAGACAAAGGGTGGCTACTTATATATTTTGATTTGTTTAACACTTTTTGCTTACTACATGATTCCATATGTGTTATTTCATACTTGTGATGTCTTCACTATTATTCTACAATGTAGAAAAAAGTACAAATAAAGAAGAATCCTTGAATGAGTAGGTGTGTCTAAACTTTTGACTGAGGGCCCTGGTGGAGTGGTGCCAGGGAAAATCACATTTGAGGAAAATGCTACTGAAGTTCTATCAAAACATTGCCTGTAGTACTCATGCTACAAAAATGCCGGATTTTTCTGGAATATCTACATAGGCGTACAAAGGCCCAATATCAGCAGCCATTACTCATTGTTTTAGCTAATCCAAGTTAATCATTTGAAAAGGCTAATTGATCATTAGAAAACACTACTGCAATTATGTTAGCACAGCTGAAAACTGATGTCCTGATTAATGAAGCAATAAGATTGGCCTTCTTTAGACTATTTGGAGCATCAGCATTTGTGGGTTCGATTACAGGCTGAAAATGTCCAGAAAGGAATACCTTTCTTCTAAAACTCATCAGTCTATTCTTGTTCTGAGAAATGAAGGCTATTCCATGCAAGAAATTGCCAAGAAACTGAAGATCTGGTACAACGCTGTGTACATCTCCCTTCAAAGAAAAGCGCAAACTGGCTCTAACCAGAATAGAAAGAGGAGTGGGAGGCCCCAGTGCACAACTGAGAAAGAGGACAAGTACATGTCTAGTTTGAGAAACAGACGCCTCACAAGTCCTCAACTGGCAGCTTCATTAAATTGTACCCGCAAAACACCAGTCTCAACATCAACAGTGAAGAGGCGACTCCGGGATGCTGGCCTTCTAGGCAGAGAAATTACCAAGAAACATAAGTAGTTAATTATGAAATATACACCACAGCCTTTCTTCTGCCAGAAGAGTTCTTTATTGCTGTCTGTGCAATGTACTGAGAACCCAGCTGGCTGTATGGAGAAGGACAGTGTATCCGGGGAGAGCCATGGTTCCGTGAAACAGAGTATGTTACAGTCCCTAATGTCTCTCTGGAAGGAGATCCTCGCCCTGAGCTCGTCTACTTTTTTGTCTAAGGACTGAACATTTGCGAGTAAAATACTTAGAAGTGGTGGATGGTGTGCACGCCTCCTGAGTCAGACCAGAAGTCCACTCCAAATACCTCTTCTCCACCGGCTGCGTCTTGGTGTGCCCATGAAAACAGCTTTCCCCCGTAACATAAGGAGACACAAAATGTTACCTAGATACTCTGCATGTCTGAGATTTCTATACAAAGAACTGTCCGACAGTTAGATCCAGGATTCTTAAAGGGTTCAATGTCTAATTTAACTGAGGCCTATAATTTAATTGGCCTATATGATAACAACTTCACTGCCATAAATGCAAGGACAGAAAAGGACTTGTGAATTTGATTGAATAGAGCTATTTTCCCCCTTATAGCTTAATGTAATGACATTAAAGAAATTGGTAGATTATTGTCAAGTAAGAAGTTGTCCAGCGTAGGAAATCCTCACTGGTAGCCTAGTTTATAGAAAGATCTTCATGCATAATTTTTATGGGGCTATGAGTTCTATTTTCCCTCAACCATACCAATGAACCAGACCCTCCAATGCAATATGCATCAAATACGAACCCCGTTCAATTTTTATTTTATTCAATTACTTGGCTAATAGGGTTTTACAGTTTTAGATTATGTGGAAGGACCTCCAGAGGGCAGGCTGGGCTCACAGATAGTAGCCCAACAAGGCATGGGAGACAAGGTAACCAGAGGCAATTAAGCATAGCTGACGGTACTAATGACATACTCTCCTTCCCCTATAAGAGAGAGACTGGAACCAGCAGAGAGAGGGAGGGGAAAACTATCTCTGGAAGATGGCCACCGAGAGAGGAGCTATCCAGGAAGAACCACTAAGACGGTGACAATCCCGTGACTTTTGTTGTAGTTTAAAGATAATCCTATTGTGTTCCTGTTTCATCTGGAGAAGAAGATGTATGTTTTTCCTTGGAAGATTTTCATTGATTATGTTGGAGTGTTTGTGTTGACCAAATGCCCTCAATAGAGAACTGTGTTCAATCAAGAAAACCTACTCCTGACTCGTTTATTCCACCTTCCCGCTTTAGAGTGACTCCCAATTACTTGGTCCGCTCACAATTAATAACAAAAAGAAAAGATGGTGCTGCAGTGGATATATATATTTTTTTACGCTGATAACTTTTTTGTACATACTGTCTCCGCCATCATTTCCTAAAATGGAAAACAGCTTCTGGACATCAGAACAGCAATCACTAACCTCGATTTGGACAAAATGCTCTGGATGTTCTGCTTACTCCAACCAGGCCTTAATCCCCAGGACTCGAAAGAGGAAGCGGCAGCTAAAGAGAGGCAGGCGAGCAGGTAGCCTGACAAAACTATGTTGGCGAGCAAATAGGCCGTCATTCTATTGGCGAACGTGCAATCACTGCAGAACAAACTGGATGAGCTCCATTCGAGACTATCCTATCAATGGGACCTGAAAACTGTAATATCCTATGTTTCTCAGAGTCGTGGCTGAACGATGATATGGATATATATCTTGCTGTTTGTCTATGCATTGCCAAGACCGGACTGCAGACTTGGGTAAGATGGAAGGAGGAAGGGTGTGTCTCTTTCGCTCCAACACTTCCGGGTTGGAGCGAGCGGTCGCATCCGAGCGCTTCGGTCTGCAGGTAGTATAACTTTTCATTACATTTCATTTCATTATAGTACAACGGTTTGATTTGTCTAATCTTAGCAATTTCTTCTTAGCTAGCTACATAGCTGTCTTTGTATCAAAGATAATTGCGTAATTATCGTATTTCGTCGTCCTAACGTAGTCTACACTGCTATCTGCCCAGCAGCTAGCCAGCTAGCCAGCTAGCAAACGTCCACCGTCTTCCGAATAGCAGCACTGTAAAAACTATTACACTCAACTGAACGACTTGATTAGTGTAGTGTTAGCTAGCTACATAGTTGTCTTTGCTGTCTTCGTATCCAAGATAATTGTGTAGTTTAGAGTGTGTAGTCTTAGAGTGATTATCTTAATTTACCGAGGTTAGCTAGCCAGCTATTTGTCGTCCTTAACGTAGGAGACACTGCTAGCTAGCCAACAGCTAGCCAACGTCTACCGAATAGAACTTCCTCACTCAACAACCCGGTCGCATTCGCTCCACAGGTAGTATCACATTTTCATTTCATTTCATTACAGTACAACGGTTTGATTTGTTTGATCGTAGCTAGCTACATAGCTAGCTACATAGCCGTCTTTGTATCAAAGATAATTGTGTAGTCTAGAGCGATTTTCTAGGTTAGCTAGCCAGCTATTGTCGTTCTTTTAACGCAACGTAACGTAATCAACACTGCTAGCTAGCCCCCGAATAGCAGCACTGTAGAAACTATCACACTCAACGGAACGACTTGATTAGTGTAGTGCCAACAACGCAGCCACCGCCAGCTAGCCTACTTCAGCAGTACTGTATCATTTTAATAAACTGCCGATCTGCGGCCAACAAGGCAGAGTTCATCTCAGCCTATGCCTCCCTCCAGTCCCTCGACTTCTTGGCACTGACGGAAACATGGATCACCACAGATAACACTGCTACTCCTACTGCTCTCTCTTCGTCCGCCCACGTGTTCTCGCACACCCCGAGAGCTTCTGGTCAGCGGGGTGGTGGCACCGGGATCCTCATCTCTCCCAAGTGGTCATTCTCTCTTTCTCTCCTTACCCATCTGTCTATCGCCTCCTTTGAATTCCATGCTGTCACAGTTACCAGCCCTTTCAAGCTTAACATCCTTATCATTTATCGCCCTCCAGGTTCCCTCGGAGAGTTCATCAATGAGCTTGATGCCTTGATAAGCTCCTTTCCTGAGGACGGCTCACCTCTCACAGTTCTGGGCGACTTTAACCTCCCCACGTCTACCTTTGACTCATTCCTCTCTGCCTCCTTCTTTCCACTCCTCTCCTCTTTGACCTCACCCTCTCACCTTCCCCCCTACTCACAAGGCAGGCAATACGCTCGACCTCATCTTTACTAGATGCTGTTCTTCCACTAACCTCACTGCAACTCCCCTCCAAGTCTCCGACCACTACCTTGTATCCTTTTCCCTCTCGCTCTCATCCAACACTTCCCACACTGCCCCTACTCGGATGGTATCGCGCCGTCCCAACCTTCGCTCTCTCTCCCCGCTACTCTCTCCTCTTCCATCCTATCATCTCTTCCCTCTGCTCAAACCTTCTCCAACCTATCTCCTGATTCTGCCTCCTCAACCCTCCTCTCCTCCCTTTCTGCATCCTTTGACTCTCTATGTCCCCTATCCTCCAGGCCGGCTCGGTCCTCCCCTCCCGCTCCGTGGCTCGACGACTCATTGCGAGCTCACAGAACAGGGCTCCGGGCAGCCGAGCGGAAATGGAGGAAAACTCGCCTCCCTGCGGACCTGGCATCCTTTCACTCCCTCCTCTCTACATTTTCCTCTTCTGTCTCTGCTGCTAAAGCCACTTTCTACCACTCTAAATTCCAAGCATCTGCCTCTAACCCTAGGAAGCTCTTTGCCACCTTCTCCTCCCTCCTGAATCCTCCTCCCCCCTCCTCCCTCTCTGCAGATGACTTCGTCAACCATTTTGAAAAGAAGGTCGACGACATCCGATCCTCGTTTGCTAAGTCAAACGACACAGCTGGTTCTGCTCACACTGCCCTACCCTGTGCTCTGACCTCTTTCTCCCCTCTCTCTCCAGATGAAATCTCGCGTCTTGTGACGGCCGGCCGCCCAACAACCTGCCCGCTTGACCCTATCCCCTCTCTTCTCCAGACCATTTCCGGAGACCTTCTCCCTTACCTCACCTCGCTCATCAACTCATCCCTGACCGCTGGCTACGTCCCTTCCGTCTTCAAGAGAGCGAGAGTTGCACCCCTTCTGAAAAAACCTACACTCGATCCCTCCGATGTCAACAACTACAGACCAGTATCCCTTCTTTCTTTTCTCTCCAAAACTCTTGAACGTGCCGTCCTTGGCCAGCTCTCCCGCTATCTCTCTCAGAATGACCTTCTTGATCCAAATCAGTCAGGTTTCAAGACTAGTCATTCAACTGAGACTGCTCTTCTCTGTATCACGGAGGCGCTCCGCACTGCTAAAGCTAACTCTCTCTCCTCTGCTCTCATCCTTCTAGACCTATCGGCTGCCTTCGATACTGTGAACCATCAGATCCTCCTCTCCACCCTCTCCGAGTTGGGCATCTCCGGCGCGGCCCACGCTTGGATTGCGTCCTACCTGACAGGTCGCTCCTACCAGGTGGCGTGGCGAGAATCTGTCTCCTCACCACGTGCTCTCACCACTGGCGTCCCCCAGGGCTCTGTTCTAGGCCCTCTCCTATTCTCGCTATACACCAAGTCACTTGGCTCTGTCATAACCTCACATGGTCTCTCCTATCATTGCTATGCAGACGACACACAATTAATCTTCTCCTTTCCCCCTTCTGATGACCAGGTGGCGAATCGCATCTCTGCATGTCTGGCAGACATATCAGTGTGGATGACGGATCACCACCTCAAGCTGAACCTCGGCAAGACGGAGCTGCTCTTCCTCCCGGGGAAGGACTGCCCGTTCCATGATCTCGCCATCACGGTTTGGCGTGATCCTGGACAACACCCTGTCGTTCTCAACTAACATCAAGGCGGTGGCCCGTTCCTGTAGGTTCATGCTCTACAACATCCGCAGAGTACGACCCTGTCTCACACAGGAAGCGGCGCAGGTCCTAATCCAGGCACTTGTCATCTCCCGTCTGGATTACTGCAACTCGCTGTTGGCTGGGCTCCCTGCCTGTGCCATTAAACCCCTACAACTCATCCAGAACGCCGCAGCCCGTCTGGTGTTCAACCTTCCCAAGTTCTCTCACGTCACCCCGCTCCTCCGCTCTCTCCACTGGCTTCCAGTTGAAGCTCGCATCCGCTACAAGACCATGGTGCTTGCCTACGGAGCTGTGAGGGGAACGGCACCTCAGTACCTCCAGGCTCTGATCAGGCCCTACACCCAAACAAGGGCACTGCGTTCATCCACCTCTGGCCTGCTCGCCTCCCTACCACTGAGGAAGTACAGTTCCCGCGCAGCCCAGTCAAAACTGTTCGCTGCTCTGGCCCCCAATGGTGGAACAAACTCCCTCACGACGCCAGGACAGCGGAGTCAATCACCACCTTCCGGAGACACCTGGAACCCCACCTCTTTCAGGAATACCTAGGATAGGATAAAGTAATCCTTCTCACCCCCCCCCCCCCTTAATAGATTTAGATGCACTATTGTAAAGTGGCTGTTCCACTGGATGTCTTAAGGTGAACGCACCAATTTGTAAGTCGCTCTGGATAAGAGCGTCTGCTAAATGACTTAAATGTAAATGTAACAAGTAACAACGGCTTGTACGCAATCTCTAATGTTAAGGAAGTCTTGGGTGCAGACCATACTATTTATCATTTATATTTTGTAGCTGTTTATTTACCACCACAAACCAATGCGGGCACTAAGATGGCCCTCAACAAGTTGTATAGGGCCATAAGAAAACAAGAAAATATACATTCAGAGGGTTCTCGTGGCCGATGATTTTAATGCAGGGAAACTGAAATCCATTATACCTAATTTTCATCAGCATGTCACCTGTGCAACTATTGATGACAAAACTCTAGATCACCTTTACTCCACACACAGAAACACATACAATGTCATTCCTCCCCCCCCCCCTTGGCAAGTCAGACCATAACTCTATCTTCCTGCTTACAAGCAAATACTCAAACAGGAAGTACCAGTGACGCACTCAATGCGGAAGTTGTCTGATGAAGCGGTTGCTAAACTACAGGACTATTTCGGTAGCACAGATTGGAATGTGTTAGGGGATTCATCCCATTACCATATCAGTCACCGGCTTCATTAATAAGTGCATCGACGACGTCGTCCCCACAGTGATTGTACGTACCAGTGGAGGCTGTTTAGGGGAGGACGGCTCATAATAATGGCTGGAATGGAGTCAATGGAATGGTATCAACTACATGGAAACCATGTGCTTGACACTCCATTCCAGGCATTATTATGAGCGTCCTCCCCTCAGCAGCCTCCACTGGTACGTACATACCCCAACCAGAAGCCATGGATTACAGTCGACATCCGCACAGAGCTAAAGCCCACTTTCAAGGAGCGTGACTAATTCGGACACCTATAAGAAATCACAATACGACCTCCGACAAGCCATCAAACAAGCAAAGCATCAATACAGGACTAAGATCGAATCCTCTTACACTGGCTCTGGCGCTCGTCAGATGTGGTATGGCTTACAAAAATCACGGATTACAAAGGGAAACCCAGCTGCGAGCTACCCAGCGTCACGAGCCAACCAGATGAGCTAAATGCCTTCTATGCTCGCATCGAGGCAAGCAACACTGAACCATGCTTGAGAGCATCAGCATTTCCCGACGACAGTGTGATCTCGCTCTCTGTAGCCGATGTGAGGAAGACCTTTAAACAGGTCACCATTCACAAGGCCAGACAGAATACCAGGATGCATACTTAGAGCATGCGCTGACATCTTCACTGACATTTTCAACCTATCCCTGATCCGGTCTGTAATACTAACTTGTTTCAAGCATACCACCATAGTACCTGTGCCCAAGAACACCAAGGTAACCTGCTTAAACGCCTATCGCCCCATAGTACTCACATCCATAGCCATGAAATGCTTTGAAAGGCTGGTCATTGTTGCGTTAAATGCTGAAGGCACATTTCAGTTCAATGCATTCACTTGTGCAACTGACTAGGTATCCCCTTGCCTGGACAAAATGAATACCTACGTAAGAATGCTGTTTATTGACTATGGCTCAGCATTCAACACCATAGTCCCCTCCATGCTCATCACCAAGTTCAGGACCCTGGGACTGAACACCTCCCTCTGCAACTGGACTTCCTGATGGGCTGCCCCCAGGTGGTGAAGGTAGGCAACAACACATCCGCCATGCTGACCATCAACATGGAGGCCCCTCAGGGTTGTGTGCTTAGTCCCCTTCTGTTCTCCCTGTACACCCACGACTGCATGGCCGTGCACGACTCCAACACCATCATCAAGTTGGCTGATGACACAACGGTGTTAGGACTGATCAACGAGGACGATGAGGCGGGTTGAGAGCTTCAAGTTCCTCGGTGTCCACATCACTAAGGAATTAACACGGTCCACACAGTTTTGAAGAGGGCACGACATCGTCTCTTTCCCTCAGGGAGGCTGAAAAAATAACTTATCTCTGCTAATGTATGGCAAGCAGTACCAGTGCACCAAGTTTGGAACCAGCAGGACCCTGAACAGCGTCTACCGCCAAACAATAAGACTGCTAAACAATGCTGCTAAATAGCTAATGAAATGGCACCCCGGACTTCCTGCATTGACCTTTTTTTTACTACATTTCTTGCACTGACCATGCACACACACACTGGACTCTAACCACACGCTCACACCCCTAAACCCAAACTGCATACACCCACACACACATAACATGTGCACACATACTTTCACACTCACCACATACGCTGCTGCTTACAGCTCAGTCTATTATCTATCCTGTTGCCTAGTCACTTTACCCCTACGTATATGTACATAGCTACCTCAATTACCTGGTACCCCTGCGCATCGACTTGGTATTGGTACTCCCTGTATATAGCCATGTTATTTTTTACTCGTTCTTATTCACGGTGTATTTATTCCTCGTGTCACTATTTCTATTTTAACTTTAACTCTGCATTGTTGGAAACGCACCTAAGGAAATATTTCAGTTAGCCTTCACCTGTTGATTACGAAGCATGTGACAAATAAAATTGTATTGTGATCCTTTGTATCATCACCCACAGGTTACAGGCCTAAATAGAATAGACAACAGAACATCATATGATGGTTGAAATGATTTGTCTCTCCAATAGCTGCCAGTGCCTGCTATAAACAGCTCAGCTGATCACTGGCGTGTGCATGATGCCCTGCCCAGCCAGCAGCTCACTGCTGTTTGATGTTTGAAAGTAAAAAGAACTAATCAACTTTCTCCAGCCTTTAATTAAAATACCAAACCAGATCTTATGAATAGTAGGGCTAGTGAGTCTTTGACAATGCCAAACATACAGTCAAAAAGAAGTAACATCATTCCCATGGTCATTTATTATGAAACACTTTCACAATGTAATAGATGTTTGGGTAGGCTAATTTATCAATGTAATCCGTTACTAGTCACCTTCGTTCAGTGAGTCTTTGACAATGCCAAACATACAGTCAAAAAGAAGTAATCATTCCCATGGTCATTTATTATGAAACACTTTCACAATGTAATAGATGTGTGAGTTTGGGTAGGCTAATTTATCAATGTAATCCGTTACTAGTCACCTTCGTTCACAAGGAGATGAGGGCGGATATAAGACCAGGGATCTGGCCATTGTGGTGTCACATTTTAGGAATAAAAGACGAGTAATATGTCTGCCGTCCACGGAAAACTGAGGGACCTAAATTAATTCCAGTTGTACCGAGGACACATGGAGGGGAATAGCATGCTGCATTCAGGTTGGTTACTGTGTAAGTTTTAACATGGTCTACATTGGTTACGTTGTTATGCCCATGCCATAATTCTTGGTTTGAACCATTTATGGTTCTGCCGATAGGATAAGCAATTTCAACTCTGCAAACCCCACGGGGCCAAGAGCGGATAGCATGGCTTTGCTGACCCATCAACCAGCAGTAAATAGGGGTGCCGGAGAAAGTGTACTCTGACACCAAATACCCTGACATCTACCGCCGCGAGAGACTTGAGGCTCTCACTGGCCTACCAGAACCCAGAATTCAGGGAAGGCAACACATTTCAAGTCGGTTAAGACACAAAACAGTTTCCATGACAACAAATTGGTATTGGACTACTAGCCACTAAACCACAACTTTAAAATGCAATAAGGTGTGGTTACAGAACCGATGAGCCAAATCCCATCACCAGGAAGGGTTGCCTTTGTCCATGAATCTCAACGGTGTTGCTGCCAACACCCCTGTGGCCCCGTTCACATAACCTAATGCCCCAAGAGATTCAGTCAGGAACTAATTCAGACCACCACTTCACACCCGGGTGGAAGAAACGTGTGAAGGCAACACTACCCAGGAACACGGGCAACCACATACACTCGACTATCATTTGTGTTTATGATGGTAGGGAGGTGAATAGGAGCAAAGTTGAGCAAATGAGACTCGACGAGTTGAGCATTGCGGTTCCGTGCAACAACACTCATCTGTATCACAAAGAAAATGGACATTACATCAAGTCTTTAAACAACATAAGCATTAGCACAGGGCCAAAACATGTCCTGGTTGAATATGACAACTTTCCCTCAAATGAAACCATTGGTCCAGAGATGAGTGGTAATCCCTCCAATTCAATCACAGAACAACTTCGGCAGGTCCTCTCCAAAGCATGTTAAGTCCAGCATCCTCAAGTGAAGACCAGACACCTTTGGCCACTCCTTTCCTATTTGTGCCAGTGAGGAGCAAGAGTATTCTGATGAGATTCAGAGTGGGAAAATAGTGCCATGTCTGGCTTTTGAAATTTGATGTACATTTTCTGTCACAGCAACAACAAAAAGTGGTGGGTTCTTAATTAACTTCAAAATGAAATGATGTAAGTTTGTTATAAAGAAACACTAGTATATTTAAATAAATATTTTAATTATCTTCGTTTGCAAACATGCAAAATAAAATATATACAACATTTAATGTACCAGCACTGTGTACAAATGCATGTAATCAGTTTGCTTTGCAATATGTTTAATACAAAATAACAGCAAGGAATATTTACAATTGCCCTGGGGCATTTCCATATACAGATTTACAAAACCAATTATGAAATGGAGAAATTCTGGTAACAAACTTTACCAACTCAGTTTTGTGTTTGAAATTAGGTTACATCAGTGATGTAGGCCTGATGTGAGCTTTCAGCAACAGCTATGCCCTGTTCGAGACTGTCAAACCTCCTATTACAAAAATCTCTTCAGTGCACACAAAATTACAAAAGCCATCTTTGAGTATGTTACAGAAATGTTGATGATAAATCCTAGTAATCATAAAGGCATTCTATATATATCCACAATAAAGAAAATGTACAAAACATTCTTTAGCCTCCCCTGTGCTTACTACCAGTTGAGTAAAGGAACACAAAACATCGACTCAAAGGGAAGCTCCAAATGGTAAATTGTTATATCACTCAAAAATAAATAAATAAATGTGGATTATTATAGAAACTGTTTAACGTACTGTTTGGCCCATGAGACTATAGAATCATCTACAACAGGAAATGTACGTGAATTCCCGCAATGACCAAAATCTAGTTTAGAGACCAGGGCAATTTTTTGACATTAAAATGTCAGTTTTCATTATAGTAAACAAATCATTTTCAAAAGACATCCACAATAAAAGTGGACGACAGACTGATAAAAATCAGGATATTTCCCCACAACCTAAAAAATACATGTTGAACTAGATCATTTCAGTGGGGCCTTTCTTGGAGGGAGGGGATCCACAAAGGACATCTTTTCTTTCAGTCATTCGAGATGGTGTGTGTGTGTGTATGTTCCACTTAGTTGGTGCTGACCAGGCTGCTCTCTGTGTGTGGTAATGATGCCGGCTTCAGACCGTGTTGGTGTTGTTGGCTGCAAAGGCATGCAGGTTTCCCAGCTGACTCAGGCCACTCTGGATGTGTGCTACGTGGATCTCTACGTTGTTCTGGAAGCAACTGCACAGACAAGACACACACATTTTGACCATGTGAACATGCACCCGTCATCTTGGCCATATTTATAGACCTTTCTCTGAAGACTTCTATCACCGCCATCCATCTCCCTGCATAACTCTAAATAGGACAAAACATTGGGGCAGAGAATGAGTGTGATATGTAGAGGCACTCACCTGAGGTTGGAGGGGTCTATTGAGCTCTTTATGTCATTCAGAGAGTCCGTCAGTGATTTAAATTCAAAGGAGTTCAGGTCTCCTCCCTCAGCCAGACACTGGAGCACAAACAAATACATGATCAGGCAAACAAATAACTTGAGTAGGGTTGTGAGGCTCTGTGTGTGTACCTTACACTAACCTTGATCTGAAGCAACAAGGCGGTGAGGCCTGAGATGAGGTGTGTGAGGCTGGAGTTAGAAACACACTGCTGGTTGTCGCGGAGGGAGTTGGTCTGCTGCACTATCTCCTTGGCCTCTTCCTCACAGTGCTGACGCACCTCTGTGGGCCGGTCTGCAGGTGCCATGCCCTGATCTGGGGCCAGCTAGAGAGGGCGCAGGGACATAGATACTTAGATTCATGTTGTTGCAAAACTGTTCTGGGAGCAGCTGAAGAGAAAGAAGTTCATATAAGCTTTGGAAACAAAAACACATTTTATTTACATTATTATTAAGACGCCCTTTCGCTGATGACAATCTAAAACAACTATTGCTGATGTTTTGCTAGTCTTCGGTATGTCTTCTCACTAAGTACCCTCACAAGAGGCTTGGCTACATGCTACAAATTTTGCTGCAAAACTATCAAATATAGCCCATTTATTTGATGAGCCCGAAATAAGTCCTCACCTCGCAGCAGAACTGCTGGACCTCGTGCAGCACCTTGTTCAGGTCCTTATTGAGCTGCTCCAGTTCCAGGACTGTGGTGGCATAACGCTTCTGGAACTCCAGGCCTATAGGCATTGAGTATGACTTCTACAAAGACAAACACACATATCAATTTTAAGTGGTATACATTTACTCTTTGTCACGTATTTCCAAATTTCTTTGACTGAATATACTGTCTTGAAAATATTCTGTTATAATATTGTTATAGAACTATCTATGACCATACCAGTTTTTCAGCCTCTGAGTTCATATCTTTCAAGTGCTTGATGTGTTCCTTCTTGATCATAAGGATCTTGGAAAGCCTCGTCTAGGAGATAGAGGAGAGGGAGAGATTTTAGTGGGACATATTTACACTATGATATATGATCCTAGAGGCAAAGCCAAGACAGGAACACTCACCACTTGAACGAGGAACTTGACAGGGAATCCGCCGAGTGTATCCCCTTCAGCTCCGGAGAGTGTGTTTTTCCATGGAGACTGGCTGATGAGGGGGTCATTGTCCTGTCACAGAATTGACGTGTCAATTCCAAATAAACAAAACAATATTAAGGGTCCGTCATATTCATCTTATAGCAATAGAAATACATGAAGCATTCCCCGTAATCTCACATGATCACAAATAAAACTGGAAAGGCAACTATAATGTGCACTGAAGCCCTTGTTTCATGCTTACCATGAGGACGGGTGTGGTGGCAGAGGGGTAAGTTTCCCTAGGTGGGGTCATGAAGTTCTGGAAGCGGGAGGGTCTCTGTTTCTGGGCAAAGGCTGAGATGGGCATGGTCTCGTTAGGCTCGTTACTCTGGAGAGGGAAGAAACACAACAGATATTTTAAATCAACTCTAGCTGGTAATGCAATAAATCACCATGGTATTGGCAATATCTTGTACATGTTCCCTCCCTTGCTGCTGATTTTCCGAAAGCATATGAGTGTGATCGAGGAACAAAAATGTATCGTCTTCTAGGTTGGTAATGCTTTCTTGGGGCTTGGACAAAACTGCTAGTGATGGCCAAAGACTTATGTGTTTGTGTCTGTGATGTCTGATGAGATTAGAATCGCGGATCTAACATAATGCTGAATGAGTGTTATGAATGCTAGGCAGGCATACCAACACTTCGTAGTCAGGCACAGTGTGTGTGCCCAGCCCATTCCGGTCAAAGGTCACACGGTAAGTGGCAGCGCCTGTATCCACAGCATCAATCTGCCCAGTGAACAGGCCATCATGGACTCCCCTGAGACGAGCTGGAATACACACAGACATCATCAATACTCAAAGCTGGCGGCACATACAAAAACAAGGAAATCTAATCTGGAGATATTTGCAGGTGACTTTGGTTGCTATGGCTACAGGTTTGTGGATATTTTACAGGTGACTATGATAGCTACTTTTAGGGTAAGGGCTGCTGATATTTAACAAGTCACTTTGGTTGCCATGACAACAGTGTTGTACCAGTGACTTTGGTTCCTATGACAAGCGGCAGGGGAATCTCATCGGGGAGGTCTTTGCAGTGTGACACGTCGGCAAGCTTCCTCTGCTGCAGCAGACGCATCTTCTGCCTCTTCTGCCTCAGTGCAGTCCGCTCCTCCGAAAAGAATGCAGATGAACACCTAGAGGGGAACATTTAAGTTAATTACAGACACAAATAACTGGTACACTTGGTGTGCATGAAAAAGAAAACCCCCCAAAATGTTTCATTCGATTCCATTGCATTGATATTTCCCAGAGATTCCATGGTGTCCATAAAGAGAAGCCAGTTCAGAAATTGAACCGGAGTGCCCACCTCAACTGAGATTATTACTAATATCTAATTGGTGCAACCACGCCTACCTTACTTGGTGGCCCACTTAAACTGACCGGTTCTGCTCACACATCCTGCTGCCGCTTGCTGCTACTGCTTAGTATGCTGCAGCTAGCGGTTCATCGCCATGCTGCCGCTTTATGATACATTTTCTTAGTGAATGCTCGCTAGCTGTGTTTTAACCTCACACGCATGGTTCAATATGCTCATGATGAAATGTATGGCTGCTGCGGGGATGTCATTGATTGTGAGGATCAACTATGTTGCTGCATGAACGTTGTCCATCAATAGCCAGCTACAAACTAGCTAGCTTAGTATAATTAGTCGTCTCGGGAGTAGCCTATCGTATAGCCTACTTTGTTCCCAATGCCAGATTTCAGGAAGTCTGTGCGCTCGGTGAACTCACACCCCATCATGGAGAATCATCCCTCATCCATACAATTAGAAAGTAGCCAATGCTAGGATAGCTATAGAGGCCTAGGCGTTGATATTCCACGAGTGAGGAGCAATGCTTTCTGATCAGGAGCAGGTACTTATGGCGATTCGATAGTATTTCCGTCTCTATGCAGTCAGTAATTTGTTTAGTGTAGTATCAATATCGAAAGTAGCCTAACTATCACTGCATGTCGTGCACCTCACGAGACAGCTGATACGGTGCCTTCCAGCAATATTCTCCATTTTAGGGATCATCCCAATCACATTAGTTATTGTGACTTGCGCCGGCAGTCACATTGTAAATGTTGTACAAATGATTTCTAACTATGGTTATTATTCTTTGGAACCTTTTTCCCTGATACATTTTAAAGCTAGAAATGCATTCAAATGAACTTGCAGACTGGTCTGGATTAGTGTACTTGTATAGCTACACTTCTGCTGCTTTTCTGCTCTATGCATAGTCACTTCACCCCTACCTACATGGACACATTACCTTGACTAACCTGTACTCCCTGTGTATAGCCTCGTTATTATTTTATTGCGTTACTTTTAATTAGGTAAATCTTTTCTTAACTCTTTCTTGAACTGCACTGTTGGGCTTGTAAGTAAGCATTTCACAGTAAGGTCTACACTTGTTGTATTTGGAGCATGTGACAAAGTTTGATTTGATCAAATCAGGAGTGTCTGCTAGCACATTTGTGCATACTGTTTCACGAGTCACACTATTGGCATACATTTTACAGCATAGTTTCAGACAAAGTAGTTACATTTACTTCATCCTTATCTGCAGCAGTAGGTTTAGGCTGATTTATTAGCCAGGTTTAATCATGCATTTTACATATGTAGTCCTTCCTGTCGGTCCATCTTTGCATTCTATTAGTATTATTTGAGTGACAGTTTTGTGACTCTATTCTAATTCTATCATATGCTTTGTATGCTAATTTTAGTGATTGTTTCATTCTAGTAATCATGCATTAGCTACTGTTATTAATTCATTTAGTTCTATCAAGCGTTATAGGCTTCAACTCTTATGCTGTGGGAATGATAACACATTCAGGTTGTAGCTGATATTATTTGCTTCATTATCTACACACAGTACTGCATAAATGGAATGGCTACCGATATTGCATTCATGGGAGCATGTGCATGGTTTGGCTCCGCATCCATGAACTTGTACTAATTCATGCATTGCTTGTTACGTCTTGTATGATCTGCACATAGTCGTTATGGCATGGTTGCTATTATTGCTATTGCCAATAGCACACGATGTTGTGGTGACAGATGCCAACACTATCTACCCCTTCAATAGCATATGCTTGGAGCATCGCAGTACGATGGCACACATAATTTTAGGATAGTGGTAAACAAGTTTACGTGCATTATCATGCATGCTTGTACATGGTGCGTATGCAAGGCATCTAATACCCTGATGCCGCTCACACTGCTACAGTCATTGTAGTGGAGCATGACTCATATCTACCACCGTTGTGCTGGCCCAAATGCTGCGGGCCGCTACACACACTGTTCAGCAGTCGAGCAGCGTGATATCTTGTGCTACTCGGATGGAGTAAGGCTGTCGTCAGCTAAACTTTTCTGGGTCTTTCCATCATTAAGAATATTTTCAGAGGTAAAGCTTCATTTGAAATAGTTACTACTGCCTAACCCAAACCATAAGCTTTCTTCCTCAGATTTCAAGTTATCACCGTATACCTTAGTGGGGAAGCTGACGCTTTATAGCTTGTGAGATGACCAATTAAGGCTTGCTATAGTTTCAGCTGTGTTGGATGAGCAGTTGATACTAGCATTACCTAGCATGCGGTTGGCTTGCTAAACACCCATATGGCGATTAGCTGTTAGCAATCAAGCAATATGCTGTGACAGTATGGAATTTGAAATCATGGTAATTGGCCAGGCCAATGTACACAGTAACCGACATAACCGTTCAAAAGCAACACATGGCTTTTCATTGCAACTTCACTATAACCATGACACTTCGTTATTATCAGTAGCATTTTATTAATATTAAAGTTATAACCTCTAAATATTATTTTAATATACAAATTAATAAAATGTCAGATTGGAGAGGAATTCGAATTTTGACACACTAAACCATTCATACTAAGTCCGATGCGTTTTTCCCTCCGCTTTTCAGAGCATTTCGCATAACGTCACTAATGCTGCTGTGGTTATTCCATATGGCAATATGTTGTTAAAAGTGGTAAGAGGGGACACAGTAATGAGATCAAATTATATACTTCCGGAAAAATATGCTACTGAAAATATTAGGATATAGGCTAAGTATCCGATAGGATGAATCATGAATTTTATTGAAACGCAGCTTGGCTACGTTTCATTCAATTGCATCCCATTTAATAAGAGAGCCAATGCAAAACTGGCACCTGTCGTCATTCCTTGCATATATGCTGACCCTGCAAAAAGAGATGAAGTCCAGACAGTCTAAGCTATTTTAGAAAACTTTATGAATGGACATAGAGAATTAGTGAACTTATACATGCACACCGACCCACCTAAAAGGACTCATCATTCAAAGACACCTGCAGTGCATCACACTCAAGAACGGTGCCTTACCTTCAAATCCTTTCTGTAGGAGAATATTTTTTTGTCTACATTATAGGATAACGCTAAATCAATGTAGCCTATCATATAAATTGACAAGGAAATGTTAAGGGAGATATATAAACTCAGCAAAAAAAACATTCCCTTTTCAGGACCCTGTCTTTCAAAGATAATTCGCAAAAATCCAAATAACTTCACTGTAAAGGGTTCAAACACTGTTTCCCATGCTTGTTCAAGGAACCATAAACAATTAATAAACATGCACCTGTGGAACGGTCGTTAAGACACTAACAGCTTACAGACAGTAGGCAAGTAAGGTCACAGTTATGAAAACTTGGGACACTGAAGAGGCCTTTCTACTGACTCTGAAAAACACCAAAAGAAAGATGCCTAGTGTCCCTGCTCATCTGCTTGAACGTGCCTTAGGCATGCTGCAAGGAGGCATGAGAACTACTGATGTGGCCAGGGCAATACATTGTAATGTCCGTACTGTGAGACGCCTAAGACGGCGCTAAAGGGAGACAGGACGGACAGCTGATCGTCCTCGCAGTGGCAGACCACACGTAACACCCGCACAGGATCGGTACATCTGAACATCACAACTGCGGGACAGGTACAGGATGGCAACAACAACTGCCTGAGTTACACCAGGGATGCACAATCCCTCAATCATTGCTCAGACAGGCCTACAAGCCCTAATTGCGGACAGTTGTAAGGCAGGTCCTCACCAGACATCACCGGCAACAACGTCGCTCATGGGCACAAACCCACCGTCGCTGGACCAGACAGGACTGGCAAAAAGTGCTCTTCACTGACGAGTCACGGTTTTGTCTCATCAGGGGTGATGGTCGGATATGCATTTATCGTCAAAGGAATGAGCGTTACACCGAGGCCTGTACTCTGGATCAGGATCGATTTGGAGGTGGAGGGCCTGTCATGGTCTGGGGCGGTGTGTCACAGCATCATCAGACTGAGCTTCTTGTCATTGCAGGCAATCTCAACTCTGTGCGTTACAGGGAAGACATCCTCCCCCTTCATGTGGTACCCTTTCTGCAGGCTCATCCAGACATGACCCTCCAGCATGACAATGCCACCAGTCATACTGCTCGATCTGTGCATGATTTCCTGCAAGACAGGAATGTCAGTGATCTGCCATGGCCAGCGAAGAGCCCGGATCTCAATCCCATTGAGCACATCTGGGACCTGTTGGATCGGAGGGTGAGGGCTAGGGCCATTCCCCCAGGAAATGTCCAGGAACTTGCAGCTGCCTTGGTGGAAGAGGGGGTAACATCTCACAGAAATAATAGCGCAAATCTGGTGCAGTCCATGAGGAGGAGATGCACTGCAGTAATTAATGCAGCTGGTGGCTACACCAGATACTGACTTTTGATTTTGACCCTCCCTTTTGTTCAGGGACACATTATTCAATTTCTGTTATTCACATGTATATGGAACTTGTTCAGTGTATGTCTCAGTTGTTAAATCTTATGTTCATACAAATATTTACACATGTTAAGTTTGCTGAAAATAAACGCAGTTGACAGTGAGAAGACGTTTCTTTTTTTGCTGAGTTTTGAAACAGTTCTGATAGGCATGAAGATTTAATTGACAACTATTAGAAAATAGACAAATGCACACAACCTGTCCATAGTCTAATGTTCAATTTAGTGAAGCAGTGGGTGGCTATGATGACACTACATTTTAATTTAAGTGAGCACTTTATCTAAATCTGTGCAAACACTTACTGATATTTTTTGCATTAATATATTAACTTCTAATTTACACATCTTGGTTTTCTTCACTGTTCGCTTCATGCGCAATTCACGTACTGAATCTCCACCGGCCTCTCTCTAGCTTTTAAACAAGTAGTGTATATATAGACAATGAACAGCAATATAGTTTGAAACCTTTTCTAAAAACAAATAGGCCTAGTTGCACTTTTTCTAAAAACCCAGAATCTCTAGTTGCACAGCTAGCCTTAGACCACTGCGCCACTCGGGAGAGCCATGTCCTTTCTCTTAGTTGTCTGTTTCCTTGCACTCGTTCTGTGAGTGAGCTTCTGAGGAGGCGAGGCTAATCAGCCGTGTCCACGCTCCCAACGTGGGTAGGAGGGCCGTGTAGACAACCGGTGACTTGAAAAGAATAACTGGGTGGTCCTGCTTGAATTCACCTTCCTAGATACAGTAATCAACCATAGCATTGATTGTTAAAAGGTTCCTTTGTCTTCCTCAAACTCGTGTTGCGTTTCGCAGCTGCAGCGCATGGTCAACTTAGTCTGATATGTAAATTCTTAGCGCACATGTTTTATACCCTCGGGTCAAAAGGGCCGTTTCCGTCTTTATGTCATGCTCTCTGGGTTCCCTGGTTTGTAGCTAGTTACAAGGCAAGGTATTAGAACTTACTATGATCTCGTTTAGACAACTAAAATCACAGTTCTCTTTGATCTGGATATTTTCTACACAACAAAAAGGATGTAAACATCATATACAAATAATAACTCTTCAAGTAACGTTTTTGTTATAACGTCTTCATTTAAGTTTTAATGACAGCACAAAAATCGACATTCATTTTCATATTCCATCTATCATTGTTTTACCACCATTTTGGCTGAAATATAATGTCCAAAGGTCAATTTATTTGATGTTCTGGCATTTTGGACCGTAAACTCTTCCTAAGGCACACAGACATTCCAGCCTCTCACATTACAGACCAGAAGGGTTGGGCTGCTGTCTTACAATTTACGATGGGTGTGAGATCATAAACCCCTCAACCAATCCCTCTATACCTCTCCACCTGTGCGGGAGGAAGAGATCTCTCTGTAGAACCATGATCCACTGTAACAGGATCCTCATAGGCCAGTCAGGACACAACCTTGATATGGTAGAATGACTTAGCTGGATCATTTGATAATATCTAAATAGTGCTTTCTGCCATAGCTACACAGTATTCTGGCTCTGCTGTTTTGGGGGATTGGTATAGCTTACCACATTCATTGCTTGTAGTTAATTGTATATATTGATGCTGAAGGAGCAGAGCCTATATCGCCAAAACCTGCATTATTCAATAAATGGTTAAACATGTTTCTGCGTGGTGTATCATTGGTGGCTAGGGATCAGTGTTTTCCACAAGTACATAACCAGCCAGGCCACCCCCGGGTTAAACATTTTTAGCAGAAGGAGCTCTATTTTGGTGGCCTCTGGTACATTCTAATGCCTTGATTCCATCCGAAATACACAGCAAAATGATTGAATACTTTATCAAGTTTACCTCCCAGATTGGATATATTAGTAGTGGTATTGTGTAGAAAGACATGACTTCACAATTTAAATGACAGAAAATGTATGGACTTAGTGTATTTTTGTTGTTGTTTTGGACATGGGCTAGGCCTATATGATCAGGACAATGTTCTATGTAAGAGAGCTTTGAAATAAAAATCTGATTTGGAGGGCCACGTTTGAAAAGAGAATATGCTATAATAATGAACAATACCGTCTGGGTTTTCCCATCAGTCTCCTGATTGTCCCCCACTCCACACGGATCAACTTCCTGGTCTTCAGGTTAGGAAAGGACTCTTTCAAACACAGGCAGAAGTCATTGTCCCCTTCAAATAAAGGTCTGGAAGGAGAAAAAGTTGGCAGCGCTCAATGGAATAAAGAACTTATAATAACTCACTGTGAAAGTATGTAATACAGCTTACCTGTCTATGTTAGAATAAAACCACTCGTAGATGCACCATTTGTGTGCTTTTGGCAGTTTGAGGAGGTTTCTCAATCGCAGACCAATTCTCTGAGACACTTTCTTATCTGGGGCTGTCACATTAGTAAACTTCTACAGGAAAACATACCAAAACAAATGAACAAGAATTAAGTTAGTCCTTAAGCCATTTTGCCACAACTTTGGAAGTATGCTTGGGTTCATTGTCCATTTGGAAGACCCATTTGCGACCAAGCTTTAACTGATTACTTGAGATGTTGCTTCAATATATCCACATAATTGTCCTTCCTCATGAGCTATCTATTTTGTTTCATGCCTCATGATGCTGCCACCCCCGTGCTTCACGGTTGGGATGGTGTTCTTTGGTTTGCAAGCATCCCCCTTTTTCCTCCAAACATAACGATGGTCATTATGCCAAACAGTTCTATTTTTGTTTCATCAGACCAGAGAACATTTCTCCAAAAAGTACAATCTTTGTCCCCATGTGCAGTTGCAAATTGTAGTCTGGCTTTTTTTACGGCGGTTTTGGAGCAGTGGCTTCTTCCATGCTAAGCAGCTTTTCAGGTTATGTCCATATAGGACTCGTTTTACTGTGGATATAGATACTTCTGTACCCGTTTCCTCTAGCATCTTCACAAGGTCCTTTGCTGTTCTGGGATTGATTTGCACATTTCGCACCAAGGTATGTTCATCTCTAGGAGACCGAATGTGTCTCCTTCCTGAGCGGTATGACGGCTGCAAGGTCCCATGGTGTTTCTCATGACCGCGCGTCACGAGCCCGTGGGCTCTCTGCCAGACCTCTGAGTCATTCCCCTTTCATTCAGCCCCCTTCATAGTAGAAGCATCAAACAACATTCTGAAGACTGTTGACATCTAGTGGAATCCTTAGGAAGTGCAAGATGACCAATATCCCACTATACCTTCAATAGGGGATGAGTTGAAAAACTACAAACCTCAGATTTTTTCTCAGGTTTTTGCCTGCCATATGAGTTCTGTTATACTCACAGACATCATTCAAACAGTTTTAGAAACGTCAGAGTGTTTTCTATCCAAATATATAATATTACGCATATCTTAGCTTCTGGGCCTGAGTAGCAGGCAGTTAACTCTGGGCACCGTATTCATCCAAGCTACTCAATACTGCCCCCCAGCAATAAGAAGTTAAAGGCACAGTCAACTAAGTGTATGTAAACTTCTGACCCACTGGAATTGTGATACAGTGAATAAGTGAAATAATCTGTCTGGAAACAATTGTTGCAAAAATGTCTTGTGTCATAAACAAAGTAGATGTCCTAACCAGTGAAGCAGGTTGAGAGATTTAAGTTCCTTGGTGTCTACATCACCAACAAACTAACATGGTCCAAGCACACCAACAGTCGTGAAGAGGGCACGACAAAACCTATTCCACCTCAGGAAACTAAAAATATTTGGCATGAGTCCTGAGATCCTCAAAAGGTTCTACAGCTGCATCATCAAGAGTATGGCAATTGATCAGCCTCCGACTGCAAGGCACTACAGAGGGTAGTGCGTACGGCCCAGTACATCACTGGGGCTAAGCTGCCTGCCATCCAGGACCTCTATACCAGGCGGTGTCAGAGGAAGGCCCTAAAGATTGCCCAAGACTCCAGCCACTCTAGTCAGACTGTTATCTCTGCTACCACACGGCAAGCAGTACCGGAGTGCCAAGTTTAGGTCCAAGAGGCTTCTAAACAGCTTCTACCCCCAAGCCGTAGGACTCCTGAACACCTAATCAATTGGACACCCAGACTATTTGCATTGACCCCCCTACACCGCTGCTACTCTCTGTTGTTATAATCTATGCATAGTCACTAATAACTCTACCTACATGTACATATTACCTCAACTAACCGGTACCCCCTGTATATAGTCTTGCTATTGTTATTTTACTGTTACTTTAACCTCTTCAACCTATGGGGGCGCTATGTCATTATTGGATAAAAAAACGTGCCCGTTTTAAGCGCAATATTTTGTCACGAAAAGATGCTCGACTATGCATATAATTGGCAGCTTTGGAAAGAAAACACTGACGTTTCCAGAACTGCAAAGATAATATCTGTGAGTGCCACACAACTCATGCTACAGGCGAAACAAAGATGAAACCTCAAACAGGAAATTAGCAGAATTTTTGAGGCTCTGTTTTCCTTCGTCTCCTTATATGGCTGTGAATGTGCCATGAACGAGCATAAGCTCTCTGCCGTTCGTCCAAGGTGTCTGCAGCATTGTGACGTATTTGTAGGCATATCATTGGAAGATTGGCCATAAGAGACTACATTTGCCAGGGGTCCGCCCAGTTCCCTTTGTCTAAATTGGTGTGTAAACTTCAGCTGCAGGCATTTTGCCATGGGATTCAGAGGGGAAAGCACACTCCCACGAACGATATATCATCGAAGAGATATGTGAAAAACACGTTGAGGATTGATTCTAAACAACGTTTACCATGTTTCAGTCGATATTATGGAGTTAATTTGGAAAAAAGTTTGTCGTTTTGACGAATGAATTAGTTTTTTTTTGGTAGCCAAACATGACGCAGAAAACGGACCGATTTCTCCTGCACAAATACTCTTTCAGGAAAAACTGAACATTTGCTATCTAACTGAGAGTCTCCTCATTGAAAACATCCAAAGTTCTTCAAAGATAAATGATTTTATTTGAATGGTTTTCTGGTTTTTGTGAAAATGTTGCCTGCAGAATGCTAATGCTAAATGCTAATGCTAGCTATCAATACTGTTACACAAATGCTAGTTTTGCTATGGTTGAGAAGCATATTTTTGAAAATCTGAGATGACAGTGTTGTTAACAAAAGGCTAAGCTTGAGAGCTAGCATATTGATTTCATTTCATTTGCGATTTTCATGAATAGTTAATGTTGCGTTATGGTAATGAGCTTGAGGCTGTATTCATGATCCCGGATCCGGGATGGCTCACCGCAAGAAGTTAATTAATTGTTACTTATATTTCTTATTATTATCATCATCTTTTTTCTTCTTTAAAAAAATAAAACTGCATGGTTGATTAGGGGCTCGTAAGTAAGCCTGCATATTTAGTTAATATTGCCTGCTAACATGCATTTCTTAGAATTAGGGAAATTGTGTCACTACTCTTGCGTTCCGTGCAAGCAGTCAAGGTATATGGAGCAGTTTGGTCCGCCTGGCTCGTTGCGAACTGTGTGAAGTCTATTCATTCCTAACAAAGACTGTAATTAATTTGCCAGAATTGTACATAATTATGAAATAACATTGTCGGTTGTACAATGTAACAACAATATTTAAATAAAGGTGTAAAAAAAATATATTATATATATATTATATATATAATTTTTAATGAAATAAAAATCGGTGTCCAAAAATACCGATTTCCGATTGTTATGAAAACTTGAAATCGGCCATAATTAAAATCGGCCATTCCGATTAATCGGTCGACCTCAAAAAGAGAGACTGCATTGCCCATCTGTGTGAGCTGGAGCCCTTACCTGGGGCACAGAGGTGACCCTTTGGCTCCTTCTAGGGGATCTGGATGGGAGGCGCTGTTCCTCCTCTTCCCCGAACAGTCTGCTACTCTTGGAGCTCCGCGTCAGCTGGACACAGGGAGGGCAGGGTCAGCATATGGGTGATAATGTTAATGTTTTAACATGTTTTTAAAATGTGCAGATAGTTTTGCTTATTAAACATTCCTACTCCATCTAAGATGAAACTGGGGCACTGATTTGTTGATAATACAAATGAAGTGTCAACATGGTAGAATTGATTGTGCAAATCAGACCAATGATGGTTATTTGAACAGAAAGACAAACTGCTCATGGGTAGTAAAAAAACAAAAGTTAGTTACATAGTGATATTATTTGACGATTATATAGACAATATCACATTCATGCCCTTGTTGGCTATTTTTCCTTCATAGCTTGTTCCCCATCTAAAAAAAAAAAAAAGGTAGCCAATTTGTTTTCAGTACTTTTATTTCCATGACTGATAAAATTTTAAAAAAAGTGTTGTTTTCTCATGGCTATCTTGTCCCTCTGCAGCAGAGATATGGTGAGCAATATGTTTGGAACACTGAATCGCAATAAAATCACAGCATCAAATTGCAATACATACAATACCAGTCAAAAGTTCAGACACACCTACTCATTCAAGGGTTTACATTTTTATTTTTAAAAACTATTTCCTACATTGTAGAATAATAGTGAAGACATCAAAACTATGAAATAACATATGGAATCATCAGGTAACCAAAAAAAAATATCTGCGTTCCACACTTTTGGCATTCTCTCAACCAGCTTCACCTGGAATGCTTTTCCAACAGTCTTTGAAAGAAGTTCCCATATATGCTGGGCACTTGTTGGCTGCTTTTACTTCACTTTGCAGTCCAACTCATCCAAAACCATCTCAATTGGGTTGAGGTCGGGTGATTGGGGAGGCCAGCTCATCTGATACAGCACTCCATCGCTCTGCTTCTTGGTCAAATAGCCATTACACAGCCTAGATGTGTGTTGGGCCATTGTCCTGTTGAAAAACAAATGATAGTGGGACTAAGTGCAAAGCAGATGGGATGGCGTATCGTATCAGAAAAGTGTGGTTGCCATGCTGGTTAAGTGTGCTTTGAATTCTAAATAAAATCAGACAGTGTCACCAGCAAAGCACCCCCACACTATCATACTTCCTCCATGCTTCACGGTGGGAACTACGCATGCGGAGATCATCCGTTCACATACTCTGTGTCGCAATTTGTACTCAGACTAAAAGGACACATTTCCACTGGTCTAACGTCCATTGCAGGTAGCCTAGTGGTTAGAGCATTGGGCCAGTAATTGAAAGGTTGCTGGATAGAATCACTAAGCTGACAAGGTAAAAATCTGTCGTTCTGCCCCTGAACAAGGCAGTTAGCCCACTGTAAATAAGAATTTGTTCTTAACTGACATGCCTAGCTAAATGAAGGTTAAATGTAAAAAAAAAAATATATATATATATTTTTTAATTGCTTGTGTTTCTTGCCCCGAGCAAGTCTCTTTCTTATTGGTGTCTTTTAGTAGTGGTTTCTTTGCAGCAATTCAAACATGAAGGCCTGATTCACGCAGTCTCCTCTGGACAGTTGATGTTGAGATGCGTCTATACTTGAACTCTATAACTAATGGACTTATCCTGTGGAGGTTCTCATTAGAGCCCGTTTCATCATAGCGCTTGATGGTTTTTGCAACAGCACTTGAAACTTTCCAAGTTGTTGAAATTTTCCGCATTGACTGACCATGTCTTTAACTTCTTGGTGACAGGGGGCAGTATTTTCATGTCCGGATGAAATGCATGCCCAAATTCAACTGCCTGCTACTCATCCCCAGAAGATAAGATATGCATATTATTAGTAAATATGGATATAAAACACTCGGAAGTTTCTAAAACTGTTTGAATCATGTCTGAGTATAAACAGAACCTATTTAGCAGGCGAAACCCCGAGGACAAACCATTGAGATTTTTTTTTTAGGTCACTTTTCAATGTGTTTTCATTGGGAATCCAGATTTTTAAGGGACCTTCTTGCAGTTCCGATCGCTTCCACTGGATGTCAACAGTCTTTAGAAATTGTTTGAGGTTTTTCCTTTGTGTAATGAAGAAGTATGGCCATCTTGAACAAGGATAACTTGAAGTGTACTGTTAGATAGAGGCGAGACCAGAATGCTAGCTACAGTTTGTTTTCCTCTTGTATTGAACACAGAGCATCCAGTCTTAAATTTGATTGATTATTTACTTTTAAAAAAAAAACTAAAGTTGCATTACAAAAGTAGTTTGAAATGTTTTGGCAAAGTTTACACGTAACTTTTGAGATATTTTGTAGTCACTAGTCACGTTGCGCAAGTTGGAACCAGTGTTTTTCTGGATCAAACGCGCCAAATACATTTTGGATATATATCAATGGATTTAATCAAACAACGGACCATTTGTGGTGTTTATGGGAAATATTGGAGTGCCAACAAAAGACGCTCGTCAAAGATAAGGCATTAATTATATTTTTATATCAGAGTTGTGTCGCGCCTGCAGGGTTGAAATATGCTTTTCTCTCTTTGTTTACTATGGTGCTATCCTCAGATAATAGCATTGTTTGCTTTCGCCGAAAAGCCTTCTTGAAATCTGACATGTTGGCTGAATTCACAACAAGTGTAGCTTTAATTTGCGATCTTGCATGTGTAATTTCATGAAAGTTTGACTTTTATAGTAATTTATATGAATTTGGCGCTCTGCATTTTCTCTGGCTTTTGGCCAGGTGGGACGCTACCATCCCACATATCCCAGAGAGGTTAAGCAAAGAGAAACGACAGTCCAATACGTTTGAGATGTTCTTGCCATAATATGGATTTGGTCTTTTACCAAATAGGGCTATCTTCTGTAAACCACCCCTACCTTGTCACAACACAACTGATTGGCTCAAATGCATTGAGGAAATAAAATCTACAAATTAACAAGGCACACCTGTTCATTGAAATGCATTCCAGGTGCATACCTCATGAAATTGGTTGAGAGAATGCCAAAACTGTGCAAAGCTGTCATCAAGGCAAAGCGTGGCTATTTGAAGAAACTCAAATGTAAAATATATTTTGATTTGTTTAACACTTTTTTGGTTACTACATGATTCCATGTGTGTTATTTCAAAGTGTTGATGTCTTCACTATTATTCTACAATGTAGAAAATAGCACAAATAAAGAAAAACCCTTGAATGAACAGGTGTCCAAACATTTTACTAGAACTGTATATAAATCGTGAGAATCGCAATACATATCATACCAACAAAGTATTGTGATAATATCGCATCGTGAGGGCCGTGGCAATCCCCAGCTCAACTCATGGGAAGTGCTGATAAGAGTGTCAGTGCCGACTTAATCAATAATGGTTGAATTACCAGAGATAAAATCCATATGAGCCCTAAAGAGTTCCAAGGCATAGACGGGAGGAAGGGCTACATTGGTCATCTCACCGTTTCCATGGACACCAGGGTGTGTTGTCCTCTCGTGTTCTGAGCTTTTGTTTGCTTCTCATTCAAAGTATTTGACAGACTGCCCTCTGGAAATTTACAACATATGTATGGCATTATCAAAAATAGATTAAACTCACAATACCCTGACAAGTCACAACTGCTCCCTCATTGTTTAGACAGTCTATTTTCCCAAACATTGAAGTGTCCTCCTTTCCCAGTCTTCTTCCTTCATGACCATTGATACAGTGGCTTGCGAAAGTATTCACCCCCTTGGCATTTTAACTATTGTGTTGCCTTACAACCTGGAATTACAATATATATATTTTTTTTTTTTTGGGGGGGGGTTGTAAAATCACTTGATTTACATAACATGTCTAACACTTTGAAGATGCAAAATATTTTTGTGAAACAAACAAGAAATAAGACAAAAAATAAGAACTTGAGCGTGCATAACTATTCACCCACCAAAGTCAATACTTTGCAGAGCCACCTTTTGCACCAATTACAGCTGCAAGCCTCTTGGGGTATGACTCTATAAGCTTGACACATCAAGCCACTGGGATTTTTGACCATTCAAGGCAAAACTTCTCCAGCTTCTTCAAGTTGGATGGGTTCCGCTGGTGTACAGCAATCTTTAAGTCATATAACAGAATCTCAATTGGATTGAGGTCTGGGCTTTGACTAGGCCATTCAAATAGATTTAAATGTTTCCCCTTAAACCACTCAAGTGTTGCTTTAGCAGTATGCTTAGGGTCATTGTCCTGCTGAAAGGTGAACCTCGGTCCCCGTCTCAAATCTGGAAGACTAAAACAGGTTTCCCTCAAGAATTTCCCAGTCCCACCGATGAAAAACATCCCCACATCATGATGCTGCCACAACAATTCACTGTGGGGATCATGTTCTCGGGTGATGAGAGGTGTTGGGTTTGTGCCAGACAGCGTTTTCCTCGATGGCCAAAAAGCTCAATTTCAGTCTTATCTGACCGGAGTACCTTCTTCCATATGTTTGGGGAGTCTCCCAACTGCCCAACGCGTTTGCTTATTTTTTCTTTAACAATGGCTTTTTTTTCTGGCCACTCTTCCGTAAAGCCCAGCTCTGTGGAGTGTACGGCTTAAAGTGGTCCTATGGACAGATACTACAATCTCCACTGTGGAGCTTTGCAGCTCCTTCAGGGTCATCTTTGTTGCCCCTCGGATTAATCCCCCCCTTGCCTGGACTGTGAGTTTTGGTGGGCAGCCCTCTCTTGGCAGGTTTGTTGTGGTGCCATATTCTTTCCATTTTTTTTTAATAATGGATTTAAAATGGTGCTCCGTGGGATGTTCAAAGTTTCGGATACTTTTTTACAACTCAACCCTGATCTGTACTTCTACACAACTTTGGAGAGCTCCTTGTTTGGAGAGCTCCTTGGACTTCATGGTGCCGCTTGCTTGTTGGTGCCCCTTGCTTAGTGGTGTTGCAGACTCTGGGGCCTTTCAGAACAGGTGTATATATACACCGAGATCATGTGACACTTAAATAAAGTCCACCTGTGTGCAATCTAACTAATTATGTGACTTCTGGAGGTAATTGGTTGCACCAGATCTTATTTAGGGGCTTTGTTAAACAAAGTTCTTTTTTCCCCATTTCAATTTACCAATTTGGAATATTGTGTATGTCCATTACATGAAATCTAAATAAAAATCCATTTAAATTACAGGTTGTAATGCAACAGAATAGGAAAAACACCAAGGGGGATGAATACTTTTGCAAGGCACCGTCGGTGACAGGACTAGTTTCCACACTATTGCTTTATCAAGTCTCCTGCGATCATTGGTCATACAGGAAAGGAGACAATAAGAGTAAACTACTTAACAGATTTTTACCACATCATACATTGAGGATGACATGAGTTAATAAAGTCCATCGACTCAGACTATTTGATGACTACAGTATAACAATTGACAAGTTAAGACTTCAGATTGGCTTAGTTACGGGTCTACGACACATCCCTTGCGTGTTGCATTTTTAAGCCAGTCATTCGTGAATCTACTAAAGACGCCTAATCCAATGAGGTACTGACATCTCCAACCTCTCAATCTCCGCGGGGTCGCAGAAAGTGGATGTTTCCGGTTCTCAGGGATACAATATTTTCAACCTAACTTCCATTTCCCCTGAAAAACGGATGTGGGAACTCCACAACAAACGTAGCAGGTGTTTGTTTTTTTACACCTGCTACGTTTGTTTCCCTCTTGAAGAGGTTGGTAACCTCAGTTCAAACACATATGCAATACATACAGAGCTTTCAGAAAGTATTCACATCCCTTGACTTATTTCACATTTTGTTAAAGCCGAATTTAAAATGTATTAAATTTAAATTGTGTCTCACTGGTCAACACCAAATATCCCATAATGTCAAAGTGGAATTATGTTTAGAATATTTTTGCAATTAATGAGAAATGAAAAGCTTAAATGTCTTGAGTCAATAAGCATTCAACCCCTTTTATGGCAAAAAAGTTCCATAAGTTGCATGGACTCCCTCTTTGCAATAATAGAGTTTAACATGACTTTATGACTAACTCATCTCTGTACCGCACACATACAGATAATTGTAAGGTCCCTCAGTCGAGCAGAGAATTTCAAACACAGATACAACCACAAAGACCAGGGAGGTTATGCAATGCCTCTCAAAGGGTACCTATTGGTAGATGGGTAAAAAACAAAAAAAAAGCTGAAATGTTATATTCCTTTGAGCATGGTGAAGTTATTAATTACACTTTGGATGGTGCATTAATACACCCAGTCATTAAAAAGACAGGCGTCCTTCCTAACTCAGGAAGGAAACCGCTCATGGATTTCACTAGGTCAATCAATTGTGACTTTAAAAGCAGTTCTCCTGAGGATGGATCAACAACATTGTAGTTACTCCACAATACTAACCTAAAAGTGAGTTAAAAGAAGAAGCCTGAACAGAATAAAAATATTCAAAAAAATATTGCAATAGGCACTAAAGTAAAACGGACAAAAATGTGACAGAAAAATGTCTGGGGAAAATCCAACAACACATCACTAATTACCACATATTTTAAAGCATGGTAGTTTCTGCATCATGTTATGGGTATACTTGTCATCGGCAAGGACTAGGGAGTTATTTTAGGATAAAAAGAATAGAGCTAAGCACAGGTAAAATCCTTGAGGGAAACTAGTTCAGTCTGCTTTACAACAGCCACTGGGAGCCAAATTCACCTTTCAGCAAGAAACTAACCTAAAACACAAGGCCAAATCTACACCGGAGTTGGTTACCAAGAAGACACTTGCTGAATGAAAGAGTTACAGTTGACTTAAATGTGCTTGAAAATCAATAGCAAGCAAAATGTCTGTCTAGCAATGCTCAACAATGAACTTGACAGAGCTTGAAGAATTAAAAAAATAATGAGCAAATATTGTACAATCGAGGTAAGCAAAGATCTTAGACTTACCCAGAAAGACTCTCAGCTGTAATCACTGCCAAATGTGATTCTGTATTGACTTAGGGGTGTGAAAACATATGTAAATTAGATTTGTATTTAATCATCAATAAAATGGCACTTTTTAAAATAAAAGCATGTTTTCGCTTTGTCATTATGGGGCTTTACGTGTAGATAGGTGAGGATTTTTGTGTATCCATTTTGAATTCAGGCTGCAACAACAAAATGCGGAATAGTCAAGTGGTATGAATTCTTTCTGAATGCACTGTATACTTACACACAAGGATAATCAACGCAATGTGTTAAGATACAGTACCTTTCAGACTGACAAGTGCCTCGGCTGAAGAGCCTACAATCAAGAGAAGAGGGAATTAGGCTAGACTTTACCATGGAACTTTAAAAAATGTATTTTAAAAAATGCAGTAGGGATGTGTATCTTTCCCTTTCAAGACGATGCATTACGCATATGGGCTCCGATAAGCACAGGAAAAATCTATTTCAGTTTGAAACTATTCAATGCGATCAGAGAACGAGTCCTGCTTGGCTACGCAGTCATTGGTGAACAGAGTACAGAAGGGGACTAAGGATGCACCCCAGTGAGGCCCCATGTTGAGGATCAGCGTGACAGGTGTGCTGTTGCCTACCTTTACCAACTGGGGGTGGCCAGTCAGGAAGTCCAGGATCCAGTTGCAGAGGGAGGTGTTAAGTCCCAGGGTCCTAAGCTTAGTGATGAGCTTTACGGGCACTACGTTGTTGAATGCTGAGCTGTAGTTAATGAGCAGCATTCTTAACCTCTCTGGGATATGTGGGATGCTATAGCGTCCCACCTGGCCAAAAGCCAGGGAAAATGCAGAGCGCCAAATTCAAATAAATTACTATAAAAATCAAACTTTCATGGAATCACACATGCAAAGATAGCAAATTAAAGCTACACTTGTGAATCCAGCCAACATGTCAGATTTCAAAAAGGCTTTTCGACGAAAGCAAACAACGCTATTATCTGAGGATAACACCTCCGTAAACAAAGAGAGAAAAGCATATTTCAACCCTGCAGGCGCGACACAAAACTCTGATATAAAAATATAATTAATGCCTTACCTTTGTCGAGCTTCTTTTGTTGGCACTCCAATATGTCCCATAAACATCACAAATGGTTCTTTTGTTCGATTAATTCCGTCGATATATATCCAAAATGTCAATTTATTTTGCGCGTTTGATCCAGAAAAACACCGGTTCCAACTTGCGCAATGTGACTACAAAATATCTCAAAAGTTACCTGTAAACTTTGCCAAAACATTTCAAACTACTTTTGTAATACAACTTTAGGTATTTTTTAACGTAAATAATCGATAAAATTGAAGACGGGATGATTTGTGTTCGCATATTTTTTAAAACATTTTGCTAAACCTCAACATCTAAATACTCTCCTGCAACCCACCTCACCCAATGTAGCGTGGATCTGCTTTTTTTATTCTAAAGTACTTATATTTACTTCGGATCCGGAACCCCTCAACTGAAGCTAGCCAACTACCAGCTATCAGTCAGCAAACCATTGCTAGCGGTCATCAGCTAACCTTTAGCTCGGAAAGCTCTCGCCAGTTCGAACAACGCGGCTCTAACCAGAGCATAACGGACCTATTCTTTTTATCCCCGGATTCCCACCGCAAACGGAACATTTTCATCTGGATCTTCACAACTAGCTAACTAGCTAACCGCAACCCCGGATGACTACTCCTGGCTAGCGTTTCCATCCACTTAGCTTGAAGCTAGCATGGCCAGAGCTCCTGTGCTACCACCGAAGCATACTCCTGGGCTACAATATCCGGACCCACAACCGGTCTATCGATGTCACCGCATGAAGAGGCATAAACAGACTCAACCCCATCTCGACGTCCCCCAAAGGCTAACTTTCTAGCCCTTGCTATCTGCTTGCTTGTTAATTCGGCCTGCTAACTGCTAGCCTGCCCCGGTCTACTAACTGCTAGCTTGTTTAGCCCCGGTCTGCTAACTGCTAGCTTGTTTAGCCCCGGCCTACTAACTGTTAGCTTGTTAGCACAGGCCTGCTAACTGTTGGAATCGCCGCGTCCCCAGCCAGCCCAACCACTCACTGGACCCATATTTATTTTCAATCTCTTTTCAATTTTTAATTCGATTATACCTTCCGGTAACCTGCCTCACCCAATGTGATACAGAATCGCTATAATTTTTTATTTTTAGAAAGCATTCAAGAACCTCCAGAAGCTAACCAGCTAACTAGCTACAAGCTATTTAGTCATTGTTAGCCACTGCTAGCGGATTTTACCTTCTGCACAGCCAGCCAGTTTTTTTAGCCTGGATAATACTCGGCAGTCTAGCTTCCCTGTCCCATCTACCGCTGCCCCCTGGACACTGTGATCACTTGGCTACATATCTGATGCCTGCTGGACACTGTGATCACTTGGCTACATAGCTGATGCCTGCTGGACTGTCCATTAATCACGGTACTCCATTCTGTTTGTTTATGTTTTTATCTGTCGGCCCCAACCGCACTCAGGCTCTGTGTGTAGTTAATCCGACCCTCTCTGCCTAGTCAACGCCATTTTACCTGCTGTTGTTGTGCTAGCTGATTAGCTGTTGTTGTCTAACCTACTGTTTTAGCTAGCTCTCCCAATCAACACCTGCGATTACTGTATGCCTTGCTGTATGTCTCTCTCAAATGTCAATATGCCTTGTATACTGTTGTTCAGGTTAGTTATCATTGTTTTAGTTTACAATGGAGCCCCTAGTTCCACTCTTCATACCTCTGATACCTCCTTTGTCCCACCTCCCACACATGCGGTGACCTCACCCATTACAACCAGCATGTCCAGAGATACAACCTCTCTTATCATCACCCAGTGCCTGGGCTTACCTCCGCTGTACCCGCACCCACCATACCCGTCTGCGCATTATGCCCTGAATATATTCTACCATGCCCAGAAATCTGCTCCTTTTATTCTTTGTCCCCAACGCTCTAGGCGACCAGTTTTGATAGCCTTTAGCCGCACCCTCATACTACTCCTCCTCTGTTCCGCGGGTGATGTGGAGGTAAACCCAGGCCCTGCATGTCCCCAGGCACCCTCATTTGTTGACTTCTGTGATCAAAAAAGCCTTGGTTTCATGCATGTCAACATCAGAAGCCTCCTCCCTAAGTTTGTTTTTCTCACTGCTTTAGCACACTCTGCTAACCCTGATGTCCTTGCCGTGTCTGAATCCTGGCTCTGGAAGGCCACCAAAAATTCTGAGATTTCCATACCAAACTATAACATTTTCCGTCAAGATAGAACTGCCAAAGGGGGAGGAGTTGCAGTCTACTGCAGAGATAGCCTGTAAAGTAATGTCATACTTTTCAGGTCCATACCAAAACAGTACTAATTTTAAAATGGACTCTCTCCAGAGTCTCTCACTGTTGCCGCCTGCTACCGATCCCCCTCAGCTCCCAGCTGTGCCCTGGACACCATTTGTGAATTGATCGCCCCCCATCTATCTTCAGAGTTTGTTCTGTTAGATGACCTAAACTGGGATATGCTTAACACCCCGGCAGTCTTACAATCAAAGCTAGATGCCCTCAATCTCACACAAATCATCAAGGAACCCACCAGGGAGAACCCTAAATCTGTAAACAAGGGCACCCTCATAGACGTCATCCTGACCAACTGGCCCTCCAAATACACCTCCGCTGTCTTCAACCAGGATCTCAGCGATCACTGCCTCATTGCCTGTATCCGCAGTCAAACGACCACACCTCATCACTGTCAAACGCTCCCTAAAACACTTCTGTGAGCAGGCCTTTCTAATCGACCTGGCCCGGGTATCCTGGAAGGATATTTTTATTTTTTTAACCTTTATTTAACTAGGCAAGTCAGTTAAGAACAAATTCTTATTTTCAATGGCGGCCTAGGAACAGTGGGTTAACTGCTTGTTCAGGGGCAGAACGACAGATTTGTACCTTGTCAGCTCGGGGATTTGACCTTGCAACCTTTCGGTTACTAGTCCAATGCTCTAACCTCTAGGCTACCCTGACCTCATCCCGTCAGTTGAGGATGCCTGGTCATTCTTTAAAAAGGAACTTCCTCACCATTTTAGATAAGCATGCTCTGTTCAAAAAGTGCAGAACTAAGAACAGATATAGCCCTTGGTTCACTCCAGACCCTCGACCAGCACAAAAACATCCTGTGGCGGACTGCAATAGCATCGAATAGTCCCCGCGATATGCAACTGTTCAGGGAAGTCAGGAACCGATACACGCAATCAGTCAGGAAAGCAAAGGCCAGCTTCTTCAGGCAGAAATTTGCATCCTGTAGCTCTAACTCCAAAAAGTTCTGGGACACTGTAAAGTCCATGGAGAACAAGAGCACCTCCTCCCAGCTGCCCACTGCACTGAGGCTAGGTAACATGGTCACCAACGATAAATCCATGATTATCGAAAACTTCAACAAGCATTTCTCAACGACTGGCCATGCCTTCCTCCTGGCTACTCCAACCTCGGCCAACAGCTGCAAAACCTGGACCCGTACAAATCAGCTGTGCTTGACAATCTGGACCCTCTATTTCTGAAACTATCCGCCGCCATTGTCGCAACCCCTATTACCAGCCTGTTCAACCTCTCATATCGTCTGAGATCCCCAAGGATTGGAAAGCTGCCGCAGTCATCCCCCTCTTCAAAGGGGGAGACACCCTGGACCCAAACTGTATCTAAGGTCTTCGAAAGCCAAGTCAACAAACAGGTCACTGACCATCTCGAATCCCTCCGTACCTTCTCCGCTGTGCAATCTGGTTTCCGAGCCGGTCACGGGTGCACCTCAGCCACGCTCAAGGTACTAAACGATATCATAACCGCCATCGATAAAAGACAGTACTGTGCAGCCGTCTTCATCGACCTTGCCAAGGCTTTCGACTCTGTCAATCACCATATTCTTATCGGCAGACTCAGTAGCCTCGGTTTTTCTGATGAATGCCTTGCCTGGTTCATCAACTACTTTGAAGACAGAGTTCAGTGTGTCAAATCGGAGGGCATGCTGTCCGGTCCTCTGGCAGTCTCTATGGGGGTGCCACAGGGTTCAATTCTCGGGCTGACTCTTTTCTCTGTATATATCAATGATGTTGCTCTTGCTGCGGGCGATTCCCTGATCCACCTCTACGCAGACGACACCATTCTGTATACTTCCGGCTCGTCCTTGGACACTGCTATCTGACCACCAAACAAGCTTCAATGCCATACAACACTCCTTCCGTGGCCTCCAACTGCTCTTAAATGCTAGTAAAACCAAATGCATGCTTTTCAACCATTCGCTGCCTGCACACGCACGCCCGACTAGCATCACCACCCTGGATGGTTCAGACCTAGAATATGTGGACATCTATAAGTACCTAGGTGTCTGGCTAGACTGTAAACTCTCCTTCCAGACTCATATCAAACATCTCCAATCTAAAATCAAACCTAGAGTCGGCTTTCTATTCCGCAACAAAGCCTCCTTCACTCAGGCCGCCAAACTTACCCTAGTAAAACTGACTATCCTACCGATCCTCGACTTCGGCGATGTCATCTACAAAATGGCTTCCAACACTCTACTCAGCAAACTGGATGCAGTTTATCACAGTGCCATCCGTTTTGTTACTAAAGCACCTCATACCACCCACCACTGTGACCTGTATGCTCTAGTCGGCTGGCCCTCGCTACATATTCATCGCCAGACCCACTGGCTCCAGGTCGTCTACAAGTCCATGGTAGGTAAAGCTCCGCCTTATCTCAGATCACTGGTCACGATGGCAACACCCACCCGTAGCACGCGCTCCAGCAGGTGTATCTCACTGATCATCCCTAAAGCCAACACCTCATTTGGCCGCCTTTCCTTCCAGTTCTCTGCTGCCTGTGACTGGAACGAATTGCAAAAATCGCTGAAGTTGGAGACTTATCTCCCTCACAAACTTCAAACATCTGCTATCTGAGCAGCTAACCGATTGCTGCAGCTGTACACAGTCTATCGGTAAATAGCCCACCCAATTTTACCTACCTCATCCCCATACTGTTTATATTTATTTAATTTTCTGCTCTTTTGCACACCAATATCTCTACCTGTACATGACCATCTGACCATTTATCACTCCAGTGTTAATCTGCAAAATTTTAATTATTCGCCTACCTCCTCATGCCTTTTGCACACAATGTATATAGTCTCTCTTTTTTTCTACTGTGTTATTGACTTGTTAATTGTTAACTCCATGTGTAACTCTGTGTTGTCTGTTCACACTGCTATGCTTTATCTTGGCCAGGTCGCAGTTGAAAATGAGAACTTGTTCTCAACTAGCCTACCTGGTTAAATAAAGGTAAAATATATATATATATAATTTAAAAAAAATACATGAGTAAAACAAACTGTTGCATGCTTTCTGGTCACGTGCCTCTAACAGTACACTTCAAGTGACCCTTGTTCAAGATGGCCGTTCTTCTTCATTACACAAAGGAATAACCTCAACCAATTTCTAAAGACTGTTGACATCCAGTGTAAGCGATAGGAACTGCAAGAAGGTCCCTTAGAAATCTGGATCCCCATTGTAAAGAGAGTGACCTAAAAAAAAAATCTCAATTGTTTGTCCTTGGGGTTTTGCCTGCTAAATAAGTTTTGTTATACTCACAAACATGATTCAAACAGTTCTAGAAACATCGGAGTGTTTTATATCCAAATCTACTAATAATATGCATATATTATCTTCTGGGGATGAGTAGCAGGCAGTTTAATTTGGGCATGCATTTCATACGGACATGAAAATAATGCCCCGTCACCAAGAAGTTAAGTAGGTGTTCCTTTTGTCCAGGTGGGAAGGGGCTGTGTGGTGTGCAATAGAGATTGCACCATCTGTGGATCTGTTAGGGCGGTATGCAAATTGGAGTGGGTCTAGGGTTTCTAAGATGACTGTGTTGATGTGAGCCATGACCAGCCTTTCAAAGCAGTTAATGGCTATAGACGTGAGTGCTACGGATCGGTAGTCATTGAAGTAGGTTAGCTTGGTGTTCCTGGGTACAGGGACTATGGCGGTCTGCTTGAAACATGTAGGTATTACAGACTCAAATCAGGGACAGGTTGAAAATGTCGGTGAAGACACATACCAGTTGGTCAGCGCATTCTCAGAGTACACGCCCTGGTAATCCGTCTGGCCCTGGGGCCTTATGAATGTTGACCTGTTCAAAAAGGTCTTACTAACATCGGCTACGGAGAGCGTGATCACACAGTAGTCCGGGACAGCTGGTGCTCTCATGCATGCTTCCGTGTTGCTTGCCTCGATGCGCGCACAGAAGTCATTTAGCTCGTCCGGTAGGCATGTGTCAGTGGGCAGCTCCCGGCTGGACTTATTGTAGTCCGTAATAGATTGCAAGCCCTGCCACATCCGACGAGCGTTGGAGACGGTGTAGTAGGATTCAATCTTAGTCCTGTATTGACACGTTGCCTGTTTGATGGTTCGTCAGAAGGCATACCTGGATTTCTTATTCGCATCTGGGTTAGAGTCCCGCTCCTTTTAAGTGTCAGCTCTACCCTTTAGCGCAGTGTGGATGTTGACTGTAATCCATGGCTTCTGGTTGGGTTATGTACGTACAGTCATTGTGGGTACGAAGTCATCGATGCACTTATTGATGAAGCTGGTGACTGATACACCTCAATGCCATCGGATGAAACCCGGAACAATTTCCAGTTTGTCCTAGCAAAACCGTCCCGTAGCTAGCTGATCTGAGCACTTCGTATTAAGAGTCACTGGCCCTTCCTGCTTTAATTTTTGCTTGTAATTATGGTTAGATTTGCCAAATAGAGGGCAAGGGAGAGCTTTGTACGCATCTCTGTGTGCGGGGTAAAGTTTTTTCCCCTCTACATACCGGTAGAAATGAGGTAAAAACGGATTTAAGTTTCCCTGCATTGAAGTTCCCAGCCACTAGGTACACCACCTCTAGATGAAAATGTTCTTTATTCTGATGGCCTTATTCAGCTCGTTGAGTGCGGTCTTAGTGCCAGCATCAGTTTGTAGTGGTAAATAGACAGCTGTGAAAAATATAGATGAGAACTCTCTCTGTAAATAGTGTGGTCTATAGCTTATCATGTGATACTCTACCTCAGACGAGAAAAATCTTGAGACTTCCCTCATATTAGATTTTGCGCACCAGTTGTTTTGACAAATAGACACAGACCACCACCCCATGTCTTACTGGAGGCAGCTGCTCTGTCGTGCCGATGCACGGAAAACCCAGCCAACTGTATATTATCAATGTCATCATTCAGCCACGATTCAGTGACACATAAGATATTAGTTATTAATGTCCCATTGGTAGGATAGTCTTGAACAGAGCTCATCCAGTTGATTCTCCAATGATTGAACGTTGGACGGATGGTAGAGGCGTCCCCTTTATTGCTGTCTTTTTTCATACAAATTAAGGGGATCTTGGCCTGTGCTGGTATCAGCAGTAAATCCTTCGCGTCCGACTCATTAAAGAAAAACAATCTTTGTCCAGTAATCGCTGTCCTGTATCCAGAAGCACTTTTCGGTGATAAGAGACAGTGGCAGAAACATTATGTACAAAATAAGTACAACCCCCCCCCTCCCCCAAAAAACACAAAATAGCACAATTGGCTAGGAGCCCCTAAAACGGGAGCCAACTCCTCCGGTGCCAATATCCTACTACTAACTCAGCAGCATTAGTTCTTGACACAAACCGGTGTGCCTGCCACCTACTACCATTCCCCGTTCAAAGGCACTTAAATATTTTGTCTTTCCCATTTACCCTCTGAATGGTACACATACACAATCCATGTCTCAAGGCTTAAAAATCTTCCCCATACTGAATGATGTCATTTGTTTAATCCACTTCAATGAGGGATCATAGCTTCCACCTGGTCAGTCTGTATGTCAAGGAAAGAGCAGGTGTCCTTAATGTATATAAACATACACAGTGTACAAAACCTTAAGAACATATGTGGGGCCCCGTGTTGAGGATCAGTGTGGCGGAGGGATTGTTGGCTACCTTCACTATTCTCAAAATCCAAAGATTTTCACCGCTTGGAAGTTTTTACAGTGATCTCTTGCGCTTTTGCCATGTAGTGCGCCTAGGAAATGATCAACTTCACCCGGTATACCAAAAAATTACCATATACACTGATTGTTTGAAGTACAAAACTGCTCCATACCCAATCAGCAGGTAGGCTATAGCCAGATGAGTTGTTTCCAGTAGCATAATTTTATATACCATTTGACTTGGTAGTGTGACAAGTTTTTTTATTGGTCGCAAGAGTGCCAGCGGAATTTGTGTGTTGATGGTCAAGTTAGTTTTTTGTTTACAATTAGATTTAAAAAATAATTTATCCACATCAAAATGTGCAATTCGGCAAACATTTTCTGAAGAGGCAACAACACCACAGAAATGCCCCAGCCTGTGTGTGTCAGGGATTGACATACTGGGGAGGTTGTGGAAACCTTCAGGGCCAGTCGATCATTCCTGTCAGTGGCCCGCTTGGGCCAGTGAGAAAAAAATATTGTAATCATGCCATTTTGAATCTAGGCTAGAATTTTTTTTTAAATAACAGACGGATACCCGAAGCTGTCGATTATTTATCACACGTTGGGTGCACACATACAGCCTATAGATAATCTGTTAGGCAGAGAGATCGTGCAGCTCTCAAACAGCTGGTTGTAGCATGAGGCAAAGACAGACAGTAGTAGGGGTAGGAAAGATGTTCCGTGTTATGATTAGCGGTGTAGTATTCTTTTTTTAGGTGAGGGAAGGCACACTTTTAAATTATTTATCATGAGAGGCCCATAAACAATGCCTAGTAATGTGCATGCTCCAAGAAAAGTTCAAATCTCACCTTTCTGGTAAGAATAGTTATAGAATTGCTGAGGTGTTCTCACTTGAGGACAAGCTCAAGTACACAGTACAAATATGATAAAAGATTTCATATGATCCATTTCCTATTCAACAAAACTGTATGAATAAGGCTTGAAATGACTTAAGCTTTCTAAATCAAATACAAATATATGTAAATATATTTAAAAATAAACATATTTATTTTTTAAATGTAACTAGGCAAGTCAGTTAAGAACAAATTCTTATTTACAATGGCGGCCTACCACGGCAAAACCCAGTCGATGTTGGGCCAATTGTGCACCGCCCTGTCAAGCCCTGCTGTGTGTGGTGCGCGTAGGGCCTATACCAATGTCTAGCCGTTAGCGATCCTTACAATAACCTAACCCAGTGGTCGCCAACTGGTCGATCGCATTCTTAGTCGATCGACAAACATTTCTGTAGAAAAGCCAACGAACGATAAAGGCTTACGCTCCTTTTTTAAAATCGTGTTGCCGGTAGGTGCACTTGATTCAAAAGTCCTGCGCACCGGGTAAGCAGTGTTCCCATGAGCTTCCATGACCCTGGCCACAGCCAAATTTAATAAGTTACTAGCCTAGGTAAGATGTAATAACTTTTAAAACCATGACCACAGAGAGACTGTCAACGAATACAGCAAAGAGCTGCTGTTTTTATGAGTTCATGTTAAAGTTTATATTCAGCACTATCACTGTTTCAATTCAACACTATTACAAAACACTTCTCCGTACTTCTGCTCGGGCTGCAGCTGCAATGAATGAGTAGCCAAGTATCGAAAGCCCAGCGTTTATTATTATTAACAGCTTGTTGTGTTGATTTTAATATTAAGGAATATTTAACATTCTCTGGTCATAGGAACAACATGAAGTTGTGGATGAGACATGGCGGTTCAACTCGAGTTTCACCATCAGGTGGAAGACGGTGTCCCCGCTCTCTGGTCTGTCTCACTGGAGGAAAGGAAGGAGAGAGCAGGGACCGTGAGAGGCGGTTGGGAAAATTTGTTTTGAACAGTCATCCAAATCAGAATACCAAGCCGGAAACTCGGGCATCTTTCTGAAGATCACTGACTTTGTGATTTGACCTCGTTGACCATCAGATGCAGGTACCATCGGTACAGTAAAATAAAAAAGCAAATGATTTCAATTCATGCTCTACAAGTGCTCAACCAACTGATCCATTTCATCAAAGCTCGAGTTTTGAAAAATAATATGGTCTGATTTACAATATTGGCAGGCCAATCATAAACCCAATATGATGTGATAATGTATTAGGCCTACTGCCCAAACCTCATTCCTACAAAACTGTTTGTGTGAGGTTAAGGTAAAACTGCAAAAGTGATCTTGACCCAGAAAAGGTTGGTGACCACTGGCTTAACCAAGGTATCAACAACGTAACCTATGCCTACCTGGCAGAATCACATACTTGCATTAATCCAGTGGCCATTTGTGTAGAAAACTCCATCACAAGTATGCTACAACACCACTAGCCACACAAGTCTGGATGGTGCGCACCTGAACTAAAAAGGTAACACAAAAAAGACCTCAATGTGGTTTAAGCACTGTTGTTCACTTAGAAAAACAACTAAATTGGATGTTCTATTAAATAGTGATTGGGTTTTGTTGTCGTCACAACTGGTGTAGACTTCACAGTAAACGCTTGCTTACGAGCCCTTCCCAACATTGCAGAGTTTAAAGATAAAAATAGTAAGAACAGGAAAAAAATAAAATACACAAGAATGGAGCTATTCAGAAAGTTCACACACACATTGACTTTTTCCACATTATTGTGTTGCAGCCCGAATTAAAAATAGTATAAATTAAGATGTTTGTATCACTGGTCTACACACAATACCCCATAATGTCAAAGTGGAATTATATATAAAAAAAATATATTTATATATATATTTTTTAAATTAATAAAAAGTATTAAAACCCTTTCTTACGGCAAGCTACAATACATTCTGGAGTAAAAATGTGCTTAACAAGTTAGGGGAGTGTTTGGCCGGGGTAGGCTGTCATTGCAAATAATTTGATCGTAACTGACTTGCCTAGTTAAATAAACATTTAAAAAACTCACATAAGGAATCTAAATCGTGTTTAACATTAAAAACAATGTTTACCTCATTTCTGTACCCCACATATACAATCATCTGTGAGGTCCCCCGATAGAGAAGTGCATTTCAAACACTGATTCCACCACAAAGATCAGGAAGGTTTTCCAATGCCTCATAAATTGGTAGATGTGTAAAAAAAGAAAGAAAAAAAAGCCGACAATGAATATCACTGAGCATGGTGAAGTTATTAATTACAGTTTGTATCAATACACCCAGTCACCACAAAGACACAGGTGTCCTTCCTAACTCAGTTACCGGAAAAGAAGGAAACCGCTCAGGGATTTAAACATGAGGCCAATGGTGACTTTAAAACAGTTGCAGAGTTTAATATAGTTTAATGGCTGTGATAGGAGAAAACTGAGGGCAGATCAACAACATTGTAGTTACTCCAAAATACTAACCTAAAAGACAGTGAAAAGATGGAAGCCGGTACAGAACAAACAAATATTCCAAAACATGCATCCTGTTTGCAACAAGGCATTAAAGTAATACTGCAACAAACAAAAAAAGTGGCAAAGCAATACTTTTTGTCCTGGATATGTTTGGGGCAAATACAATACATTACTGAGTACCACTCTTCATAATTTCAAGCATAGCCATATCATGTTATGGGTATGCTTGTAATCATTAAGGTCTGGGGAGATTTTCAGGGTAAGAAAATAAACCGAAGGGAGCTAAGCAAAATCTTGGTTGTATGCTTCCACCTGACACTGGGAGATGAATTCACCTTTGAGCACGACAATAACCTTAAACACATGGCCAAATCTACACTGGGGTTGCTTAACAAAAAGACAGTGAATGTTTGAGTGGCCAAGTTACAGTTTTGACTTAAATCTACATGAAAATGTATGGCAAGACCTGAAAATGAATCAACAACCAATTTGACAGACCCTGAAGAATTTTGAAAGTAAAAAAAAATGGGCAAATATTGCATAATCCAGGTGTAAAGCGCTTAGAGTCTTACCCAGAATGACTCTACTGTAATGGCTGCCAAAAAGGTTATTCTACAAAGTACTGACTCAGGGGTGTGAATACTAATGTAAATGAGATACCTGTATTTTCAATACATTTGCTAACTAATTGTAAAAACCTGTTTTCACCTTGTCATTATGGGGTATTTTGTGTAAATATATTTAATCCATTTTGAATTGAGGCTGAAATAACATCTTGAATAAGAGGTATGAATACTTATAAAGGGTATGAACAGTATAAAGAGTACCAGTACCACATCAGTGAGCATAAGTATGAGACATTTGAGGTAGATACAATGCATTTGGAAAGTATTGGCTCGAGTGACTCAGCGTTCTAAGGCACTACAGACCCTGGTTTGATCCCAGGCTGTATCACAACCGGCCGTGATCCGTAGTCCCATAGTGCGGCACACAATTGGCCCAGCATCGTCCTGGTTAGGGTTCGGCCGGTGTAGGTCGTCATTATAAATTTAACTGACTTGCCTAGTTAAATAAATAAAAATTCAGACCTTGACTTTTCCCACATTGTTACATTTAGAGCCTTATAATCTACACACAATTGAGCTCAGGTGCATCCTGTTTACATTGACCATCCTTGAGAAGTTTCTACAACTTGATCGGCGTCCACCTTTGGTAAATTCAGCTGATTGGACATGATTTGGAAAGGCACACACCAGTCTATATACGGTCCCACAGATGCCAGTGCATGTCAGAGCAAAAACTAAGCCATCAGTTTGAAGGAATTGTTGTTAGCGCTCCTAGAAATGATTGAGTTGAGGGGAAAGGTAGGTCTGGGGAAGGGTACCAAAAAAATCTCTGCTGCATTGAAAGTCCGTAAGAACACAGTGCCCTCCATCATTCTTAAATGGAAGAAGTTTGGAACCACCAAGACTCTTCCTAGAGCTGGCTGCCTGGCCAAACAGAGCAATATGGGGAGAAGGGCCTTTGGAAAAAAAAATTGAAAAAAAATAAAAGCCAAACCTTGACACAGAAAATATAAAAAACTATCGGCCTATATCGAATCTTCCATTCCTCTCAACATTTTTAGAAAAGGCTGTTGCGCAGCAACTCACTGCCTTCCTGAAGACAAACAATGTATACGAAATGCTTCAGTCTGGTTTTAGACCCCATCATAGCACTGAGACTGCACTTGTAAAGGTGGTAAATTACCTTTTAATGGCATCAGACCGAGGCTCTGCATCTGTCCTCGTGCTCCTAGACCTGCTTTTGATACCATCGATCACCACATTCTTTTGGAGAGATTGGAAACCCAAATTGGTTTACACGGACAAGTTCTGGCCTGGATTAGATCTTATCTGTCGGAAAGATATCAGTTTGTCTCTATGAATGGTTTGTCCTCTGACAAATCAACTGTAAATTTCGGTGTTCCTCAAGGTTCCGTTTTAGGACCACTACTGTTTTCACTATATATTTTACCTCTTGGGGATGTCATTCGAAAACATAATGTTAACTTTCACTGCTATGCGGATGACACACAGCTGTACATTTCAATGAAACATGGTGAAGCACCAAAATTGCCCTCGCTAGAAGCATGTGTTTCAGACATAAGGAAGTGGATGGCTGCAAACTTTCTACTTTTAAACTCGGACAAAACAGAGATGCTTGTTCTAGGTCTCAAGAAACAAAGAGATCTTCTGTTGAATCTGACAATTAATATTAATGGTTGTACAGTCGTCTCAAATAAAACTGTGAAGGACCTCAGCGTTACTCTGGACCCTGATCTCTTTTGAAGAACATATCAAGACTGTTTCAAGGACAGCTTTTTTTCATCTACTTAACATTTCAAAAATCAGAAACTTTCTGTCCAAAAATGATGCAGAAAAATAAATCCATGCTTTTGTCACTTCTAGATTAGACTACTGCAATGCTCTACTTTCCGGCTACCCGGATAAAGCACTAAATAAACTTCAGTTAGTGCTAAATACAGCTGATTAGAACCAAATTTTTGTATCATATTACTCCAGTGCTAGCCTTCCTACACTGGCTTCCTGTCAAGGCAAGGGGTGATTTCAAGGTTTTACCGCTAACCTACAAAGCATTACATGGGCTTGCTCCTACCTATCTCTCTGATTTGGTCCTGCCGTACATACCTACACGTACGCTACGGTCACAAGACGCAAGCCTCCTAATTGTCCCTAGAATTTCTAAGCAAACAGCTGGGAGACAGAGCTTTCTCCTATAGAGCTCCATTTTTATGGAATGGTCTGCCTACCCATGTGAGAGACGCAGACTCGGTCTCAACCTTTAAGTCTTTACTGAAGACTCATCTCTTCAGTGGGTCATATGATTGAGCGTAGTCTGGCCCAGGAGTGTGAAGGTGAACGGAAAGGCTCTGGAGCAACGAACCGCCCTTGCCGTCTCTGCCTGGCCAGTTCTCCTCTTTCCACTGGGATTCTCTGCCTCTAACCCTATTACAGGGGCTGAGTCACTGGCTTACTAGGGCTCTTTCATACCGTCCCTAGGAGGGGTGCGTCACTTGAGTGGGTTGAGTCACTGATGTGATCTTCCTGTCTGGGTTGGCGCCCCCCTTGGGTTGTGCCGTGGCAGAGAACTTTGTGGGCTATACTCGGCCTTGTCTCAGGATGGTAAGTTGGTGGTTGAAGATATCCCTCTAGTGGTATGGGGGCTGTGGCAAAGTGGGTGGGGTTATATCCTTCCTGTTTGGCCCTGTCCGGGGTTGTCCTCGGATGGAGCCACAGTGTCTCCTGACCCCTCCAGTCTCAGCCTCCAGTATTTATGCTGCAGTAGTTTGTGTCTGGGGGCTAGGGTCAGTTTGTTATATCTGGAGTACTTCTCCTGTCCTATCCGGTGTCCTGTGTGAATTTAAGTATGCTCTCTCTAATTCTCTCTTTCTTTCTCTCTCTCTCTCTCTCTCTCTCTCTCTCGGGGGACCTGAGCCCTAGGACCATGCCTCAGGACTACCTGACATGATGACTCCTTGCTGTCCCCAGTCCACCTGGCTGTGCTGCTGCTCCAGTTTCAACTGTTCTGCCTGTGATTATTATTATTTGACCATGCTGGTCATTTATGAACATTTGAACATCTTGGCCATGTTCTGTTATGATCTCCACCCGGCACAGGCAGAAGAGGACTGGCCACCCCTCATAGCCTGGTTCCTCTTTAGGTTTCTTCCTGGGTTTTGGCCTTTCTAGGTAGTTTTTCCTAGCCATCGTGCTTCTACACCTGCATTGCTTGCTGTTTGGGGTTTTAGGCTGGGTTTCTGTACAGCACTTTGAGATATCAGCTGATGTACGAAGGGCTATATAAATACATTTGATTTGACAGGGAAGTGACCAAGAACTCGTTGGTCACTCTGACAGCGCTCCAGAGTTCTTCTGTGGAGATGGGAGAACCTTCCAGAAGGACAACCATCTCTGCAGCACTCCACCAATCAGGCCTTTCTGGTAGTGGCCAGAGAAGACACTCAGTAAAAAATGCACATGACAGCCCGCTTGGAGTTTGCCAAAAGGCATCAAAGAGAAACTTTAAGAGAAACAAAATTCCCAGATGAAACCAAGACTGAACTCTTTGGCCTGAATGCCAAGCGTCACGTCTGGTGGAAACATGGCACCATCCCTATAGTGAAGCATGGTGGTGGCAGCATCATGCTGTGGGGAGGTTTTTCAGAGGCAGGGTCTGGGAGACTAGTTGGGATCAAGGGAAAAATGAACAGAGTAAAGTACAGAGACATCATTGATGAAAACCTGCTCCAAAGGGCTCAGGACATTAGGGGTGAAGGTTCACCTTCCAACAGGACAATGACCCTAAGCACACAGCCAAGATAACACAGTAATGACTCCAAGACAAGTCTCCTTTGACTATTGGATGTTCTTAAAGACACTATAGTATTGCCAGCCCAATATCGTGGGTTGATAGGCTTGAAGTCATAAACAGCACTGTGCTTCAAGCATTGTGAAGAGCTGCTGATTTGTAAACTCAGTAAAGTGCTGTTTGAATGAATGCTTACGAGCCTGCTGCTGCCTACCACCGCTCAGTCGGACTGCTCTATCAAATCATAGACGTAATTATAATATAAAACACAAAGAAATACGAGCCTTAGGTCATTAATATGGTCAAATCCAGAAACGATCATTTTGAAAACAAAACGATTATTCTTTCTGTGAAATACGGAACCAATCCATATTTTATTGAACGGGTGGCAACCCTAAGTCTAAATATTCCTGTTACATTGCACAACCTTCAATGTTGTCATAATTATGTACAATTCTGGCAAATTAATTACAGTCTTTGTTAGGAAGAAATGGTCTTCACAGAGTTCGCAATGAGCCAGGCAGCCCAAACTGCTGCATAAACCCTGACGCGAATGCGCTTTTGTTAAATCATCACCCGTTCGGCGAAGTAGGCTGTGATTCGATGATAAATTAAAAAGGCACTACATTGATTATATGCAACGCAGGACAAGCTAGTTAAACTAGTCATATCATCAACCATGTAAAGTTAACTAGTGACTATATTAAGATTGATTGTTAAGTTTAATTCTAGCTAGCAACTTACCTTGGCTCCTTGCTGCACTCGCATAACAGGTGGTCAGTCTGCCACGCAGTCTCCCCTTAGATTGCAATGTAATCGGCCATAATCGGCATCCAAAAATGCAGATTACCGATTATGAAAACTTGAAAAAAGTTGATACTTTCCGAATGCACCGTACACAAAGGAAGGGTAAAGTGACTAGGCATCAGAACAGATCAGAGTAAAATGAACAGAGTAGTAGCAGCAAATTATGTGTAAGTGTATGTGTGGTGTCGGTATGCGTGTGTGAATGAAGCTTATGTGAATGTGTGTGGGTTTTGTGTGTGAGAGTGAATACAGTTGAAGTCGGAAGTTTACATACTTAGGTTGGAGTCATTAAAACTTGTTTGTTTTTCAACTACTCCACAAATTTCTTGTTACAAACTATAGTTTTGGCAAATCGGTTAGGACATCTACTTTGTGGAGTCATTTTTCCAACAATTGTTTACAGACAGATTATTTTAACTTATAATTCACTATCACAATTCCAGTAGGTCAGAAGTGTACACACACTAAGTTGACTGTGCCTTTAAACAGATTGGAAATTTCCAGAAAATTATGTCATGTCATGAAACCACACAGCCGTCATACCACTCAGGAAGGACAGGAAGGAGACGTGTTCTGTCTCTTAGAGATGAACATACTTTGTTGCGAAGAGAACAGCAGCAAATGACCTTGTGAAGATGCTGGAGGAAACAGGTAAAAAAGTATCTATATCTACAGTAAAACGAGTCCTATATCAACATAACCTGAAAGGCCGATAAGCAAGGAAGAAGCCACTGCTCCAAAACCACCATAAAAAAGCCAGACTACGGTTTGCAACTGCACATGGGGACAAAGATCGTACCTTTTGGAGAAATGTCCTCTGGTCTGATGACACAAAAATAGAACTGTTGGGCCATAATGACCATCGTTATGTTTGGAGGAAAAAGGGGGATGCTTGCAAGCCGAAAAACACCATCCCAACTGTGAAGCACGGGGGTGGCAGCATCATGTTGTGGGGGTGCTTTGCGGTAGGAGGGACTGGCGCACTTCACAAAATAGATGACATTGCAATGTATGTGCATATATTGAAGCAACATCAGTCAGGAAGTTAAAGCTTCCAAATGGACTATGACCCCAAGCATACTTCGAAAGTTATGGACAACAACGTGAAGGTATTGGAGTGGAGAATTAATTGAAATAGCTAGCTCTATGAATGAGATATTTATTTTACCTTTATTTAACGAGGAATGTCAGTTAAGAACAAATTATTATTTATAATGACGGCCTACCCCGGGCAAAATTGTGCCCCGCCCTAGGGACTCCCAATCACAACCTGATGTGATGGTCTGGATTCGAACCAGGGACTGCAGTGATGCACTGAGATGCAGTGCCTTAGACCACTGAGCCAATCGGGAGCCCACAAAATACAGTTGATACAGTCCACCCCATACAGAAAAATATGTCAGACAGCAAGCCAACACAGTATAACGCCTCACATCACCCACTAGACATCTGTTCTGTCAGTGTCTTCAGCTCCTGAATAGGTTTGTTTTTAGATAGCAGAAAGAAACCAAACTACATATTTTAGGGAACAGTGGATAATGTAAGCAACTAGCTAACTAAATGTGTTATTACAACAACAGTTAGACCTCTCATCGTGATTGGGTAATTATTATCCCATAAATTAGCGTTAGTTACCCCCTTGGCTCAAAAATGTGAGTGGATAAAAAGATTCAGAAACAAACAAAACTCAGCTAGCTAGCATGAGCTAGTTTAGTCTTAAGCTAACGGACTACAAGGTTGCTATAATTTCGCTAGCCATTATGATCATCGCCTAATTATGTTTAGTGTAGCTGGCTAACGTTAGAAAATAACTAGCTAGCTAACCTTAGTAACTAACAAGCATTATTAGCTCACTAGCTTTTGAGTCTAGAAATCGTGAGCTTATAAACACTTCATTGGGGGAGGGTGCGACAAGTATTCAGTGAATAACAACATATCAGGTTTTAAACAAATTACCTCAGAATGGCATAGGTAGCTTAAACGTGTTGTAAAATTCGTGTTATTACTTACTCTCATCAAACAGCTGGTCCATCTCCGCCATCTTGAATTAGCCGCGCCGTTTTTTCAAAGATGTATTGTCAAGATGCATTCTGGGACAGAGAGTGTCTGGAGCATACAACTAACTCAGCGGTCATCTTTATAATTAACCAGTACATTATTATTTTCAGATATATAGTTTATGGAAAGGGCTGTTCAAATTGGGTTACAATTAAATTAATGTATTTAGCTATAGTTGTATAAACCACTCCAATGATCCCTGTTGTATAATTCATCCACACAAATAAGACAAAAATACATGAATGAGAACGCTGTTTAAATTGCCTGACCACGCAGAGAATCTCCCCTTGTTTCACACAGGATTCAAAGGATACCCCCAAATGACAGACATGCAGTAAGTGGGCCACCTGGGAATGTTTGACATATTAGGTGTAGACATTAATTCTCCAGACATACTGTACATGCAACCCCAGAAGTTATCATTAAGTCATTACAAGATTGATATAACACCAACAATTACTCCAAGTAAATCATTTATTTCAAAAAATGTGGTCTAAATGCATTTAGCCCAAACTAATACCTTATTAACTGTGCCAAATTGCAGTTAAGAGTAAACAGCATTGCTTTTACCTCAAATACTACCTAGGACTATGGGTACACATGTACAAATTTACAGACAAGTAATTTTATATTGTTTTCTAATGAGAATCTCTTTCCACAGGTACCTCAATTCAGCCGTTCTGAAAGGCATACTCTGAACTCATGATCCACAGTCTTATTAGTAACTTAGTAAAGACTGAAACAGGTAAGTACTGAGTTGCATAAAACTAAGGCCAATACATCAATCCAATTTATAGCTATCTGCTATTGCAATAAGCCAGGTATATAGTGGCAAGGATTTTAAAACATAACATGGTGGGAAGATGGTAAAGGGGGGCAAAGATGTCCTTTGTTGTGGGGCGTGGGCTGGAAGCGGTGGGTTGCTACGTGGTCAGCTGGATCTTTTTGGAGTGGTGGTGGGCTACTACGGCCCCCTTTACCACAGGGACGCCTGGTAGTTGAACTTGATCTTAAGCAGGTACTTCAGGTTCACTTGTGCCACGTCATGCATAATGTATCTGGAGGAGAGGTTAAGGGAAATAGGGACTAGGGAGTACAGTACGGGGGAATAGCATAAAATTAAACGCAAGTTACATTCCTGGAGCAAAAAACACATTTAAGTCTTGACAATACGACATGTCAACTCAGCAACAAAAAAAAAAAATCCCTTTTCAGGACCCTGTCTTTCAAAGATAATTCATAAAAATCCAAATAACTTCACTGTAAAGGGTTCAAACACTGTTTCCCATGCTTGTTCAAGGAACCATAAGCAATTAATGAACATGCACCTGTGGAAAGGTCATTAAGACACTAACAGCTTACAGACGGTAGGCAATTAAGGTCACAGTTATGAAAACTTAGGACACTAAAGAGGCCTTTCTACTGACTCTGAAAAACACCAAAAGAAAGATGCCCAGGTTCCCTGCTCATCTGCGTGAACGTGCCTTAGGCATGCTGCAAGGAGGCATGAGGACTGCAGATGTGAGATGTCTAAGACAGAGCTACAGGGAGAAAGGACGGACAGCTGATAGTCTTCGCAGTGGCAGACCACGTGTAACACCTGCACAGGATCAGTACATCACACCTGAGGGACAGGTACAGGATGGCAACAACTGCCCGAGTTAGACCAGGAACGCACAATCCATCCATGAGTGCTCAGACTGTCCGCAATAGACAGAGGCTGAACTGAGGGCTTGTAAGCCTGTTGTAAGGCAGATCCTCACCAGACATCACTGGCAACAACGTCGCCTATGGGCACAAACCCACCGTCGCTGGACCAGACAGGACTGGCAAAAAGTGCTCTTCTCTGACGAGTCGAGGTTGTCTCACCAGGGGTGATGGTCGGATTCACGTTTACCGTCGAAGGAATGAGCGTTACACCGAGGCCTGTACTCTGGAGTGGGATTGAGTTGGAGGTGGAGGGTCCGTCATGGTCTGGGGCGGTGTGTCACAGCATCATCGGACTGAGCTTGTCATTGTAGGCAATCTCAATGCTGTGCGTTACAGGTTAGACATCCTCCTCCCTCATGTGGTACCCTTCCTGCAGGCTCATCCTGACATGACCCTCCAGCATGACAATGCCACTAGCCGTACTGCTCGTTCTGTGCGTGATTTCAGTGTTCTACCATGGCCAGCGAAGAGCCCAGATCTCAATCCTATTGAGCACATCTGGGACCTGTTGGATCGGAGGGTGAGGGCTCGGGCCATTCCCCCGAGAAATGTCCGGGAACTTGCAGGTGCCTTGGTGGAAGAGTGGGGTAACATCTCACAGCAAGAACTGGCAAATCTGGTGCGGTCCATGAGGAGATACACCAGATATTGACTGTTACTCTATACAGACACCTGTTAGTCAGGCTTATTGAGGTAGTATGTACATGTAGGTATCGTTAAAGTGACTGTGCATATATGATGAACAGAGTAGCAGAAGTGTAAAAAGAGGGGTTGGCGGGTGGCACACAATGCAAATAGTCCGGGTAGCCATTTGATTACCTGTTCAGAAGTCTTATGGCTTGGGGGTAAAAACTGTTGAAAATACTTTTTGTCCTAGACTTGGCACTCCGGTAGTAGAGAGGCAATAGAGGAGTGATTGAAACCTTGTAGTGCATGCCCCCAACGAATTGAGGCTGTTCTGTTGCAACTCATTAGAAAGGTGTTCTCAATGTTTTGTACATTCAGTGTTTATGGATGATTTATAAAGCCAGGCACATTTAACAGTTAGGCTATTGATTATAGACCTATTTAAGTTGGGGTTTCACTCGCATCAATTTTCTTAGACAGTTAAGGCAAGGGATGTTTCCTCATCTCCTCACTCCACTGCTGCCTCAACCACATTGTTCCCAACACCAATATGCCGGTTAACTTTGCTATAATGCACATGCGAGAGAAAGCACATTTGTTCCAAAATAATATATTTATTAGTGTTGCACAATCATTTTTTTCATAATATATCCATGTACATTTTCAGTATCATGTCCTAGAGTGGACTGTGCCATCCCTGTGGCCCCCGCAATGGATTAGTCCACTGAGGACGGTGCGAATCAGACGTGTCTTGTACACCATAAAAAAAATCTATTTGCGACTACTCAACTAAAGAAATCTCGGTCGACCAACAGCCATTCGCCAAAAACAATTGACCAAATGGGGTCAGGGAATACACAAAAAAAATCCAACCTATCCTTCTGACAATGTGTATGTATGTGTTCTTTGTTACTGTAAAGGTGAGCAAAAGTTGAATCCAACAACCCCTCCTGGTTGATTGGCTACTCACTCTTGGTACTGAGGCAAAGAGCAGCTCCTCCACAGCAGCCTTCAGCTCATCCTTGTTCTGTCTCAGCTTGCCAAAGATCAGCAGCTTCATCCCTGTCAGAGGTGTCTACAGGGGAGGAGAGCGAAGAAGGCATATAGACAGAATTAGAATGAGTATTTACATTTACATTTAAGTCATTTAGCAGACGCTCTTATCCAGAGCGACTTACAAATTGGTGCGTTCACCTTAAGACATCCAGTGGAACAGCCACTTTACAATAGTGCATCTAAATCTTTTAAGGGGGGGTGAGAAGGATTACTTTATCCTATCCTAGGTATTCCTGAAAGAGGTGGGGTTTCAGGTGTCTCCGGAAGGTGGTGATTGACTCCGCTGTCCTGGCGTCGTGAGGGAGTTTGTTCCACCATCGGCGTTCTGGATGAGTTGTAGGGGTTTAATGGCACAGGCAGGGAGCCCAGCCAACAGCGAGTTGCAGTAATCCAGACGGGAGATGACAAGTGCCTGGATTAGGACCTGCGCTGCTTCCTGTGTGAGGCAGGGTCGTACTCTGCGGATGTTGTAGAGCATGAACCTACAAGAACGGGCCACCGCCTTGATGTTAGTTGAGAACGACAGGGTGTTGTCCAGGATCACGCCAAGGTTCTTAGCGCTCTGGGAGGAGGACACAATGGAGTTGTCAACCGTGATGGCGAGATCATGGAACGGGCAGTCCTTCCCCGGGAGGAAGAGCAGCTCCGTCTTGCCGAGGTTCAGCTTGAGGTGGTGATCCGTCATCCACACTGATATGTCTGCCAGACATGCAGAGATGCGATTCGCCACCTGGTCATCAGAAGGGGGAAAGGAGAAGATTAATTGTGTGTCGTCTGCATAGCAATGATAGGAGAGACCATGTGAGGTTATGACAGAGCCAAGTGACTTGGTGTATAGCGAGAATAGGAGAGGGCCTAGAACAGAGCCCTGGGGGACGCCAGTGGTGAGAGCGCGTGGTGAGGAGACAGATTCTCGCCACGCCACCTGGTAGGAGCGACCTGTCAGGTAGGACGCAATCCAAGCGTGGGCCGCGCCTGAGATGCCCAACTCGGAGAGGGTGGAGAGGAGGATCTGATGGTTCACAGTATCGAAGGCAGCCGATAGGTCTAGAAGGATGAGAGCAGAGGAGAGAGAGTTAGCTTTAGCAGTGCGGAGGGCCTCCGTGATACAGAGAAGAGCAGTCTCAGTTGAATGACTAGTCTTGAAACCTGACTGATTTGGATCAAGAAGGTCATTCTGAGAGAGATAGCGGGAGAGCTGGCCAAGGACGGCACGTTCAAGAGTTTTGGAGAGAAAAGAAAGGGATACTGGTCTGTAGTTGTTGACATCGGAGGGATCGAGTGTAGGTTTTTTCAGAAGGGGTGCAACTCTCGCTCTCTTGAAGACAGAAGGGACGTAGCCAGCGGTCAGGGATGAGTTGATGAGCGAGGTGAGGTAAGGGAGAAGGTCTCCGGAAATGGTCTGGAGAAGAGAGGGGGATAGGGTCAAGCGGGCAGGTTGTTGGGCGGCCGGCCGTCACAAGACGCGAGATTTCATCTGGAGAGAGAGGGGAGAAAGAGGTCAGAGCACAGGGTAGGGCAGTGTGAGCAGAACCAGCGGTGTCGTTTGACTTAGCAAACGAGGATCGGATGTCGTCGACCTTCTTTTCAAAATGGTTGACGAAGTCATCTGCAGAGAGGGAGGAGGGGGGGGAGGATTCAGGAGGGAGGAGAAGGTGGCAAAGAGCTTCCTAGGGTTAGAGGCAGATGCTTGGAATTTAGAGTGGTAGAAAGTGGCTTTAGCAGCAGAGACAGAAGAGGAAAATGTAGAGAGGAGGGAGTGAAAGGATGCCAGGTCCGCAGGGAGGCGAGTTTTCCTCCATTTCCGCTCGGCTGCCCGGAGCCCTGTTCTGTGAGCTCGCAATGAGTCGTCGAGCCACGGAGCAGGGAGGGGAGGACCGAGCCGGCCTGGAGGATAGGGGACATAGAGAGTCAAGGGATGCAGAAAGGGAGAGAGAGGGTTGAGGAGGCAGAATCAGGAGATAGGTTGGAGAAGGTTTGAGCAGAGGGAAGAGATGATAGGATGGAAGAGGAGAGAGTAGCGGGGGAGAGAGAGCGAAGGTTGGGACGGCGCGATACCATCCGAGTAGGGGCAGTGTGGGAAGTGTTGGATGAGAGCGAGAGGGAAAAGGATACAAGGTAGTGGTCGGAGACTTGGAGGGGAGTTGCAGTGAGGTTAGTGGAAGAACAGCATCTAGTAAAGATGAGGTCGAGCGTATTGCCTGCCTTGTGAGTAGGGGGAAGGTGAGAGGGTGAGGTCAAAAGAGGAGAGGAGTGGAAAGAAGGAGGCAGAGAGGAATGAGTCAAAGGTAGACGTGGGGAGGTTAAAGTCGCCCAGAACTGTGAGAGGTGAGCCGTCCTCAGGAAAGGAGCTTATCAAGGCATCAAGCTCATTGATGAACTCTCCGAGGGAACCTGGAGGGCGATAAATGATAAGGATGTTAAGCTTGAAAGGGCTGGTAACTGTGACAGCATGGAATTCAAAGGAGGCGATAGACAGATGGGTAAGGGGAGAAAGAGAGAATGACCACTTGGGAGAGATGAGGATCCCGGTGCCACCACCCCGCTGACCAGAAGCTCTCGGGTGTGCGAGAACACGTGGGCGGACGAAGAGAGAGCAGTAGGAGTAGCAGTGTTATCTGTGGTGATCCATGTTTCCGTCAGTGCCAAGAAGTCGAGGGACTGGAGGGAGGCATAGGCTGAGATGAACTCTGCCTTGTTGGCTGCAGATCGGCAGTTCCAGAGGCTACCGGAGACCTGGAACTCCACGTGGGTCGTGCGCGCTGGGACCACGAGATTAGAGTGGCCGCGGCCACGCGGTGTGGAGCGTTTGTATGGTCTGTGCAGAGAGGAGAGAACAGGGATAGACAGACACATAGTTGACAGGCTACAGAAGAGGCTACGCTAATGCAAAGGAGATTGGAATGACAAGTGGACTACACGTCTCGAATGTTCAGAAAGTTAAGCTTACGTAGCAGGAATCTTATTGACTAAAATAATTGAAATGATACATTACTGCTGAAGTAGGCTAGCTGGCAGTGGCTGCGTTGTTGTTGTTCTCTCTCTCTATAGTGCTGTTTCTTGTATTATGGTCTCTTGTTTCTTTAGAGGTTTCACTTTGTTGTCCTTTTTCTTCTGTCCTTATTTTGTCTTCCTTTCTTCTGTTAACTAGATATTTTTTGTTGTTATTATTTGTAAGCTAGCTAGCTTCTTCCAGGAGAGTCCCTAGCAACTGCTTAGCAACAAGTAAACAATTCAGCTAGCAATTCAGCTAGCTAAGATAACTGTACAATTTTATGAAAAATAGTTACTTCTTCAAAAGCCTGTCTTTTTGGTTTGTTCCTTGTTTTGTCTTCTATTGAGTCTTGCAGTTTTCTCTTGATTTTTTCGATGTACTTCACTCTAAAAAAACATTTAAATCTCAATATATACAGGAGCTCATTTTTCAGCAGCTGCTCAATTTAGAACTCCGGAACACAAAAGTAGAATGGACATTAGAAAACTATGAATGGGGCTGGTCATGTTATAGCATCAAACTGAGCAACAAGAATCACTAAACTAGAGAAGCAAAATAGAGTAAAATAAACTTCCTTTTACTCAAAATGGTATTCTCCATTTCAGCAAGGTTCATCAGAGCAATGAGGAGACAACTCCAGTCATTCGCCAGTTCTCTCACTGTCTGCACCCCATTCACCTACTGGTTCCTCCTCACCTGCAGAGACTCCCTCAGAGGGGGTTACTGAGAGCACTGGGATTGGGGGCGGCTGCAGAGGAAAAGGGGGGAGGGGCAGGTGCCACCTTGGGGAACACCCGGTCCTGTCTCTTGAACTTCTTGAGGAAAGGAAGCTCATGGAACTCCTGGGGGTGGATAGATTAGAGGAGATGTTAGCGTGTGGAATTCAAATGAGCATTCAGTGAGTTATATCTGAGATCTGTGTCGTATTCATTTGGCATGACACAGAAAGAAAAAAAACAGTCTGAAACAGAGAGGGACTATCTGATCTTGTCCAATTAGAAACACCAGTTTTGGTTCTGTTGCAAATAATTGCTTCGTTTTGCCCTAATGAACACAACCCAGATGAACATCAAGCTCTATAAGCAGCTCTACAGATAGACACTGACCCTAGAGAAGGAGACATACCTTTGGGGTGACCCAGTCCTTGCGGTTGGGCAGCTGGGTCTTGAACACACAATTGGTCCAGGCAGAGATGTCCCCAGTGCAGTCTTGAACATGAGACACAGAAACAGACATGAAGATATAAAGAAAAAGACAGCTAATGAGACACACAATGAGCCTCCTTACATTGGATTCTCCACAGGGCACTTCCTGTCCGATGGCTATGAACAGCTCCTTCATGTCATTAGTGGAACAGAACTGCCTAAGCTTGTACCTGATGACCCAGATCAGCTGGCACTGCTCCTGTACACACACACACTCAGACAGAGGTATTAAGAAAACAATTAGCTAAACATATGGGCATATTGAGCAAGTGACATTTGTATACACACATACAAAATCACAACAATGTTAATCATTTACATTACATTTACATTTAAGTCATTTAGCAGACGCTCTTATCCAGAGCGACTTACAAATTGGTGCGTTCACCTTAAGACATCCAGTGGAACAGCCACTTTACAATAGTGCATCTAAATCTTTTAAGGGGGGGGGTGAGAAGGATTACTTTATCCTATCCTAGGTATTCCTGAAAGAGGTGGGGTTTCAGGTGTCTCCGGAAGGTGGTGATTGACTCCGCTGTCCTGGCGTCGTGAGGGAGTTTGTTTCACCATTGGGGGGCCAGAGCAGCGAACAGTTTTGACTGGGCTGCGCGGGAACTGTACTTCCTCAGTGGTAGGGAGGCGAGCAGGCCAGAGGTGGATGAACGCAGTGCCCTTGTTTGGGTGTAGGGCCTGATCAGAGCCTGGAGGTACTGAGGTGCCGTTCCCCTCACAGCTCCGTAGGCAAGCACCATGGTCTTGTAGCGGATGCGAGCTTCAACTGGAAGCCAGTGGAGAGAGCGGAGGAGCGGGGTGACGTGAGAGAACTTGGGAAGGTTGAACACCAGACGGGCTGCGGCGTTCTGGATGAGTTGTAGGGGTTTAATGGCACAGGCAGGGAGCCCAGCCAACAGCGAGTTGCAGTAATCCAGACGGGAGATGACAAGTGCCTGGATTAGGACCTGCGCTGCTTCCTGTGTGAGGCAGGGTCGTACTCTGCGGATGTTGTAGAGCATGAACCTACAAGAACGGGCCACCGCCTTGATGTTAGTTGAGAACGACAGGGTGTTGTCCAGGATCACGCCAAGGTTCTTAGCGCTCTGGGAGGAGGACACAATGGAGTTGTCAACCGTGATGGCGAGATCATGGAATGGGCAGTCCTTCCCCGGGAGGAAGAGCAGCTCCGTCTTGCCGAGGTTCAGCTTGAGGTGGTGATCCGTCATCCACAATGATATGTCTGCCAGACATGCAGAGATGCGATTCGCCACCTGGTCATCAATCATTAATCATTTCATAAAGTAATAAAATATGAATGTATAGGCATTTCTGCAAAAAATATATGTTTAGATCTGAGTGAACCTTCATCTGCAGCTCCACTTTCTTCTTCTTCTGCTGCTGCTGCTTATTCTTGGATGCCCCCTCTATTTACTTTGTCAGCCTTCCTCTCCCTGAGGGAAAAATAGGGGAGAGAAGTTAACCGTTTACATTCTCTATGACCAATTGAGCCACCAAAGTAAAACATTTACAAACATAATTCTGTAATTCACCCTTCAAGAGAAAGTTTTGCTGTGAAGGAAGTTGACAGGCACAAATTCCCCATTAACTTTGTACATGAGGCCAGTTGGGAGCAGAGCTATATCCAAGGTAAGTCAAACATCAGGGAGATTAATTAGTGTACCGACACCTGGTGGGGAAAAAAAGGTTCAATCAAATGAACTGCTAGAGTATCAGGGACACCGCTCCTGACTTATGTACAATCCAGTAAAGTTAAAGTTCGTAGACAATAGACTCCGTCTTTAATTACATCACCAAACAAAGCCTCACCCTTCAGATTTAATGGCAGGCAGCCTCATCTTGAGCTCCTTCCCCTGAGTGTGTTGAAGCCTTTGAGCTGGGCAGCGCTGTACTCCGCTTTGAAGCCCCACGAAGCAGGCCGTATGGTACCAGCGGTCTATCAACCCAAGCTGGGGCTTCTCTGGGTCCCCGATCTTGTTAAACACACAGATTTAGTCCTGGAGCACAGAGGTGTTAGGGCTGTTATGATAGTGTCAATTTGGGTTTATGTAGGGTAGCTATTCATGCATTTATGGAAATTGACAATCTATTCTTAAACCTTTTTTCACATTGAACAGATGTTAAAGAATAGATGTAGGGGAACTTCATTTTGCAGCCAGGTGTATATCAGATAATGAACAGATGTAAATAATGGCTTCTAAACTTTTCATTTTTTTTCCACACTCTTTGCACGTGCTGCTGTTGAACTTGGCATACTCCACTGCAAAGTCTTCTCTCCTTCTGCCCCACTCTTTGCGTCAACTTTTCCCGTGTTATTTGACCTTCGACTTCCAGTCAATGCGCATTAACTTTTTTTGAGTGTGCCTTTTCAATTGCATCACAGGGATACAGATGACTACATGCTGGGGGAAAGGTTAACGGTTAGAAGTTAAAGCCTGACCTCCTGTGGCTCCCCCAGTCTCGATGGCCTTCTTGACCTTCTCCTAAGCGCAGGTCAGAGAACCCAGCGATGTCCGCATGAGACTGGGCGGCCGCTCGCAAACAGAAGCAGGATAAGTGTTGACAGGGGCCACCTTACCGTCAAACATGGGTGACTTGGGAAAAAAAAAAAGAGGGTCAGGGTGGGTTGAGTAGAATCACACCTGAGGGAACCACCACTATACTGTACATATAGTCAAGGTTTTAGGCAAATATGACAACAAAAAACTGTCACCAGCAAGCACATATCAAATCAAAGTGTATTTGTCCCATGCACCAAATACAACAGGTAGATGTTACAGTAAAATGTTTACTTACAGGCCCTAACCAATCAATTTTCAATAGATAAGTGAACAGATAAGTAAAGAAATAAAAGGAACAGTAAAAAATACCAGTAGCGAGGCTATATACAGGCACCGGTTAGTCAGGCTGATTGAGGTAGTATGTACATGTAGATATGGTTAAAGTAACTATGCATATATGATGAACAGAGAGTAGCAGTATCATAAAAGAGTGGTTGGCGGGTGGCGGGACACAATGCAGATAGTCCGGTTAGCCAATGTGCCGGTTAGTCAAGCTAATTGAGGTAGTATGTACATGAATGTATAGTTAAAGTGACTATGCATATGATAAACAGAGTAGCAGCAGCATTTTAGAGGGGTTGGGGGGGGCAATGCAAATAGTCCAGGTAGCCTTATGGCTTGGGGGTAAAAAAAAAAAAAAAAACTGTTGCCATGCGGTAGTAGAGAGAACAGTCTATGGGCCTTCCTCTGACACCGCCTGGTGTAGAGGTCCTGGATGGCAGGCAGCTTAGCCCCAGTGATGTACTGGACTGTTCGCATTACCCTCTGTAGTGCCTTGCGGTCGTAGGTCGAGCAATTGCCATACCAGGCAGTAATGCAACCAGTTGCAGCTGTAGAACCTTTTGAGGATCTGAGGACCCATGCCAAATCTTTAGTTTCCTGAGGGTGAATAGGCTTTGTTGTGCCCTCTTCACGACTGTCTTGGTGTGTTTGGACCATTTGAATTTGTTGGTGATGTGGACACCAAGGAACTTGAAGCTCTGCAACAAACACTTGCAATTTTAGCTTCTCGTTACACTTGTGAAGTGTAAACATTGGCCCATGTAAAATTCTTGCCACAATTCACACAAGTCTCAGGAATTGTATAGGTTAACTAAAATGTCATTATGACAAATAGTAATGTATTAGACTACATTTTCCCTTAGCTAATTTGTAAATGGGTCAAGGTGACAATGGTACCTGACGTCAAATTCCTTGGAAGGGCCTATAGGAAAGCAAATTAATGCATCAAGATCACTTCACAATTGATGGCAATCTGAAGAAATACTAATTGAGTGATTTTCGGTAAAGAAAATAACGTTAGCTAGGAATATGCCGCTACATGCGTTAAGGAATCAACATGCTGTCACATGAAATCCTTCAGAAGCCATTTAAACGCTACTGAGGGCTTATCGACAAAAACATTCTGTATTCGTAAAGGAAATCCACAACATATCAATAATGGGCTGTTTAGCGCAGAATCAACATCATAACCATATATAAGGGTTTTATACGGTTACATTTCTGCAGTTTTCGCCGAATGAAAAAGATGCTCCACGTTACCTGCACCATGACAGCCATTCGCAGCGAATCCTTTGCAATGGTTTCTTGGCATTTCTTGTAAAGATGCATGTCCACTTTTGCTACGTAACACTTGTCGTCTTGAGCATATGCCATTTCTGTATTGTTTTGATTTAGAATGAGGTTGATTGACTGACGTCACTTCAAAACTGTCCTAGCAGTAGCCACAATCACAAGGTAGTTCTTCTTTGAAATAAAGTCATTCGCACCAATTATATGTGCATATCCTGCCACTTACTGTACAGGTGGATAAGGATCCAAAAAGTAGAAAAAAATCCATCTATAAAACAAATAACAAATTCCATACAAACTGTCAGCAACAAAATGTTAATCAACCAGCTGATCTGTTTTGATCAGGTCCTTACCCAGGCTCAGAAGGATCCTGTGATGGCGAGACATTTCCAGGCGACAGTAGTCCTCAAAGTTCAACCTTTAAGTCTAGGAAGCCCAAAAACGTCTCGGCTGCAGATATGATCGCTATGTGCAGTTTTATTTGACTGTCTCCACAGAGTCATGTGGTTATAAAGCAGAGCAATGCTTCTTAAACCTGTCCTCTCTTACTCTTATTATTTGGCATCACTCACCAGCCGACAGGAGCTGAGTGAACACAACACATCCCATGCACAATCACTCACTTGTCACTATTATCCCTGTACACCACTGCCTTTTATCTCGGTTGCCCGTTTGGTAAACCTCAGTACAAAAAAAGGCAGACAACTGGGTTGCTTGCCACTAAACAACATCCTTTTAATATATACATTTACAATATGGTACCATTTATCTCAATAAAAATAGTGGAAAATAGCATTCCCATTGAAAAAGTTATTTTCTCATACCCACTCCCTAATGAAATAACAAACACTGAACAAACTATCAAAAACTCATGACGCTAATATGGCTAGTGCAGACAGGCAACTAAACATAGAATAAGAACCCACAAACTACCCAAGGAATATGGCTACCTAAATATGGTCCCCAATCAGAGACAACGATAAACAGCTGCTTCTGATTGAGAACCAATCTAGGCAACCATAGACATATAAACACCTAGACTTCCATTAACCCCTAGACATACAAAAAACCCTAGACAATACAAAAACTATACAAACCACCCTCGTCACACCCTGACCTAACCAAAATAATAAAGAAAACAAAGATAACTAAGGTCAGGGCGTGACACTATCTTAATGACTACCCTCCACTCCTCTTTCTATTCTGGTTTGAGATCGTTTGCGCTGTTCTGTGAAGGGAGTAGTACACAGCGTTGTACGAGATCTTCAGTTTCTTGGCAGTTTCTCGCATGGAATAGCCTTCATTTCTCAGAACAAGAATAGACTGACGAGTTTCAGAAGAAAGTTATTCGTTTCTGGCCATTTTGAGCCTGTAATCGAACCCACAAATGCTGATGCTCCAGATAATCAACTAGTCTAAAAAGGACAGTTGTATTGCTTCTTTAAGCGTTTTCTAATGATCAACTAGCCTTTTAAAATTATAAACTTGGATTAGCTAACACAACGTACCATTGGAACACAGGAGTGATGGTTACCGATAATGGGCCTCTCTCTGTATACCGATGTAGATATTACATTACAAATAGGCCGTTTCCAGCTACAATAGTAATTTACAACATTAACAAAGTCTACACTGTATTTCTGATCGATTTGATGTTATGCTTTTCTTTCAAAAACAAGGACATTTCTAAGTGACCCCAAACTTTTGAACGGTAGTGTAAATATGTGGATGAGCAATGTCAGAGCGGCATAGACTAAGATACAGTAGATAGTATAGAATACAATATATACATATGAGATGAGTAATGCAAGATATGTAAATATCATTAAAGTGACTAGCGTTCCATTTATTAAAGTAGCCAGTGATTTCAAGTCTATGTATATAGGCAGCTGCCTCTAATGTGCTAGTGGTGGCTAATTAACAGTCTGATGGCCTTGAGATAGAAACATTTTTTTCGGTCTCTCTGTCCCAGCTTTGATGCAGCTGTTCAGACCAAGCCTTCTGGGTAATAGTGGAGTGAAGAGGCAGTGGCTCGGTTGGTTGTTGTCCTCAATGATGTTTTTGGCCTTCCTGTGACATTGGGTGCTGTAGGTGTCCTGGAGGGCAAGTAGTTTGCCCCCGGTGATGCGGACCGCACCACCCTCTGGAGAGCCTTGTGGTTGCGGGATGTGCAGTTGCCTTACCAGGCAGTGATACAGTCCGACAGGATGCCCTCAAATGTGCATCTGTAAAATATTGTAAGGGTTTTTGGTGCCTAGCCAAATTTATTCAGCCTCCTGAAGTAACTGGAATAAGTAACTGGAATAAGCAATTTCAAAAATGTGTCAAGTGCAGCATTTGGTTGCTCCTTATTACACACCACTGACCAGCAAATATTATTTTCATCTTGAAAACAGGAATCACTACAACACTTGTTGTATGACCGCTTATACACTATATTTGGCCCAGCCTTTGAAACTCTGTTTTTCCTAGGTATGGCAACTATATTGTGATCACTACATCCGATGGATATGGATACTGCTTTAGAGCAGATTTCTGCAGCATTAGTAAGGATGTGGTCAATACAAGTGAATGATTTAATTCCTGTACTGTTTGTAAATACCCTTGTAGGTTGGCTGATAAGCTGAACCAGGTTGCAGCCTCTGTTTACAGTGATGTTGAAGTTTTTTCTTGAGTGGCCAGCTTGATGAAAGCCAGTCAATGTGTGGTCACCCAGAAAATATACCTCCCTGTTGATATCACATACATTACCAAGTATTTCACACATATTATCCAGATACTGACTGTTAGCACTTGTTGGTCTATAGCAGCTTCCTACCAGAATCGGGTTCAGGTGAGGCAGGTGAACCTGTAGCCATATTACTTCAACACCATTTGACAGTGGTCAAAACCTGCTACTTTCACACTAAATAATGAAAGCAACTTCCATTACAAATTTCTCTGTAATGGGATAAAATCCATCACCAGATTCACAGGGAATACATTACAAGGAGTGGAGAAGCAATACTCCAAGCTGCAGGTTCATGCTACTTGTCAAACATAGAGAACTGATACTGTTTACTGGTTATTGGGGTGGAATTTGCAATGGGTGTGGGTGTCCGTTGTTGGGGTGGGATTGGCATTGGGTGTGGGGGTCCATTGTTGGGGTGGGATTGGCATTGGGTGTGGGGGTCCGTTGTTGGGGTGGGATTGGCATTGGGTGTGGGGGTCCGTGGGTGGGGTGGGGTTGGCATTGGGTTTGGGGGTCTGTGGGTGGGGTGGGATTGGCACTGGGTGTGGGGGTCTGTTGTTGGGGTGGGATTGGCATTGGGTGTTGGGGTCCGTGGGTGGCTTTTGATTATTATAATTTGTATTCCTCATGTCTTACTCATTGGTAGGAGGAAGTCTGGTCCACATCAGATGTTGGGTATTATATTTGTAGAATGTGGCCTGAATCCTATAAATTAAAATGGCAAATTTGGGTGCAAACAATTAGCTTAATATCTCCAAGATACAATTACATTTCAACAAAATACTGTTTCAGGAAAGCCAATCGTACCTGTTTCTAACTACAGAAATAATTTCAGAAGAATCTGAGAAGGTTCTTAGCGACTTTCTCCCTCTCCAAGCGAGCCCAGCTCTACAACGTGGGAGGCGGTGAAGAGAAGGATGGCTGAGTATCTGATGCGTGCTGAACAGATATCCAATCAACATCTGAGAAGAAACATGGGTCAAAGGTCAACACAGGCAGTGGTAAGTGGCTATAGACAATCTCTTTGGCTACTGATGCACCCTGATAGTCATTATTGTAAAATAAAATAAAATTTCTTCTCAATGACTTGCCTGGCTACATAAAGGTTATATCAAATCAATATTTTGTAAACGTCCATCTATCTCAGGCCCTGGGGGTACAGTGCTCCAACCCCATCAGCAGAGGGGGCCAGCAGAGTCCAGCCGGGGAGCTCAGGGCCTACAGGGTCATTGATAAGGTCAGTCTGGGGAGGAAGGAGTTTCTTTTAGCTCGGTGCAGATGAAGTCAAGAAGTCAATGAAAGGAAGCCACTTTAGACTATTGAGATAGTAAACCCTGTGGTTTCCTGTAGTCATCTCATCTCCTAGAAAGACTTTTGTGTTACCTGTTTTCACCTACTGTATCCAGGTCTTTAAATTCAGCTAGATTCAAGGCAACGAGAAGGGGAATGTAAGCCAGTGTGTAATACTAACCGTTGAAATGCAGTGTGTCTGTGTGTCAGTGAAGGAAGTGTGTGTGTTGTTAGGGGTGCCACAAGGTCAGTTTAGATTACTGGTCCTCTCAAACAGCTGTTGGCAAAGTGACTCCAGCACTGGAGCATGAAATGACTTGGCTGGCAGAGCAGACATTACACAACACAGAATCAATGGAGCTCAACACAGGCCAGTGCCACAGCTCTATGAACACAACCAACACACAAATAATATTGACACATTACAACACACAACATGTGCTACAGTGTTGTAGTTCTACACAAAACTAAATCCATACTATGTTTACGCACAACTCAGCAACACTACTAAGTACCAGTAGGACATTTTCTCCATTCCTCTGTGCAAATCAAAATGTGTCTAATGAGGCCTCCCGGGTGGCGCAGTGGTCTAGGGCACTGCATCGCAGCTCTAGCTTTGCCACCAGAGACTGGGTTTGCGCCCAGGCTCTGTCGCAGCTGGCCGTGACCGGGAGGTCCGTGGGGCAACGCACAATTGGCCTAGCGTTGTTTGGGTTAGCGAGGGTTTGGCCGGTAGGGATATCCTTGTCTCATCGCGCACTAGCGACTCCTGTGGCAGCCCTGCGCAGTGTGCGCTAACCAAGGGCGCCAGGTGCACGGTGTTTCCTCCGACACATTGGCGTGGCTGGCTTCCGGGTTGGATGCTCGCTGTGTTAAGAAGCAGTGTGGCTTGGTTGGGTTGTGTTTCGGAGGACGCATGATATTGGGGAAAAAATAAAATAAAAATATATAAAATGTGTCTAACATAACATAAACTAACGAATACAACGGCATACAGAAGACAAGATTTAGCTCTTTCTCCCTACACCATTTCTCTCATTCTCCTTCGCTCACTTTTAATTGGATAGATAGAAAGAGCTGGTCACCCCTGCGTTTCCTCCCCCCTCCCCTCTTTTCTCCGCTCATCCCTGATGTGTGTTAATTATATTAGCACCCTGGCTAGCACTTTCACTCTGTTTACTCACAACTCCATTCATATCTATTTAGCGTGCACCTGTTTGGGCCCAGCCAGTGTCACAGCGAGAATAACACACAAACCGCCACATATGCTCCAGCTCGCCCCTACCAGGATGAGCAGGAGAGAAATGGAGATGTAAGAGAGAGGAGGAGAAGTGAAAAAGAAAATAAATGAAGATGTCAGGAAAGGAGAGAGGAAGGGAGGGGGTCCAGGCAGGTTCAACGGAAAATATTTAATAGTGAGGGAGGAAAGGCAGGGAAGGAGGAAGGGAAGAGAGGAGATTGAGGGAGACTGAAATGTTTATGCTTTGTCTTTTTAAATGGGTATTCTATTGTTTGTTTCCCCCCTCAGGTTCTTCTGATTATGGACATGAGAACTCAGGAGGCCTTCATTTTGAAAGTAACTATATGGTGAACTACTAGTCTTACTCTTGTGTGCGTCAGTCCTATGTATCTAAACTGTAGTGGTGTGTGTGTGTGTGTGTGTGTGTGTGTGTGTGTGTGTGAAAGCCACCATGTGCTTTGAGTGTAATGGTGTGCGTGTCCCTGTCAGCTCTCCTGTTCTGTGGCAAGACGTGTGCCAGATGCCAACGAACATCACGGCACAGACACAGACGACACACACACAAACATGGTTTCTCTCTCACATACACACGCACACACCCACACACCTCCGCTGAAGTCGAGAATAGCTCATAAACATGTACTGTATGTGTCTCGCTGAATACAGACAGGGAGTCAGGATGGCAGGAAAATGCAATGCAATGTTTCTACTTCATCGATGTCCTTTCAACTTTTGTCCCTCATCCCTACAACATCACTCATCTCCTCTCTAACTTTTCCCCTCAACCCTGGCCTTTTCCCTCCCTGCCTCCTAACCAGAGTCTGAGGAAGAGCAGTGAGTGTGGGAGGACCAAGCGTACCATCATTCCTCACTCCGTGCCCCCAAATGGGCATTGAGGAAGTTCATCTTCTCAGAGGACACGGTTTCTGCTGCTGCAGTATGCTGAGGGTGCACTACACACTCCTTCCTTTTGTCTCTGTCACTCACTTCATATTTCCTATGTATTCTCTCTCTCCTTGTCTCCTCTCCTTTTCTATGTATACCCACTCACACCTACCCTACAATCTCTCCCTCCCTCCATGTCGCTCCCTCCCATTTCCTCCCTGCCCTTGTTGTAAACAGATGTTTGATAGAGATTGGTTTATGTCACAGGTCATTATTCTGAATACCCGGTGGCGCAGCGCTTCATTAGCTGTGCTAACACCTGGGCCTCCTTATTTTCCACTCAAAGGGTATGTGTGTGTGTGTGTGTGTGTATGTGTGTGTGTGTGCGTGCATGTGTGCGTGCGTGAAAGAGAGAGAAAGGACTAATAGCAGTTACTCACATGAGAAGATTCTCCCCATAATTGTATTACTTGCGAAAGATGCAATGACAAGGGTGCAGGAGGCTGGGGTGGACAGGGGTGAAATGCCCACCTCCCCCCAGAGGTGTAATACAAGCGCAAGACTTCTAGATTCGTTGAGGGACTTTTATTTAGAAAAGGCCTCCTCTGCTGGAACGGGAGTCACTTCCCCTGCCCCCACTGACTGTTTCTTCTCATTCTAGGTTGTTTCAAGCAGTGAGTGAGAGAAATTGCACTGTGCAGCACCACCATCATTACCCACCGCACAGAGGAATGTGCTATAATTGTTATTCTTGTTGAGAGTGCTGATAAGAAGACAGAACAGTGCTTTATTATGGACAGACTTCTCCCCATCTTAATTACTGTTGTATCAATATGTTTTGACCATGACAGATTACAACCCAGGGTTACTCCAAGCAGTTTAGTCACCTCAACTTGCTAAATTGAGGGTTTATTGAATGATTTGTCCCAAATGCAATGCTTTTAGTTTCTGAAATATTTAGGACTAACTTATTCCTTTACCACCCACTCTGAAACTAACTGTAGCTTTTTGTTAAGTGTTGCAGTCATTTCAGTCATCCGTATACATAGACACACTGGCTTTACTTAATGGCAGTGGCATGTCATTAGTAAAGATTGAAAAAAGTAAGGGGCTGGACAGCTGCCCCAAGGAATTCCTGATTCTACCAGGATTATGTTAGACAGGCTTCCATTAAAGAACACCCTCTGTGTTCTGTTGGGGGGGTCCCGGCGTACTCCGTTCGATCCATCCTGGATTCGAGACGTCGGGCGAGGGGCCTTCAGTACCTCGTGGACTGGGAGCAGTACGGCCCGGAGGAGAGATGCTGGGTTCCAGAGGAGGACATGTTGGACCCTTCTATACTGCGGGATTTCCACCGTCTCCGCCCTGCACCTCGCCATCCGGGTCGTCCCCGAGGCCGGTGTTGGCGCGCTGCTGGAGCCGCGCATCAAAGGGGATGTACTGTCACGACATCTACCGAAGTCGATGCCTCTCCTTGATCGGGTGGTGCTCGGCGGTCGACGTCACCAGTCTTCTAGCCATCATTGATCCATTTCCATTGGTTTTGTCTTGTCTTCCTGCACACCTGGCTTCAATCCCATTCATTACCTGTTGTGTATTTAACCCTCTGTTTCCCATCATGTCTTTGTCAGAGATTGTTTCTTGTTTCAGTTTCATGTTGTTTGTATTTGGTGGGCGACCGGTCCTCGTAACCAATTTGTTTCATTTGTATTTATGGTTTTGGAGTTATGTTTTGTTTTATTAAATTACTCCATTTACCAAGTTTATTCTCCTGCGCCTGACTTCCCTGCCACCTATACACACGTTTGTGACAGGCGCGCACACTCAGAAGCAAAGCCATTTACATAGCGTTTGCATTTGAATGAAACCAGTTCATTTAGTAAATCTGGCCTGCTGTAATTTTTTTCTCAATTCCATTCTCCGGCCGTTGTATTGGGCAGTTCAACAGTGAGGAATGTCAAAAACTTTGTGCTAGCCAGGAGCAAGAGTACAGGACATCAATAAGCTGCTCCCAAACATTTTAAACCAGCATCAGGAAATTGAATATGTCATAGTTCATGTGGTATTCAATAACATTATGAAGGGCAGCTCAGAACAGCTGAAAATCGATTTTAAAGAACTGATTGGGTCACTACTTGACACCAAATCAAATGTATTTATATAGCCCTTCTTATATCAGCTGATATCTCAAAGTGCTGTACAGAAACCCAGCCTAAAACCCCAAACAGAAAGCAATGCAGGTGTAGAAGCACGGGGGCTAGGAAAAACTCCCTAGAAAGACCAAAACCTAGGAAGAAACCTAGAGAGGAACCAGGCTATGAGGGGTGGCCAGTCCTCTTCTGCTGTGCCGGGTGGAGATTATAACAGAACATGGCCAAGATGTTCAAATGTTCTTAAATGACCAGCATGGTCAAATAATAATAATCACAGTAGTTGTCGAGGGTGCAGCAAGTCAGCACCTCAGGAGTAAATGTCAGTTGGCTTTTCATAGCCGATCATTAAGAGTATCTACTGCTCCTGCTGTCTCTAAAGAGTTGAAAACAGCAGGTCTGGGACAGGTAGCACGTCCGGTGAACAGGTCAGGGTTCCGTAGCAGCAGGCAGAACAGTTGAAACTGGAGCAGCAGCACGGCCAGGTGGACTGAGGACAGCAAGGAGTCATTATGCCAGGTAGTCCTGAGGCATGGTCCTAGGGCTCAGGTCCTCCAAGAGAGAGAAAGAAAGAGAGAAAGAGAGATTTAGAGAGAGCATACTTAAATTCACACAGGACACCGGATAAGACAGGAGAAGTAGTCCAGATATAACAAACTGACCCTAGCCCCCCGACACATAAACTACTGCAGCATAAATACTGGAGTCTGAGACAGGAGGGGCCAGGAGACACTGTGGCCCCATCCGATGATACAGGGCCAAACAGGAAGGATATAACCCCACCCACTTTGCCAAAGCACAGCCCCCACACCACTAGAGGGATATCTTCAACCAGCAACTTACCATCGTTCAAAGCTTAGACTCCATGGTAGTTCTACTAGATGTGTTCAAAGAGATAGGACATACCACTCATTTACATTTACATTTAAGTCATTTAGCAGACGCATACTTCCGTCTCTCAGTTCGAACCGATACCAATAGTTTGGGAATTCCCTCTTTGTTTTACACCAACCCAGGCTAGAAAATATTTCCCACCTTTTCCGTTTCCAGTCCCATTATCTCTCTGCACCTCATTACAGCCACTTGTCTAATTAGCTGAGTGGCTGTTTGTCTCCCTGTGTCTCTGTGTGTAATTATTGTTCTAAATGGCCATCACCAGCCCAGGCTAGTGTAGTGCATCAGTCTGGCTAGCCCAGGCTCAGGCTAATAGCCCCTGCTAGCTAATGACACCATTAGTCCTAACGATAGCACTAGCCGTTAGCAGCTAAACAGGAGTAATCACTGGGGCCGTGCACTGCTGGAAAACCTCTGTTAAAAGGGAAGAGAGGGAGAAGTAAGGAAAATAGGGGTGTTCTAGAGGTGAGCTGAGTGGAGAGAGAGAGAGAGAGAGAGAGAGAGAGAGAGAGAGAGAGAGAGGGTCAGCGCATTAGCAACCCTTTGACTTGGCAGTGTGACACCAATATTGAATTGGTCGCTAAGGTGCCAGTGAAATGTTTTTTTTTTGCTGGTCATGTTTGTTTTTGGTTCATAATTTGTTTATCAAGATTTATTGAAACAGCAAAGGGTATGCAACAATGGGTATGTATGTAACGGATGTGAAATAGCTAGCTAGTTAGCGGTGGTGCGCGCTAAATAGCGTTTCAATCGGTGACGTCACTTGCTCTGAGACCTTGAAGTAGTGGTTCCCCGCGGCTTTTGTGGAGCGACGACTAACGATGCTTCTGTGGGTGACTGTTGTTGATGTGTGCAGAGGGTCCCTGGTTCGCGCCCGGGTATGGACGAGGGGACGGTCTAAAGTTATACTGTTACATGTAGACCAGGTATTGAAAAAGTTTGGTCCGAAGTCTTGGTTGAATCTTTGCGAGGTGCAATTCAATCATTAATTCAAATCAATCATCAATTTCTATGAACATTTCTTAAGGCTTTCCCAAAAGCCTTCCCAATTATATGTTGACTGCAAAGTAGGCCTACCTGACAAAATTATATGATGATGATTTGTATCAATTGCGGGACATTTGTTTTCCAAACTCTGCCATCACATATAGCTTGGTCTCTTGCTAGGTGAAATTAAATTAAAGGATAACTGCACCCTCCAAATGTTTTTTATTTTATTGTTCCCAGGCCTCAAATGTGGTCTCCTGGCATGGTTTCATTAAGCATGGTTGTTTTTCTACAAAAAGTGTGATTTTTTTGAGAGTGAAAACCTGAAATACGAGGAAAACGAGGAAATTGGAAAGAATGTATTTGTGAAAACTGAATTTACCCAAAGATATACAGATTTTACAGGGCCTTACAACTGTAGCTTGACTGTTCGAAACAAAAACACCCTTTTTGAGATGGATTGTTTTGTTTTATTTTATCCCTCCAATGTAAATATGATATTGTCAAGTTAAAATGTAGTTATTTGTGTGTAGAGGGTAGGTCATTATTGGATATAGGTTTTCCTAGACCAGTATTCTTTTCCTTCGGGCCAGTAGCTTTCAGTTGGCACTGGCCTGATGTGCCACTGGCAAATTAATCTGAATGTCAAGGTTTGCAAGGGCATGCTAATTTAAAATATATTTAGTTATTATTAGCCTGTTAAAAGGCAATCTACACACACTAAGAGATGTAGTTTTGCTATGAGTGCCTTGAGAGTTGTATTTCATTGATGTCTTTTAACATGAACAAGATTTGAATCCACGCTTATCGCAGAATTAAACTTAGTAACAGATGAACAGAAGACCAACATTTCTTTGTGACTATTGATGAAAGATGACTACTGTCATCCATTGTTTTTACATATTTTGAAAGGCTTAAAATGACAGAAGAAAATGTACATTTGTGGACAAGCTGGATGTAGTTCCCATAGTGTCCTTTGGAGGGCGTTGTTGCGCTAGCATGCATTACGCTGGTGTGACTGACCTCTCCTGTGGCCTGGCATATTGCTTAAAGGCTGACTAAACACACTGCTGTTATGCGCAAGACTCCACCGGACCACCTTGCAACTTAATGCCTTTAGGTGGTTGTGGGTGTCTGTGTGCATGTTTATTTGCGACACTGCACACAATACTGTACTCGAACACCAGACGACAGGGGGCACATAGTTAACATATGCGTCGCCCGAGAAACAAAAATGACAGATGTATATACTTTTAAGTGTGTGTGTGTGTTACTTGTCTCCCTCTATCCCACCCCAATCCCCCCCCCCCAATCCTTGTGTCCAAACACAATGTATGACAGTGCAATAAGTCTAAAAGCAAAGCACCATCTCTCTCCACACATAATATTCAAAATGCACAGTAGCCTAAGCCCCAGGAAGGCCATAGCAGCAGAAGCACCATCCATGTATTAAAGCCCTCTAATGGAGATGGGAACACAGAGGTCAGAGGTCAGCAGAGGTCAGAGGTCAACAGTTGAGTTGTTGCACTAAAGACAGGTGAGGGAGGGATAAGCAGGCAGAGGTTGGGGACTTTGTAGGTCAGATCGAACCATTCTTCATTCCAGATGGAATTGAGTGTTGGCTGTACTTCTTTTAATTTGGGAAATATGAAGATATGGTATTGTTTTGATGGGGTGAATAGATGTAACTCCAGATATAGGACTAATTGTCAAAGCATGTCTAATCTACGTGTCTTTCTGGTTAGTTTGGTACTGTTTGTGCACTGTTCATTGGGCAGCATGTGATAGGTGTAGTAGCCATGAGGTTCCAGCAGGGGGATTCATGCTCTGTCTGTGAGTCTGTCGGTGTGTCTGTGAGTCTCTTGCCTGTGAGTCTCTTGCCTGTGAGTCTCTTTCAGTCTCTGTGTGTCTGTGAGTCTCTGCCTGTGAGTCTCTGCCTGTGAGTCTCTTTCAGTCTCTGTCTGTCAGTCTGTCTGTGAGTCCGTTTGTGGGATATGCCTGTGGGAGTCTGAACTCCCTATAACTGGTCTCTCTCTCTGACTCTCTTCAACTTCTCTCTCTCTTTAGTACCTTCTTTCTCTTCATCTCACTTTCACTCACTCCGTCTTACTCTTTTTTCATTCTCTGTTTCAATCTCACTCACTCCCTTTCATTCTATCTACCTCACTGTCATTCTGTCTGATTATAATATGTGCATTGTCACAATTTGTATCGCCTGATTCACTTAAAGATATGCCTTAGATTCCTGTTTTTTGGCTGTCTTAAGCTTCTCCATTTATATTCAGAGCTAAAGTTCTCAAAACCCAACGTCAACTGTGCCAATCAGAATAGGTAGAAGTTTCTACCTGAAGCGTGAGAATCTCCAGACTCTCCAGACCTCATCTCCTCACTTCCCACTTCCTCCTGAATCATTTCCCCCTTGAAAAATGGCTCTCGGTTGCTTTTGGGGAAGTGGAGAAGAGACAGGAGAACAGAGAAGGTTCCTCCTGGCACTAAGAGAGGAGAAGAGAGAATACTTTTCTTAAACAACTGACCAAGGGAGAGGGAACTCCTATAGCTCTTTTAGTTAGCTATAGAGAAAAGGGAAGCTATGCTGTGTTCTGAGTCTGACGTTAGACATCACACCTGGGCTGAGAATACTGTGTGGCTCCTCTGTTCCCTACCTGGCTTTGCATTCCCTTGCTCTCGCTGATTTTTGTAAAGATCAGCCAAGGTTCTCGTTCCTAGATGGAATGAGAAATAAATGGAGGAAAGGAGAGAAACAGTTTAGTATGTAGAAACATTTAGAATTGACTCACATGTGTATTATCGTCATGTAAAACGGAGGCTTACTGTATGAGTGGGTTTAGTTAGTCACCCATGTCCTGTGCTGTGCATTCCCCCCTCTTTCTCGCTCTCTTTTCCCTTTTCTCTCTCTCTTCCGGACTTGCTCTGACAGAGCGGTAAGTGTAGCCAGCTCCGCTGTCTTTTCCCTGCAGCTCCTCAGACATTAATCCATTGTGATGACAATCGACCTTGCTGTGAGACATGTGTGTGTGTGTCCAGTATCCCCCCCCCCAAAGCTCATAACCACACAGGTATCACTAGTCTATTCAATGACAATCTCTTCTCCTTGGCTGTCAAAACAGTGGTCATCTGGAGCCCTAAAGACTTGTTTCTCAGTTGGGTGTGTGTGTGTGTGTGTGTGTGTGTGTGTGTGTGTGTGTGTGTGTGTGTGTGTGTGTGTGTGTGTGTGTGTGTGTGTGTGTGTGTGTGTGTGTGTGTGTGTGTGTGTGAGCTCACAGGCTGGATGCTCCTAAGGGGCGGCCAGAGGGGAGGAGTATCATACTCCTGCCTGGGGCTCTCTAACCTTGGCTGGAAGAGAGCTGCACAGCTCCCTGGAGCCTACTGAAGGAGCCAGGGCTTTGTCTCTCCTCCCGCATCCGAGGAGTCTGGTCACTGGGTAAATGCTCTCTGACCCCTAGGCCCCGGCCCAAGGGCTACCAGGCACCCTTTGGAGGGAGGAGCAGAGAGAGACACAAGGGGCCATCTGGTGCCCAGTGGAACACATATCACACACGCACCAGTGGCCCCCAGCTGACCTGCCTGTCACTCTGGCTGTGTGTCTCTGCTTCCCTAACCTCCTCTGTGGGAGAGAATGCCAGGGGCCTGGAGGGGCCAGGGAGGGAGGGATGGAAAGAAAGAAGAATGGATGGAGGGAGAAAGGGAGGTGGAGTTATGGGAAGGATGCACGACCCACACCACGTTCACCTTGACTGGGTCTTCCAGTATAGGGACCTGGGTGCTCGTCTAAAGGGGTAGAAAAGAAAGACAACGGAAAGAGAGAGCAGGTGAGAGTGTGGTGTGTGTGTGTGTGTGTGTGTGTGTGTGTGTGTGTGTGTGTGTGTGTGTGTGTGTGTGTGTGTGTGTGTGTGTGTGTGTGTGTGTGTGTGTGTGTGTGTGTGTGTGTGTGTGTGTGTGTGTGTGTGTGTGTGTGTGTGGACAAACAGACAGGCAGTATAAAAAATAAACACTTATGAAGCCATTAGCTAAAAGTACATTCATTGGTAGCCACAGTTCTTAAAATGTGGCAGGGCTAAACTATTTAAAGGATAGTCCCTAGGCCTTCCTTAATTGTCCTGTTACCCAGTTGGATGGCCTCAAGCACAAACGAGGATACTCAGGGAAGGACGGCTCATAATAATGGCTGGAACGGAGATCAATGGAATGGCGTCAAACACATGGAAACCATGTGGTTGGTATATTTTATACCATTCCACTTATTCCACTCCAGCCAATACCACGAGCCCGTTCAACCAAGTTAAGGTGTCACCAACCTCCTGTGCACTGTGCCTATTGGTGGGGCACTTAAGACAGTGCAGGCATCATCCAAGGGGAAGCAGTTGGAACTGCAGGTTAAGGACATGGGTGCTGCAACCCAGGATGTCATAGACCTTCCTCCTGGCCTGCTGCTCAAAGAATGAGGCCAGACTTCCGAGAGGTACCCTGGTGATCTTAGCACAGGTGTTCACAATGGCTTGGAGGCAGTTCCTGTTCTTAGCAGAGGGATGTGAACCAGCATACTAAGGAGAAACAGAGAACGCTCTCGATGAAAGAACTATAAAAAATTTGCCATATTGATTTGTGTACACTGAATGAGTTCAGTTTCCTGAGGAAGTAATGTCTGGTATGTTTTTTTTGATGATGGCGTCTGTGTTTTGCTCATACTTCAGGGTGTTATTAAAGATGGTACTAGTAAAAAAGAGCTACCCCCCTACTTTTTTCCATTTCCACCTGAAGACATACCCAAATCTAACTGCCTGTAGCTCTGGCCCAGAAGCAAGAATATGCATATTCTTGGTTCCATTTGAAAGAAAACACTCTGAAGTTTGGGTAAATGTGAATTGAATGTAGGAGAATATAACACAATAGATCTGGTTTAGATAATACAATGGAAAAAAACATACGTTTTTTATTTTTATTGGTGTATCATCATCTTTAAAAAAAACATTCAGATAGGATGATGGGGACAATTTCAGTGAAAAATATAAGAGGGCAACAGTACTTGTGCAAAGTTTCAGAATGATAACTTCCAAAATGAGTGTGCTACATGACATTTATCATGAAGTCACCCAGGTGTCCCACACAAATAGCCCAAATGTACCCAAGTGGCCAAATTGGTGAAGGTATACATTTTGAAACAAATAACTATATACAAAATGCCAAAATTGTATTCTAACACCCCCCCCCAAAAAAAGGAGAAAAAAATATTGACAAAAAATATGAAGGAAAAAATATATACATTTACAAAATAACATGGGTAACTATTTACACACTCTCAATATTTGAAAGACCCTCAGTCCTCTATCAAATCAAATGTATTTATATAGCCCTTCTGTAACGGTTTCCTTGAGTTGAAGGAGAGGCGGACCAAAATGCAGCGTGGTTATTATTTATGGTTCTTTAATAAATAAACTATACATGAATAGACTAACAAAACTAAGAAATGTGAAAACCCAAAACAGCCCTATCTGGTGCAAACACAGAGACAGGAACAATCACCCACAAAACTCAACACCAAACAGGCTACCTAAATATGGTTCCCAATCAGAGACAATGACTAACACCTGCCTCTGATTGAGAACCATATCAGGCCAAACATAGAAATAGACAAACTAGACAAGTAACATAGAATGCCCACTCAGATCACACCCTGACCAAACAAAACATAGAAACATACAAAGCAAACTATGGTCAGGGTGTGACACCTTCGTACATCAGCTAATATCTCAAAGTGCTGTACAGAAACCCAGCCTAAAACCCCAAACATCAAGCAATGCAGGTGTAGAAGCACGGTGGCTAGGAAAAACTCCCTAGAAAGGCCAAAACCTAGAAAGAAACCTAGAGAGGAACCAGGCTATGAGGGGTGGCCAGTCCTCTTCTGGCTGTGCCGGGTGGAGATTATAACAGAACATGGCCGAGATTTTCAAACGTTCATAGATGTGTCAAATAATAATAATAATCACAGTAGTTGTAGAGGATGCAACAGGACAGCACCTCAAGAGTAAATATGAACAGTTTAGGGTTCCATAGCCGCAGGCAGAACAGTTAAAACTGGAACAGCAGCAAGGCCAGGTGGACTGGGGACAGCAAGGAGTCATCATGCCAGGTAGTCCTGACGCATGGTCCTAGGGCTCAGGTCCTCCGAGAGAGAAAGAGAGAATTAGAGAGAGCATACTTAAATCCACACAGGACACCGGATAAGACAGAAGAAGTACTCCAGATATAACAAACTGACCCTAGCCCCCCAACACATAAACTACTGCAGCATAAATACTGGAGGCTGAGACAGGAGGGGTCAGGAGACACTGTGGCCCCATCCAATGAGAACCCCGGACAGGGCCAAACAGGAAGGATATAACCTCACCCACTTTGCCAAAGCTCTACACAATATTGTGCTGCTGATGCCAGGTGCCATAGCAGTCTCTTTCTGCTGTTAAGCAGAGGGTCACCAAGCATGTGGCGCAGGTGATGGGGGACTTAATTTTGCAAAGGACACAGCGACGCCTCCATGCTGTGCCCTTTTGGCCCTGAGGCACATCCATGCCTGCAGAAATTAATTTGGGCAGATGAACACCACTTGTGGCAGGAGCTGGATGACCAGCTTCAGTGGGGGATGGACACCTTGGCACTGGGGGCTCCCATTCGGAGTCAGTGTCACTGTGAAAGAAAATGTTCAGTTAGAATAGTTTCACATATGAGCCCTGTATCAACAGGTATAATAAACAGATATATACTGTATATAGAGTACAGGGAACATAAGGTTGAATATATTATTATAGACCTGCTAGATCTACTGTCTCTTTTATTTTATGACATTTCAGCTAGATCTACTGTCTTTATCAGATATTATTACATATTACATATTATTGTCTTTATTTTATTTATTTATCTTTATTAGCTCTGGCCCCCCAATGGTGGAACAAACTCCCTCACGACGCCAGGACAGCGGAGTCAATCACCACCTTCCGGAGACACCTGAAACCCCACCTCTTTCAGGAATACCTAGGATAGGATAAAGTAATCCTTCTCACCCCCCCCCTTGAAAGATTTAGATGCACTATTGTAAAGTGGCTGTTCCACTGGATGTCTTAAGGTGAACGCACCAATTTGTAAGTCGCTCTGGATAAGAGCGTCTGCTAAATGACTTAAATGTAAATGTAAATGTTTATTATATTACAACAGACCAGCTGTATCTACTGTCTCCATTTCACTTTGGCCATTGTTGTGGGCCTGCCCTCCCCTCAACAGCCTCAAATAGGCTATTTCATGTGGGTTGGGTTGGGATGGCAGACACATGCATCTCACATTTCATTACATTACATTTTTATATATTGCTTCTAAAATAAAAAAAAATCACAAATAATATATTATATTATTAATTTCAAACAAGGGCATTAGCATGAGAAGAACTTACCAGTCCAAAACAATGTCCTCTCCGTTCAAAAAATATTCCTCCACTTGGGAATCGCTAACTGAATCGTCCTACAACAATCTCTGTCTCACTTTCCCGATCAATTTATTCTAAAATTGTGTGTACATCTGTATATATAGACTTATAATATTGCTTTCCCTGACTTAGTCGCAATACTGATTGATATACAAACAGCTGAATCTGCGCGTTTACCAAAACAACGCTATGCGTAAAATGCTTTGCTCCTTCCGGTATGAAACTTCAAAAGCGAATGACTCTCTTTACACCGGAGTGTACTACATGGGTTGGTCTTCCAACACATAACCATTGCATATTGCCGTTTAGCTCAGCTCATTGGCTATCTACCCAGCTAGATTCCAAGACGATCAGTGGTCATTGGGTTAAAATACAGTCAATCAACGAAACAGTGGTCATATCATTGGTGCACAGTGATGTCATTACTTGTTGTCTTCAAATCGGTTTCTTTCAGTCAATACGTCCCGCGAAATGGCCCATCATGTTTGGTTGTGTTACAAACAAACCAGTTGATTGCAATGAAACCAAACATGACTGGAAAAGTCACGTTTTGTGTGGGTATTTACCTCGAATGTGTCGTCAAAAATGGAATGAGACGGAATTCACGACACAAGCGGTTCACAAAATGTTTCGTGTTAGGCTATAAAAATGGATTTTATCAAACAAAAGATAATTCATTGTGTAAAAATGAGTATTGAGATTGCAAACAGACAAAGGTCGTCAAAGGTAAACAATTTATTTTAATGCAGTTTGTGATTTTGTTACGCCTGTGCTGGTTGAAATAGTTGTTTTTTATGGGGCTCTATCCTCAGATAATCGCATCGTATTCTTTCGCAGTAAATCTGACAACACAGTTGGATTAGCAAGATTCTAGGCTTTCGATACATGTGAGACACTTGTATTTTCATGAATGTTTATTATGACTATATATGTAGCGATCACCGTATGTTGTGGAATTTCAGCCCACTACCGGGTTCCATGTGCAGAGAGGTTAACTGAACAACCTAAAACACATATCTATGTTTAGCTTTCTTCATGAACCAGAAAATAAATAGTTATTTCTGGTTATTTATCAAAACTTTATCAAAACTCATTGGCTAACTCATTGATGCTACTTTGTAGTATACCCCTCAGCGATTTGCCTGCTGGACTGGACACCTGCAAGACTGAGCAACATTTGTCTTTTCAAAATGGTACTGTATGTGTCTTTTGAAAGTAGTTTCAACCTCTCTAGGCTAGGGGGCGGTATTTTCACATCCGGATGAAAAGCGTGCTCAAAGTAAACTGCCTGCTACTCAAGCCCAAAAGCTAGGATATGCATATTATTAGTAGATATGGATAGACAACACTCTGAGGTTTCTAAAACTGTTTGAATAATGTCTGTGAGTATAACATAACTTATTTTGCAGGTGAAACCCAGAGGACAAACCATCCAGGATTTCTTTCTTTGAGGTGACAGTGTTTTCAATAGTTTTCTATGTGGATCTAGATTTCTAAGGCACTATGTTGCAGTTCCTATTGCTTCCACTAGATGTCAACAGTCTTTAGAAATTGGTTGATGTTTTTCCTTTGAGTAATGATGAAGTAGCCATTTCCTATCTGGGTGGATAGCCAACTGTACTGTTGTGGTTGGGGCGCGCGACCTGAAAGCTCGCTTCACTTAGTTTTTTCCCCTATTAAACGCAGTTTATCCCGTCTTAAATTTGATCAATTATTTACTTTAAAAAATACCTAAAGTTTGATTAGGAAAGTTGTTTGAAATGTTTGGACAAAGTTTACAGGTAACTTATTAGATAATGTGTAGTCATGTCGGGCGAGTTGGAACCTGTTTTTCAGAATCAAACGTGCCAAATAAATGGACATTTTGGAGATATAACGACAGAATTTATTGAACAAAAGGACCATTTGTGATGTTTATGGGACATATTGGGGTGCCAACAGAAGAAGCTCTGATAGGTGAGAATTGTCTGTTAATTGAATGATTAGAATATTCCGCCCTGAAACATATATTGTATGGAATTGATTAGAACGTATACAATCATAATCAATAAATGTGTAGTCCTAGTCAGAATCAGGGTAATATGTCTTTATGGTATTTTAAACACAGACTGTCTGAGCTTGGTGCTGACCTGACTAGAGATTTGGGAGAGAACGGGGAGTACGTCTCAAGGACAAGGCCACTAATCTCTGTCGGCGGGGTAGTGAGACAGACAGTGTGTGCGTAGCAGGACATGTGTGTGCGTATGGTTGTGTGTATGTGTGTGCGTATGGTTGTGTGTATGTGTGGGCGTGAGAAGTCAGTATAAAATTAATTGCTTTGTACTATGCACGCCAGAACGTTCTCTGAATAAACTTTTAATTCGTCTTTGACTAATTATTATTATACCCATGGTCTTACAAACCTCGAAAATTGGCCAGAGCTATTGTTTGTCAGTTATTATCATTGGGATAGAACATTCCCTTGACAACTTGGTCCTTCGAGCCAGATTTTCAATACCTGTTTTCTGTCGTCCCATGGGAGCGCCGAAAACCGTGCACGGACGGATCAGAGATCCGTAAGTTAAAGACCTGGCCTCTGGAAATTGAGGTTCCATTTCAGGCTTGTGGCAAACTGGTACACGACAGAAAGCGGTGACGAAATCCAACCAACATTGAAGAGATAAGATCGGTGATCTTTATTCATTAGTTTGGGGTTCAATTCTAAACTTACAAAAAATAAAGCATTGGTCAAGATAAATGTGAGGGCGGATTTTAACTGTAAAACTAACAGTAAGTAAGATTTGTATCGGGTATACCGTCCATATAATCTAATGTAGAGAAAGTTTAAGACAAAAGTATCTATGTTAGTGTTGACGGCACTGGGTCACAGATCTAATTAAGACATTTCGAAGTACAGTATCTAACAGTACGACCTAAAAGTAAAACTGGTTGAAGTACAGTAGCCTGAAAACGTGATATAGAAGGCGAAATAAAGTAAAATAAATTACGTTAGTCTAGGACTAACGGGAGGGGGTAAGTGAGATTTAAGTATAATAACCGATTATAGAAATACACCCATAGAAAGTGAGAATACATATTAGAAAATAAGCAAAACAGTAATTGAGTAAACATTTTTTATTTATTTCACCTTTATTTAACCAGGTAGGCTAGTTGAGAAAAAGTTCTCATTTACAACTGCAACCTGGCCAAGATAAAGCATAGCAGTGTGAACAGACAACAACAAAGTTACACATGGAGTAAACAATAAAAAAGTCAATAACACAGTAGAAAAAATAAAAAGAGTCTGTATACATTGTGTGCAAAAGGCATGAGGATGGAGGGGAATAATTACAATTTAGCAGATTAACACTGGAGTGATAAATGATCAGATGGTCATGTGCAGGTAGAGATACTGATGTGCAAAAGAGCAGAAAAGTAAATAAATAAAAAACGGAATGGGGATGAGGTAGGTAAATTGGGTGGGCTATTTACCGATGGACTATGTACAGCTGCAGTGATCGGTTAGCTGCTCAGATAGCAGATGTTTAAAGTTGGCGAGGGAGATAAAGGTCTCCAACTTCAGCGATTTTTGAAATTCGTTCCAGTCACAGGCAGCAGAGAACTGGAAGGAAAGGCGGCCAAATGAGGTGTTGGCTTTAGGGATGGTCAGTGAGATACACCTGCTGGAGCTCGTGCTACGGGTGGGTGTTGCCATCGTGACCAGTGAACTGAGATAAGGCGGAGCTTTACCTAGCATGGACTTGTAGATGACCTGGAGCCAGTGGGTGTGGCGATGAATATGTAGCGAGGACCAGCCGACTAGAGCATACAGGTCGCAGTGGTGGGTGGTATAAGGTGCTTTAGTAACAAAACGGATGGCACTGTGATAAACTGCATCCAATTTGCTGAGTAGACTGTTGGAAGCTATTTTGTAGATGACATCGCCGAAGTCGAGGATTGGTAGGATAGTCAGTTTTACTTGGCTAAGTTTGGCGGCGTGAGTGAAGGAGGCTTTGTTGCGGAATAGAAAGCAGACTCTAGATTTGATTTTAGATTGGAGATGTTTGATATGAGTCTGGAAGGAGAGTTTACAGTCTAGCCAGACACCTAGGTACTTATAGATGTCCACATATTCTAGGTCGGAACCATCCAGGGTGGTGATGCTAGTCGGGCGTGCGGGTGCAGGCAGAGAACGGTTGAAAAGCATGCATTTGGTTTTACTAGCGTTTAAGAGCAGTTGGAGGCCACGGAAGGAGTGTTGTATGACATTGAAGCTCGTTTGGAGGTTAGATAGCACAGTGTCCAAGGAAGGGCCAGAAGTATACAGAATGGTGTCGTCTGCGTAGAGGTGGATCAGGGAATCGCCCGCAGCAAGAGCAACATCATTGATATATATACAGAGAAAAGAGTCGGCCCGAGAATTAAACCCTGTGGCACCCCCATAGAGACTGCCAGAGGACCGGACAACATGCTCTCCGATTCGACACACTGAACTCTGTCTGCAAAGTAGTTGGTGAACCAGGCAAGGCAGTAATTAGAAAAACCGAGGCTACTGAGTCTGCCGATAAGAATATGGTTATTGACAGAGTCGAAAGCCTTGGCCAGGTCGATGAAGACGGCTGCACAGTACTGTCTTTTATCGATGGCGGTTATGATATCGTTTAGTACCTTGAGCGTGGCTGAGGTGCACCCGTGACCGGCTCGGAAACCAGATTGCACAGCGGAGAAGGTACAGTGGGATTCGAGATGGTCAATGACCTGTTTGTTGACTTGGCTTTCGAAGACCTTAGATAGGCAGGGCAGGATGGATATAGGTCTGTAGCAGTTTGGGTCAATGGTGACCTCCCCTTTGAAGAGGGGGATGACTGCGGCAGCTTTCCAATCCTTGGGGATCTCAGAATATATGAAAGAGAGATTGAACAGACTGGTATTAGGGGTTGCGACAATGGCGGCGGATAGTTTCCGAAATAGAGGGTCCAGATTGTCAAGACCAGCTGATTTGTACGGGTCTAGGTTTTGCAGCTCTTTCAGAACATCTGCTATCTGGATTTGGGTAAAGGAGAAGCTGGGGAGGCTTGGGCGAGTAGCTGCAGGGGGGGCGGAGCTGTTGGCCGAGGTAGGAGTAGCCAGGAGGAAGGCATGACCAGCCGTTGAGAAATGCTTGTTGAAGTTATCGATTATCATGGATTTATCAGTGGTGACCGTGTTACCTAGCCTCAGTGCAGTGGGCAGCTGGGAGGAGGTGCTCTTGTTCTCCATGGACTTTACAGTGTCCCAGAACTTTTTGGAGTTAGAGCTACAGGATGCAAATTTCTGCTTGAAAAAGCTGGCCTTTGCTTTCCTGACTGACTGCGTGTCAGTCATGGGTGGTAAATCCTCAAAGGAGGTCCCGGAATTAACCAAGGACAAGAGGTATATGCAGTCTGATGAGAAGAGGAATGGGTATTATGAACATGAACAGAGAGAGCAAGCCATAGCCAGGGAGCGGAAAGAAGAGCCAGAACCAAGACAGTCTAACCTTAAAAAGTGATTAGCACCGTATAATAAGCCAGAGCTGAGGGAGGTTCAATCAGATTGGGAAGAGGATCAGTGTCCTCTCATAGAGCTTCCTAATCCTAGAGCAGGCGAAGCTGACCAATCGGATACCTTTACAAGTGTATCGACCCTGGACTCAGAGAGATGTAGCAAGAGCAGTTGAGGGAATAGTACATCCAAAAACAGGAATAAAAGGGTTTAGGAGAGATATGGAGGGACTGACCGAGAGTTTTAAACTAAATACAGGAGAATTGTAAAGGGCTGTCCGACAGATAGTGGGGATAGACCGGGCAGCAGTGAGGAGGAGAACCGGTTTTACTGTGGGCAGGAGATGGGGATCATACAGACAAATTGACACAGCTCTGTAATAATCTTAGGGACTATTACCATAGACATGCAGACTTTTCAAAGATACATGAAGGTAAACAAGGGGATGGGGAAACTGTTAGCCAGTATTTAGAGAGACTGAGAGACGTGTTCAATGCTAATAGTGGACTGGTAGATCCTAGACAGGGAGAGGACGGACCTTACCACCAACAATTAAAAATAGCCTTCTTGAGTGGTATGAAGCCTGATATTTGCCTAATGATAAAAGAGACTCTGATAGGGTGGGGAACAGCCACATTAGCCGAAGTAAAGAGGTATGCTATACACCATGAGCATAATGGCAAGGGTAAGAAAACTAAGAAAGAACAGATAGGAGCAGAACATTTGATCGCCACTCTTGGGGAAATTGCAGGAAAGAGCAGGAAAGATTTTAAAAAGAAAGGGGAAAATAGGGAGAGTAGAAAGTGGAAAGAACCGAGGACAGAAAGTGTTACAACTGAAATAAAACAGGCCACATGGCAGAGGATTGTAAGGCCCCACCAAGGAACAGTAGACAGAGAGTTTTTAAGGAAAGACAGAAGAGGGAACGTAGGGGAATGAGAGAGCGAGAAGAGTCCGAGGATGAGGAAGAACAGGCAGGACTAGATGAGCGGAATTCAGAGAAAGGAGAAAGGAGGACAGGATTTGGCAACCTTATTATACAAGAAGGATATCAGCAGGGGGAAAAAGTCTGTGCGTGTGAGACCTAATAACTTATCAAAAGTCATAATAGTAATTATTCCTAAATTCTGAGTAGGAGATAGAGAGAGTGACAAGGGTCAAGAGAGAGAACCAATTGAGAGAGAGTAAGGAGAAGCCTCGCTGGGGAAACGCTTGGATCTTTAAAGTATGACTATTTTCTCCCAACGCGGGAGACTTTGGTTCGTATCTCAGCCTTGGCACCAATAGACTAAAATTCATTCTGATTGTAATTCAAATACTGATATGTTTTTCCGGGAGAGGTACGGTTAGTTAGTGTTTGTTTAGGATATAAACTGAACGTTTTAATAGCTTGTTTAGGTTAAATTGAAAGACTAATTCATTCTAAATAATAGCGAGTCAATTTTGATGGAATGCATTGTCTTGCCTAATTGGTCCGCTGGAATAACATATTGGGAATGGAGTCGTATTTAAATGACTGAATCATAGAAGAGACAGTTACGCAAGTCTAATGAATTCTACATAATAGGGGAGAGATAATTGCGATAGAGTTGTGCCTATCGAATTGTGTTTTCATTCCTATGGATTGACTGACATACGCTAAAAATTTAGCGAAGTACATGGTACTTTTAAATTTTGGACATTTCATAAAGGGGAAGCCGAAAGAGAAGAGAAAGTTGGAAAGTTTGGTTTCACTCTTACGATAGAATTCAAGCAGAACTCAGTCTGAATAGGGGTTAGATTTTTGCCTAGAGGCAGGAATAGGAGAGTTGGTTGCAGTGTTGCCAACTAATTTTCAGGATAAAGTTGATTTGTTGCTAAATTATGTTGTTATATCATTGCGTGATAACGTAAAACTGCATCATTATGTAGAATACACAATAACGTTACTTAAATTGATTGACAATTGACAGTTGTTCAGGTACAGACTCCCACTCTTTTCTGTACTTCTGGCAGTACAATATTGATCGAGAGATGTTGATTGATGTTGTAAGTTCTGGTCAAGATCAAACCTTCGTGACCAACTATATTCATTGGGTTTGGCTTGTCGAACCCATACTACTGCTGCTGCAGTCAGCCAATAATGATTTGCAATTCGTGCCTGCTGCTGACGTCTCTCACAATGCACTTTTGCAGCCAGGCAATGATGTTGTGACTGAGGGTGTGACAGAGAAAATTGTTTGTGTTATTTAGAGGGAAAATGCGTGCATTATAGCTTTGAGTTACTTTTCAAAAGTTGCTAAAAGTTCTAAATACATTTTTAAAAGTAGCTAAATTTGTCAGGGTAGTCTGAAAAGATGCTAAATCTAGCAACAAAATTGCTAGGTGGGCATCACTGGTTGGTGGTGCACGCTGGGCTATATTTGGCTGTAAGGGACTCAGGTCTGAATAGTTGAATCGTAAAAGTTTTGTGATGGTTTCCGGTTATTGAGTTTTGGTTTGAAACTAATGATTGGAGGGAGCACAATGGAATTATCATTATTATTGGGCTTTGTTTGTAGTCAACGTTTGGATTTCTGAATCGGGGTAGTCTGACAAAGTGTTTTTTCTGGGAAAAGGAGGGTTTCATTGTCATTCTTTGGAAATGTTCTCCGGGGCTGTAATCTTGAAGGGAGCTAGTGAGAGAGGCATGTTGTTACCAAAATTGAAAAGGCTTGGATATGTTTTGTTTGTTTCTAGCCTTTGGGGTTAAGGAGATTTCCATTTTCCCAGAGACACGATATCTTAAAGGGGTACACTCACATATGGAATATTAGAAGTTTTGTTTTCTGAGTTTTATTTAAACACGTGAATTCTTTAGATAAAGGGTTCTGTAAGTTGTATAATATAGTATGGAACATGACTGTAAAAGGGTGGTATGACCTTTGACCTCTATCGTGGCTTTCCGTTGTGGTCTGATCAGCCTCATGGGAGGGCCATTTGGATAATGAATTTAAGGTAATTTGTGATACTGATTTTAAGGTACATTGAGTAATTGATAATTATGAATGAGTTTATAGTTCTTTGACATAGTTGTAATTTGAACCAATGAGAAGAAAGAAATGGCATAGCCCTGGATTAATGGTAGATTTATGTTAAGTATTTAGAACCTAATCCAGGTCATAAGGATAGGGATATATGAAATCTGTGGTGATTTAGGATTATTGATAGGATCGAGATAACCTTAATTAACCTATGTAAGGACTTTAGAGATTGCCACCATGTTTTTTTTTTTAAATCCATGAGTTCAGATAAAGCCAAACAGTGAGACACTTAGTTAATATTTGGAAACAACACATATTTGTTACTGACTGTTATGAGAAAGAGCTACAGACAGATAGGAGAAAGGGCAGACGGAGGAGCCCTCCCCGCACTGCTGAGACCTTGAAGGTTTGGGAGCAGAGAGGAGAAGGTGGGGAAGGGGGTCCAGGAAATTAGCAAGAAAGGAGTGACACAGAATGGGTAGATAACAGTTACTGAGTGGAGACAAAAGGGGAATGAAAGCTTAGTTGGTCTCAGGAACTAAGGTGTTAACTACGGAAACATTGCCCGGAAATTATTCGGCACAACAGGCCGAAATAGTAGCACTGACTAGGGGATGTGAAATAAAAAAGGAGAGAAAGATTACTGTTTACATAGACAAGCACATATACATCTAAGACCATACAAAGCAGCACAGATAACTCTTAAAACCAGTTAGAGATAGGGGGCAGTATTTCCACTTTGGATGAATTGCGTGCCCATAGTGAACTGCATCAAAATCTGTCCTAAATTGCTAATATATGCATATTATTATTAATATTGGATGGAAAACACTCTGAAGTTTCTAAAACCGTTTGAATTATGTCTGTGAGTATAACAGAACTCACAGGGCAGGCAATCTTCCAAACAAGTTTTGAAATGGGGCAACTTTGACGTCATCGCCCCCTCCCTTCCCAACAAGTTATGGATCTGGAAACACTTCCTATGTCTTCCACTAGATGTCCTCATTCAGTAGAAAGTGTAATGGAGCATTTGCTGTGAACTTTGACCTAATGGGAAGGAAAGTAGTTGGTGTCGCAAAAAGGATGCCATTTTGTTGTGGCAAACAAGGAAGTGCTGTTTTTCCTGAAAGCTCTCTGATCCATTGGATGCCTTGCCTCCATTTAAAGGGATATCAACCAGATTCCTTTTCCTATGGCTTCCTCAAGGTGTCAACAGTCTTTATACATAGTTTCAGGCTTTTATTTTGAAAAATGAGCGAGAAAGATAACATCGCGTCAGTGGATAGCCTTTTTGAAATCTGACATGGTGGCTGGATTAACAAGAAGAAAAGCTTTAATTTGGTGTATTGTATTTGCAATTGTATGAAAGTTAAATATTTCTAATAATTTAATGTGAATTTGGCGCTCTGCCATTTCACCGGATGTTGTCAAATCGGTCCCGTTAACGGGATTTGATCCCTAAGGTTAACTACCCCTCTTTTTGTATTTTTCCAGCTGTCTCCCTCCTAGCTCTCTCTCTCGCGCTCTCTCTCTCTCTCTCTCTCTCTCTCGCTCTCTCCTTTGTTGTAGAGGTTGGAGGTGTCAGCGAGGAATAGGCGTGATTGGTGGCATTGAGAATCATCTTGTTCTTAGCTGTTCACAGACAAGGTACACTGAGTATACCAAACACTGGGTTTCACTCCCACCCTTTTCACTCAGATCAGCCTCAATTCATTGGGGCATGGAGGTCTCAAAGTCAAACAGTGAAGAGGCGACTCCGGGATGTGGCCTTCTAGGCAGAGTTCCTATGTCCAGTGGCGGGGTTCTTTTTCCCATCTTAACCTTTTCTTTTTATTGGCAAGTCTGAGATATGACTTTTTCTTTGCAAATCTGCCAAGAAGGTCAGCATCCTGGAGTCATCTCTTCACTGTTAATGTTGAGACTGGTGTTTTGCGGGTACTACTTAATGAAGCTGCCAGTTGAGGACTTGTGAGGTGACTGTTTCTCAAACTAGACACTCTAGTGTACTTGTCCTCTTTCTCAGTTGTGCACCGGGGCCTCCCACTCCTCTTTCTAATCTGGTTAGAGCCAGTTTGCGCTGTTCTGTGAAGGGAGTAGTACACAGCGTTATAGGAGATCTTAAGTTTCTTGGCAATTTCTCACATTGAATAGCCTTAATTTTTCAGAACAAGAATAGACTGACTAAAATAGAGTTGTTTCTGGCCATTTTGAGCCTGTAATCAACAGTTGTAATGCTTCTTTAAGCACAACAGTTTTCAGCTAACATAATTGCAAAAGGTTTTTCTAATGCTCAATTAGCCTTTTAAAATGATCAACTTGGATTAGCTAACACAATCCCTGAGCTGACAAGGTACAAATCTGTCGTTCTGCCCTTGAACAGGCAGTAAACCCACTGTTCCTAGGCCGTCATTGAAAATAAGAATTAGTTCTTAACTGACTTGCCTATTTAAAAAAAAAAAAAAAAAAAAACATGCCATTGGAACAGAGGAGTGATGGTTGCTGATAATGGGCCTCTGTTCTCCTCTGTAGATATTCCATTAAAAAATCTGTTGTTTCAAGCTACAATAGTCATGTTTATGACAGAATTTGTAATCAAGGTATGATTCATTCTGTGTATATGTAATTCTGTATGATTAGTTAGGTATTTAGTAAATAAATAATTAAACCCAATTTTGTATTGCTTATTCAACTTCTTAGCCAGGGTTCGTGAAGATAACCAAGAATTTACAACTTTCAGATGAGACTGAAATAAGGTGACGATTAATATTGACTGCTATTGATGTAAAATATTCCTAGGTCTTTAAGAGCTTATTCGGAAGATAACAGCTCTATAAATATTTCTCGTGGTGCCCCGACTTTCTAGTTAATTACATTTACACGATTAGCTCAATCAGGTAATATTAATTACAGCGAAATGATTTTATAGAATAGCATGTCATATCACTTAATCCGGCATAGCCAAAGACACGACAACTGTATGTTCACTGACAATAGTGTACATTTAAACATTTTACTGTACACCCTGGCATCTTCTCACCTTTTCTGCATGTACCTCCCTTCTGGTGTCCCCCACACACACACACAGTGCCCCTGCTTCAGATCCCCGGGCATCTTCTCCAGCTTCTGTCAGAGCCATGATGTCATAATGAAGAGACACAAAGCCTCTTTAGTACATCCACCCCATCCACCCTCACACATACCTGCACTTCCTGAGCTATATGTTATATGTTATGTTACACTAATATAAGAGTGATATGAGGGAGAATGGAGGGAGCTCAATAGGACTATAGTAGAATAGAAAGGGTTGAGGTTAGGGACCATATATATAGTAGCAGGTTTTCGACTGTCACATTCCCCTATAACAATGACAAGACAGAGGGGGGGTCAAGACTGTAGCGTTTGGCTGTAATCAAAGATCTGGAATCAGATAACATCTTACATTGGTTCCAGGGACCTATAGGGCACAATGTGACCCTGTGACAGTGTGTTAGCCTCGTGGCCTTAGATCACTGGATGCTCCCGGAGATGATTTCACAAGGTCAACCAGAGGTCTGTGTAAATATTACAGGTTGTCAGGGTGCACCCTACAGGGCTAGAATTTATTTTTCAGTGTTTGTGCATATGAGAGAGATAGAGAAAAAGCGAGAGACTAACCCTAGGAGATATCTGAACTCAGTTCAAGCAGAATTACACCAGGGTACTTTCTGTGAAACTACTTCATGTAGACAGGGTGGTTATTTTCTCTTAGAGTGTTTGTTGTTCATGCAGACTGAGTACTTTATACAAAACTAATCTCCAGCGATGAGTCATATGGAACGGGTCAGATGTTAAGGAAGTCTCAACTTGCTCCCAAACGAGTGTGGAGCAGCCTTCATTGTGTTTAGGCATGCCGTTACCGTCCCAGTAAAATAGCATTTGCTTCCCAGTCATCTCAATAGCTCGGCTCTGTCTCAACAGCTTCCTCACGCTCTGATGCACACAACGTCTGTGGCTCTGCAGCACCGCTCGTTAGTCCTCCTCTCCTCCTTTATCTCCTCTCTCTCTCTCTCCCTTGCTCTCTCTCTCTCTGTCTCTCTCCTTTCTGCCTCCGCTACGGGCCCCATTTAGCGCTTCTTACCCCCTCTCTGTGTCATTGTCGATGGGCATGGCTCGGAGACATGGATTCTTGACTTCCAGAGAGAGACAGTGTTACGAATCCCTTTTGGCCCGACAGTCTAGGGGGGATGGTAATGAGACCCGTAACATAACTCATGCAAATTATTATTGTGACAAAGTAAAAGTGTGCACGAAATAACCACGACAACAGAAATCTACCGTCAAACTCTAGGTTTATTTATAAACACACGGTAATGGGGGGAGCAGGAAAAGGGGCTGAGCTGGACCCAAGGAAAGAAACAATAAGCATCCAAAACACCCCTAAGCTAGACTAGCCTACTTTAACAACAGCTAACTAACTAACCAAAAATACAGTGGGTGGTCCGCCCAGTTCTAACTAGTGTATTTAACAAAGTTCACCTACGGGTAGTGTATGCCCATGGGCGACTTGTCTTGGTTTCCACCTTTTCCCACCAGCAAACAAACACAAACACCATAACCAAAAACAATACTAACAGGTGATGACAAAGTGCTATGGAGGTGCTTAAACAAAAGAGAGGTTAAGACAAAAAGCGAGAGTGAAACACAGAGACCTACAGACATGGCATTTACAGAGAGATTGAGCTAGAGATTGCTCTAGAGCAAACAAATGATGGGGTTTTTAAACCATGGGGAAGGAACTGTGATAGGGTAGGAAATAGGAGGAGGTGTGTCTTCTGATTGATGATTGATTGTTGACTGATTGGGGAGTGATGGTTTTCACCTGTGAGGGGAGAAGGAGAGAAAAGAAACACACAGGATACACACACACACAGGTTAACTGTATCCGTAACACTCCCACCCTTAAAAGAGCAACCCTAAGGGTTGCGACTACAGTATTTCAATGAATACTCACAACCAAGCAACAACCTTGCAAAACATACAGAAATAATTTTCACACACGAGACAAAGCATCTGCCAACACATTATCAGAACCCTTTTTGTGGCGGATCTCCAAATTATAATTTTGTACAATCAGCGCCCAACGCATAAGGCGCTGGTTCTGGTTGTACATTCGGTGGAGAAAAACTAAGGGGTTATGATCAGTATATACAATCACGGGTAGGGCACTGGAACCAATATATACTTCAAAGTATTGCAGAGCCAACAACAAAGCAAGAGCTTCTTGTTCTATTGTCGCATAGTTTGTTTGACATTTATTAAATTTACGTGAAAAATAACAAACGGGATGATCCACTCCACTCTTGTCCTGCTGCAGTAGAACAGCACCAGCACCTCTGGCACTAGCATCTACCTCAAGTTTGAACGGTTGTTCAAAATCTGGAGCAGCAAGTACAGGTGTACTACATAAGAGTGCTTTCGCTGATTCAAAAGCTCTCTTACAATCAGGGGACCACACAAATGATCTAGCCGGACTAAGCAAATCGGTCAATGGAGCAACTACCGCAGAGAAATTTTTACAGAAGCTACGGTAGTAGCCAACCATCCCTAAAAAGCGGCGTAGCTCTCGTCTGGTGGTAGGTGCAGGGAATGCAGTTATAGCCAAGACCTTGGCATCAACAGGGCGCACCTGTCCATGGCCAACCTCTTTGCCGAGATAGGTAACAGTAGCCTTCCGAAACTCGCACTTTGCCAAGTTCAGGGTTAGAGAAGCAGCTGCCAACCGTTCACATACTACCCTTAGCGAGTCAACATGATCTGACCACTCAGACGAATAAATCACTAGGTCATCAAGGTATGCACTACAATTAGGAACACCAGCTAATACGGAGTTAACCAGTCGTTGGAAAGTGGCTGGTGCATTTCGCATCCCAAAAGCCATGACTGAGTACTGTAGGAAGTTGTCTGGGGTCACAAAGGCAGAAATCTCAGAAGCATGTGAAGTTAACGGAACCTGCCAGTAACCTTTTAAGAGGTCTAACTTAGTTACATACTTAGCAGCACCAATAGTGTCGATACAGTCGTCCAGTCGGGGTAACGGGAACGAATCTGGCATTGTGACAGAATTTACCTTTCGATAATCCGTACATAACCTGGACGTACCATCAGGTTTAGGAACCAAAATGCAAGGAGAACTCCAAGGGCTTGAACTTGGCTTAGCCAGGTCATTCTCCAACAAATATCTCACCTCATCCCTCATTATCTTCCTCTTGGAAGCGTTGATACGATATGGGTGTTGCTTGATAGGTGTAGCATTTCCAACATTAATGTCATGTTCCAACACATTTGTGCGAGTAGGAACGTCATTAAAGAGACATGGAAAACTGTGTAGTAGCCTCACAATATCATTGGCCTGTCCATCCGTTAAATGAACCAGACCAGATTGGATAGACAGCAGCATTTCTGAGTTGGGCAATCTAACACACTGCTGCTGAGTATTGCGCAACTCCAAGCCATCAACATCATCAATATGACAGTCCACTATCATAGCAGTAGTAGCAGAGGAGACAGCAGTACCTTCCTCTGTTTTTGAACTCTCTACCTGTGTGATGGGTCGGGTGTGGTAAGCTTTCAACATGTTAATGTGACACACACGAGATCGGCGTTGTCTATCAGGAGTTTGAAGCACATAGTCAGTTTCACTTATGTTCTTTTCAATTAAATAAGGACCCGAGAAACGAGCTGACAGTGAAGATCCTGGAACAGGTAATAACACCAGTACTTGGTCACCTGGCTGTAGTGGACGAGAAACAGCCTCTTTATCATAGTGTCTTTTCATGCTCCTCTGTGAGGAAGACAGAGCTTCCTTTGCGAGAGCACAAGCTTGGTGTAGGCGCTCACGAAAGCGACTAACGTAGTCCAACACATTCTCATCTCTGGTACACAACTCTTGGGACAAGAACTGTTCTTTAAGGACTTTCATTGGTCCTCTCACTGTGTGACCAAACACCAGTTCAGCCGGGCTGAAACCTAGGGACTCCTGCACAGTTTCACGAGCAGCAAACAAAACTAGAGGAACTCCCTCATCCCAATCTTTCTCAGATTCCAAACAATATTTACGTAGCATAGACTTCAGTGTCTGATGCCATCTTTCAAGTGCACCCTGAGACTCTGGGTGATAGGCGCTTGACACACGGTGCGTAATTGACAAGGATTTTAACACCTGCCTGAAGATCTTGGATAGGAAATTGGTTCCTTGATCGCTTTGTACCACCCTAGGTAACCCGAATGTCGTGAAGAATTTTATTAAGGCTTTACTCACTACCGGGGCTGTAATCCTTCTCAGAGGAATGGCCTCGGGGTATCTTGTAGCCATACACATTATCGTTAACAAAAACTGGTTACCCGATTTTGTCTTCGGTAACGGTCTGACACAATCAACCACCACATGCTCGAATGGTTCACCTATGACAGGTATGGGACAAAGAGGAGCGGGAGGAATAACCTGATTTGGTTTTCCTGTTATCTGACATGTGTGGCATGTCCGACAGAACTGAGCCACATCTTGTTTTAAACCCGGCCAAAAGAAATGTCGAAGGATCCGATCATAAGTTTTTGTGATTCCTAAATGACCAGACCACTGGTGATCATGAGCAAGGGATAACACATTTTGTCGAAAGGCTGTAGGAATCACTATTTGGTAAACAGCATTCCAATCTCCATCCGCGTCAACATGGGATTTCCATTTACGCATGAGGAGATTACCATCAATGAAGTAAGCCACGTTCTTCTTCTTCACATCTTCCAATGAGACAACACTAGAAAAACATTTAGCAAGCTTGTTGTCAACCTTTTGGTTAGCAATCAGCTGCTCACGAGTGACTGGTAACTGTATTGCATCAGCAATAAGTTCAACGTTCTTTGATTCTTTCCTGGGCTGTTTGTCAGAGGTGATCAGCTTCTCGGAGGTATCACACAATCCATCTTCTTGATCAACCTCTTTGAACAGTACAGTGTTCGACAAATCTATCTCGTCACCCTCTTGTAGTGCCTGAGCACGAGTGACAGCACAAGCGGGGAACACATGTGGATAACTCTGTGCCAGCTCATTAGAGAGAGAGTGGTCACTTTTATCCAATACTTCCAATACGGGTACTACCTTTCCTCCGGCAATATCGTTACCCATTATAAAGGTCACACCTTTCACTGGCAACATAGGACGTACCCCCACTCTGAATATTCCACTGATTAACTCAGAGTGTACTTTCACAAAGTGCAATGGCACTGGGACAAAACCCATTTCGATACCCTGCACTAACACACTGGAACCACAGTATGTATCGTCAGATAAGGGCAACACATCAGACAATATAAACGACTGCGCCGCACCAGTATCTCTAAGGATTTTAACCGGTCGCTGAGACGCTTCGTCATTCGTTAGGGACACAAACCCCTCGAAAATGAATGGTTCATAACTGCGGTCGGGGATTGAGACTTTCAAACTACAGTTACCCTGAGGCACCTGTTTTGTTGCAGACCTCACAACCGTATTTAGAATTAGAGCAACACCTGTTGGTGGCTTGGCACGAAGAGGCATCCCTTGTTTGCGTTTAAGCAGGAAGCAATCATTAATCATATGTCCTACTTTATGACAATAGAAACAGGGACGCTCATTCTTTTGGCGTGCTTGATATACTACTGCTGGCCGACTAGGGCTAAAGGTAGGAAACTCAGTGGCTCTACTCTCAGTTTGAGCCGAAAACACACTCTTGTGCGTCAACACAAACTCGTCTGCCAACACAGACGCTTCTGCCAGGGAGGATACTTTCTGTTCGTTTAGGTAAACTACAATGCGTTCGGGTAAGCAATTTTTAAACTCTTCCAACAAGATTAACTCCCGGAGAGAGTTGAAATCAGTTACCTTACTAGCAGCATGCCATTTATCAAACAGATTTCCCTTGTCTCTAGCAAATTCCACATAAGTCTTACTAGAAGACTTTCTATGAGACCTAAATCTCTGTCGGTATGCCTCAGGCACAAGCTCATAGGCACGAAGAACAGTAGCTTTGACCACTTCATAATTCAAACTGTCCTCCAGAGGTAGCGCTGACAAAACCTCTTGGGCTTTACCAGTTAATTTACACTGAAGTAATAGGCACCATACCTCTTCAGGCCATTTCAATACGCTCAAATACACAAAAATAGGAGTCAACCTCTGACTCTCTGAACAAAGGTACTAAGGCAATCTGCCTACTAATGTCAAACGTGTTTGAGGACACAGCAGGTGAGGACGGCTCACAAACAGGCACAGTAGGACCGGAGGCTAGCCTTGCTGTCTCTGCCTCCAGTTCCATCTGGCGCATTTTGAACTCCAACTGCCTTTGTTCTCTGTCTGCCTCAATTTTACACATCTCCAAATGCCGTTGTTCTCGTTCTTTTTCTGCCTCTATTTTACATATCTCCAACTGGAGAGTCTCTCGCCTAATTTGGGCTCGCTCTTCCACCTCCAGTTGGAACTGTGCTAAATGGACATCCCTCCTGGCATCACCATTTGACAGTGGGGAGAGTGGATCAAAACGGGACAATGTGGGTGGAGCTGTATCCTCGACCTCATTATCAGACACCAATGGGCTTACAGGAGCAGCAACATCCCCTACAGGGGTAGTAGACTCAGGCAGCGGTAACACAAGCACCTGCTCTTCCAACAATACATTTAATACTAGCCGTTTAACCTCCGCCTTAACTAAACTCTGCGGAATCGATACTGAATAATGGTCAGCCAAGGTCATTAAATCAACTCTACGACATTTGTCAAAAACCTCCCACGAAGGGTTATCCAAAAAGGATCTCAAATCAAAAGTAGTCATTTTACACTACTTCACAAGTGCCAAAGAAAATAGCAAACACTAATGCTACTTCAGCTATGACGCTCAACACTGAACTATACCACTACAACAATCTACATGAGCGGCATGGGTGTCAGTTATGACAGATCCCGGATGAGCCCCCACTTATGTTACGAATCCCTTTTGGCCCGACAGTCTAGGGGGGATGGTAATGAGACCCGTAACATAACTCATGCAAATTATTATTGTGACAAAGTAAAAGTGTGCACGAAATAACCACGACAACAGAAATCTACCGTCAAACTCTAGGTTTATTTATAAACACACGGTAATGGGGGGAGCAGGAAAAGGGGCTGAGCTGGACCCAAGGAAAGAAACAATACGCGTCCAAAACACCCCTAAGCTAGACTAGCCTACTTTAACAACAGCTAACTAACTAACCAAAAATACAGTGGGTGGTCCGCCCAGTTCTAACTAGTGTATTTAACAAAGTTCACCTACAGGTAGTGTATGCCCATGGGCGACTTGTCTTGGTTTCCACCTTTTCCCACCAGCAAACAAACACAAACACCATAACCAAAAACAATACTAACAGGTGATGACAAAGTGCTATGGAGGTGCTTAAACAAAAGAGAGGTTAAGACAAAAAGCGAGAGTGAAACACAGAGACCTACAGACATGGCATTTACAGAGAGATTGAGCTAGAGATTGCTCTAGAGCAAACAAATGATGGGGTTTTTAAACCATGGGGAAGGAACTGTGATAGGGTAGGAAATAGGAGGAGGTGTGTCTTCTGATTGATGATTGATTGTTGACTGATTGGGGAGTGATGGTTTTCACCTGTGAGGGGAGAAGGAGAGAAAAGAAACACACAGGATACACACACACACAGGATAACTGTATCCGTAACAGACAGAATAAGAGAGAAAGAAAAGAGGAGGGTGATAAGTAGGGGAGGGTTTAAGGTGGGGGTGAGTTGCGTCTGAGGCCAGGAGGTTGGGGTTAGCGGGGTCGCAAGGGGGTTCTAGCGGGAAAACACAGGTTCCTTGGAGCCCTGGCATGGCCTGGAGTGATATAGATGCTGTCAGCCTTGAGTAGGGCACAAATAAGACCTTTTAGAAAGATAGGACATACCTTGTCTTACCAAGGAGGGAGAAATAGTGTGTGTGATTATCATGCCCTTCAAAAGAAACATGACTAAAACAAACCACAGTATTAGTGTTAAGGAAATACTCACTTCTAGTGGTTAAATGACTAAACGTAAAAAAAAAAATGTAATCTATATTAGCACTTTTTAGAGCATAGTGTTACAAAGGACTGAAGCTGTGAGCTTGAGAGAATGAGTCACACTAAGTGATCAAATAAAATAAAATAAAATGTAATATGTCACATGCGCCGAATACAACAGGTATTGAACAGTATTCTGCTTACTTACAAGCCCTTAATTAATCAACAATGCAGTTGAAGAAATAGAGTTTAGAAAATATTTACGAAATATATATATATTTTTTAAAGTAACACAAAATAACAATAACAAGGATATACACAGGGGGAACTGGTACCGAGTTAATGTGCGGGGGTACGGGTTAGTCGAGGGAATTTGTACATGTAGGTATGGGTAAAGTGACTATGCATAGATAATAAACAGTGAGTAGCAGCAGTGTAAAAACAAAAGGGGGAGTGGGGTGTCAATGTAATTAGTCCACGTGGCCATTTGATTAATCGTTGAGCAGTCTTATGGCTTGGGGGTAGAAGCTGTTTAAGGAGCCTTTTGGACCTAGACTTGGTGCTCTGGTACCACTTTCTGCGTGACACGTGACAAATAAACTTTGATTTGATTTCACCCACCCTTAAACCACTAATGGATCAGCCAAAAAGCAAGGATACACTTTTTCAAAAAACTTCACTCCTACTGTCACAGACTCATCTTTATCCTGACCCTCGGTGCAAGCCTGGGCTCCCGAGAACTTCACCACACCTACCACCTCCGATACTTTGCGCTCATTCACTTCCATTTCTCCTCCTGTCTACAACTCACTCTGCTTACACGTTATACTATTCTTCTTTTAACAAACCATCTCCCCTTTTTAACCGACTCAAGCACACCCTCTTCCTCTCTCTCGCTGCCTCTCTTTTTCCCTACATTCCTCCTCCGTATGCCAAGTATAAGTCTCCTTATGATAACACTGCGCTTCTCCTGACATTCATCTTGTTCTTGACTTGTCAAGGGATACCATTTAACCGGCTGTCACAATCGACATACAATCAGCACAAACCCCTGGGGATGTAGCACTCAACAGTGCATCCCACTTTTAAAGCAGCTGCTTCGTCTTGATGTTCTTCTTTATCAATAGCTACCATAAAGCTCCTCCATTTCAAACAAGCCTGCTCTCATAAACATTAGCGTGAGAGGGTAGAGATCATCAATTCAAATACACTGTGTAATGTATTCCAACGTAATTGTCATGAAAATCCATAAAGAGTTTAATGTGTTATGTTCACCATGTAGCCCTTGTGAATTATTGCTGTGTGTTCCTCTTGACTCACCTTATGTCCTATGGGGACAACCATACCTGCTTCCTGTTATGTTGGCTTATGAACATGAGGAGAGTTGTAGCTAATACACCCTAGCAGTGTAGAAAGAATGTTGCTAGTCACATTCTTTCTACATAACAGTATTCTCTGTTGAACAAGTTCCTCAAGTATCCCATCCATAGCCTGTGCAAGAAATCAACAAAGGTAGGCATATGGTTGTTTTCAAATATGTAATTTAGGCATATCATTGTTTTGAAATATGTAATATTGGCACCGGCAGCCAAACGTATCAACACTTTTTAAATATACATGTCACAATTCCAGATGTGACAATGCAGTCTATTTTATCTGGCAATTGATCCGCTCACTTTACCAGCATTGCTTAGCGTCGACATGAGAAAAATAGACTTGCTTTCTAATTTGAAGCGCATGAAGCTGTTGACGCTCGCAGCCCATCTGTTTTCTCTCATTCACTACCATCATTCTAATTCCATGCATTCTCGTTCACAAGCAAAAAAAAGCTTTTCATTTCATTTGGGCTTTTATTGTCAAAAGCAACCCACTTGTAACACAGCCACCTGGTGCAACCAGGCAATCAATGGTTCAGCGTTCTAAAACTGTTCATCTATTTCTATGGCAGAGCAAGGATAATGTTCCATTTGTTATTTTTGTGTGTTTTTATTGTACTCTGCAGCACAGCAGCATATAATCTATTTTATCTCCAATTTCCACAAAGAAAGGTGACATATATTGACACATAGCTATATGCGCCAGTGGAGGCTGCTGAGGGGAGGACGGATCATAATAATGTCTGGGACAGAGTAAATGGAATGGCATGTGTTTAATGTATTTGATACCATTCCACCTCTTCCGCTCCAACCATTACCATGAGCCCGTCCTCCCCGATTAAGGTGCCACCAACCTCCTGTGACATACGCTACATATTATTGTTTGGTGGGTGGAACATGGCCTTTGTTGAACACCGTTCTGTCATGTGGAATGCAGCCCAGGCAAATGCAATCGAGCAATGCGCCGTGGCATTGATCAAACAATGGTGTTCGATTTCACTCACATACGTTTGCTTGACCGCCCCTCATTTTCGTATTGGAGGAAGAAATACAGAAATAAATAAATGAAATAATATAAATGAAAAACATCAAAGAAGTTGGGGATTCGTTATTTAAATGATTTATTTGTGTGCATTCACTAATCCATTTATTTAGGTACTGCAGCATAGAAGCATTGTGCAGTGAGGCCTCCTGGCTGGCTGTGGCTCGGCTCACCATGCCTCACCACAGAAAACAAAATGTTGGAGAGGTTGTCTCTAAATAGGTCCAAGACAGGGGAGGGAGGGCACGGAGGGAAGAGGAGAGGACGGGAGATTTGGGGATAACGACCACTCTTCCTGGCCCTATACTCACACATACCAGGGCTTTGGAGCTGAAACCCTATCGCATGGTTTTTCCCCAAAATAAAACTGCAAAGCCCCCTTGCCAATGTCCAGATCAGAGGAGCAGTTAAGCAGAGTCACGGACGGGTGGCTCAGTTTGAGTTTTTGGGGGATGGAGGGGTGGGGTACTTTTAAATGTGTGATGCAGACGAGGGCTTGCGTAACATAGGAGATGTTCCCCCTTCTTATTAGGAACTAATTCCTGTTTTTACATGGGTGTAAGTAATCTACAGTAATTGGCAAAACACACACACATACATATATATAGACACACTCAAAACACATACACACAGACTAGCAGTAGTAACGTAATGTTCACCCATGGGCTAAATCCTATTCAAGTGTTGGGGCTGAGGACACAAGGTTGCTAGAGAGTGAAGAGGTTGTGATTTTAGATATTTGAAATTTGAACTTTTAGCCCCCAGTCGTTTAACCCTTTTTAATTGTGTTGGGCTGTTGAAAAAAAAATACATTTGTGCAGCTGTTTTGGTACACATCTGTCCCTAACGTCTGACATCATCATGAACAGCTGGAGACAACTATGACTAAACTGATGCTTGGAATTGAAAAAGAGCTAGTACACTAGGGTTGGTGTCAACAATCTAATCCATTTAGGCTTTAGGGAAATTCCAAATGTTTTTACAAATCCTAATTCAATATAAATTGCATAAATGTTTTCATTATTATTATTCATCTGGATTTTTATTATTTCCCTAAATTGACCCCAACCCTATTGATGATAACTGTGAGCAGGCATGTGCTCTCCTATATTCCGCTCCTCATGGCCCAGTCTTGATTACACATTTAGGGATGAGATCTTGGAGAGGCATTTCCTTGGACTGGGAAAGCACTCACCATTGATTTATGAATAGAGCTTTTGGTCGTTGGATCTGCTAGGGAACACACCCCTAAAGACGGGGAACACAATGAAAAATCACAGTGCTTTCACTCGGTGTCCATCTGCCCGCTACTGAGCCCGCTCAGTGTGTGCCACTTGGCTTAAATCTATCCCATCAGCCATCACAAAAGCCCTGATCCAATTTAAAGGCTGATCGAAGCATGGCCAAGGCCAGGGAGCAGGAGCCAAGTCCCAGTCCAGAATCAACAACCTATTCTCCAAAGATCACAGACGCAGAGGAGGGGGAGAATCAGAAAGTGGCAAATATATTCAAAGAAAGAAACAACAATACAGAAGATAGACAGAGAAGGGAAAGTATGGTTTGAGAGAGGGAAAGAGCCTTGTGAAGCCTTGTCATTTGCTGTAAATATCTACAATCGTCAGTCAGCACTAACCTCATTGTCATGTGAAGAGTGATGTGTATTCACAAATGCATCAGCTGGCATACAGAATCAAACCAAAATTCCCCAAAATACACTCAAATTTATAGGCTCAGTCTCTTAATCACAAATGAAAATGGTTTCATAAATGTTTAATTCAATTCAGTCCCAAACTCCAGAATAAAATCAGAAAATGAGCAAACTTACAAATAATCTAGCTTCATGTTATCCAGAGGTAAACAAATCCTCGGCCAGAGCATCAAGTGAGCAAAACGAGATGGGTGGGGCTAAAGCTTAAGAGTGATGCTGAATGGGTGTCGACAAAGGAGAGCTCTTCACTAGATACCAAAACATTCAATGACCAATTTATCAAAAGTGAGTTTACAAGTTGATCAATTTTCAAAGCAGAATTACTTTTCCATTTTTCCTCATGTGGTGTACGATATACCATTTTGTAGCTCTGAGTCTCTACTTTCATCCAATGTAAAAAACACAATTTCACATTTTGCTACATAAGACCAAAGCCAGGTGGTGAGTCACATATTTTGTTGTGTTATGGATTAAACAGAGACGTTTTATTACTGGCCTACACACAATATCCAATAGTATCTAAGTGGTATTATGTTTTAAAATGGTCGTTTTTTGTGCAAATGAATAAAAAAGGAAAAGCTGAAATGTCTTGAGTCAATAAGTATTCAACCCCGTTGTTATGGCAAGCATAAATAAGTTCAGGAGTAAAAATGTGCTGAACAAGTCACATAAAAAGTTACATGGACTCACTCTGTGTGCAATAAGAAGGGTAACATTACTTTTTTTTTTTTTACCATTTTATGGCTACCTCATCTCTGTAACTGACACATACAATTATTTGTAAGGTCCTTCAGTCGAACAGTGCATTTCAAATACAGATTAAATCGCGAAGACCAGGGAGGATTTCCAATGCCTCGCAAAGAAGGGCACCTATTGGTAGATGGGTAAAAAAAAGCTAACATTGAATATCCCTTTGAGCGTGGTGATGTTATTAAAACAATTGCAGAGTTTAATGGCTGTTATAGGAGAAAACTGAAGATGGATCAACAACATTATAGTTACTCCACAATACTAACCTAATTGACAGAGTGAAAAGAAGGAAGCCTGTACAGAATGAAATATTCCAAAACATGCATCCTGTTAGCAACAAGGCACTAAAGTAATCCTGCAAAAAATGTGGCAAAGCAATTCATTTTTTTGTCCTAAATACAAAGTTTTATGTTTGGGGCAAATCCAATACAACACATTACTGAGTACCACTCTCCATATTCTCAAGCACCCTGGTGGCTGCATCACCAGCATGCTTGTCATCATTAAGGATTGGGGAGTTCTTCAAGATAAAAAATAATGGAATTGAGCTAAGTAAGCTCAGGCAAAATCTTAGAAGAAAACCTGGTTCAGTCTGCTTAACACCAGACAATGAGAAATTAATTCAGCTTTCAGCAGGACAAGAACCTAAAACAGGCCAAATCTACAGTGGAGTTGCTTACCAAGAAGACAGTGAATATTCCTGCTTGGAAATCTATGGCAAGACCTGAAAATGGTTGTCTAGCAAACAATTTTATAGCGTTTTAAGAATTTTGAAAATAATAAATGGGCAAATGTTGCACAAACCAGCTTTGAAAAGCTCTTAGAGACTTACCCAGAAAGACGGACAGCAGTAATCGCTGCCAAAGGTGCTTATACAAAGTATTGACTCAGAGATGTAGATAGTTATGTAAATTAGATATTTCTGTATAATTTTTCAATAAATTTCCCAAAAAATATTTAATCCATTTTGAATTCAGTCTGTAACACAACAAAATGTGGAATGAGTCAATGTGTATGAAAACTTTCTGAAGGCACTGTATCTCTAGCAGCTGATCTCTCATCAGCAGTAGCAATTTTAACATTATTGTGAACATGTGAATGGGGAAAGCTGATCTGAGAGTAGCGCGGCCTTTCTATCGATCTTGTCGATACACATGCTCCAATGTTGCACTTGTGAAAGTTCTCCCTACTTGGTGTTTTGGTAAAAAGCATGAGTTCTTCGGTCGTTATGGCAACAATGCATTGCTAAAACAACATAAACTTAATTTCCATCGCTATCGGAAAACCGGGCCCAGTTTGTATGGTTCAGTATAATAATCCAAAAGGAAAGAAGTCCCACAGAACAAAACCACAACAGGACTTGTAAATAACCTTCCAAGCTTTGGTCTTTAGTAGCATAAGGCCCTAAATGATTGATACAGTGGCTTGCAAAAGTATTCACCCACCTTGAATTTTTCATATTTTAATGCCTTACAACCTGGAATTAACTTCTAATGACTGGGGGCAGTATTGAGTAGCTTGGATGAATAAGGTGCCCAGAGGTGCCCAGATGAAACTGCCTGCTACTCAGTCCCAGTTGCTAATATATGCATATTATTAGTATATTTGGATTGAAAACACTCTGAAGTTTCTAAAACTGTTTGAATGATGTATGTGAGTATAACAGAATCATGTGGCAGGCCTGAGAAACCTGAGAAAAAATCCAACCAGGAAGTGGGAAATCTGAGGTTGGTCGTATTCCCTATTGAAGATACAGTGGGATATTGATCATGTTGCACTTCCACTAGATATCAACAGTCTTTAGAACCTTGTTTGATGCTTCTACTGTGAATTGTGGGCGAATGAGAGGGGAATGAGTCAGAGGTCTGCCAGAATGCCTTGAGCTCGTGACGCTCGTTCATGTGAGAGTGAGCTCTGTTCCATTGCTTTTCTACAGACAAAGGAATTCTCCGTCTGGAACATTATTGAGGATTTATGTTAAAAACATCCTAAAGATTGATTCTATACATCGTTTGACATGTTTCTACGGACTGTAATGGAACTTTTTGACATTTGGTCTGCTCCTAGTTTGGATTTGTTTACCAAACGTGCTAACAAAAGAAGCTATTTGGGTATAAATGATGGACATTATCGAACAAAACAAACATTTATTGTGGAACTGAGGTTCATGGGAGTGCATTCTGATGAAGATCATCAAAGGTAAGTGAATATTTATAATGTTATTTCTGACTTCTGTTGACTGCACAGTATGGGGGATATCTTTTTGGCCTGTTTGGGCTCTGAGCGTCATACTCAGATTATTGCATGGTTTGCTTTTTCAGTAAAGCTTTTTTGAAATCTGACACAGCAGTTGCATTAAGGAGAAGTGTATCTAAAGTTCCATGTATAACAATTGTATTTTCATCAACATTTATGATGAGTATTTCTGTAAATTGATGTGGCTCTCTGCAAAATCAGCGGGTGTTTTTGGAACTACTGAACATATCTCGCCAATGTATACTGAGATTTTTTGATATAAATATGAACTTTATCGAACAAAACATACATGTATTGTGTAACATGAAGTCCTATGAGTGTCATCTGATGAAGATCATCAAAGGTTTGTGATTAATTCTATCTCTATTTCTGATTTTTGTGACTCCTCTTTTTGGTTGGAAAAATGGCTGTGTTTTTCTGTGACTTGGCTCTGACCTAACAATCGTTTGTGGTGCTTTCGCCGTAAAGCATTTTTGAAATCGGACACTGTGGTGGAATTAACAACAAGTGTATCTGTAAAATGGTGTGAAATACTTGTATGTCTGGGAAATTTTAATCATGGGATTTCTGTTATTTTGAATTTGGCGCCCTGCACTTTCACTGGTTGTTGTCATATCGATCCCGTTAGTGGGATCTCAGCCCTAAGAAGTTTTAAAATAGATTTTTGGGGGGTTTGTATTATTTGATGTACACAACATAACTACCATTTTGAAGATGCAAAATATCTTTATTGTGAAACAAACAAGAAAAATACAAAAAATATTTAAACTTGAGCGTGAATCACTATTCTCCCACCTAAAGTCAATTCTTTGTCGAGCCACCTTTTGCAGCAGTTACAGCTGAAAGTCTCTTGAGGTATGTCTCTATATGCTTGGCACATCTAGCCACTGGCATTTTTGCCCATTCTTCAAGGCAAAACTGCTCCAGCTTCTTCAAGTTGGTGTGCAAAAATCTTTAAGTCATAGCACAGATTCTCAATTGGATTGAGGTCTGGGCTTTGACTAGGCAATTCCAAGACATTTAAATGTTTCCCCTTCAACCACTCGAGTGTTGCTTTAGCAGTATGCTTAGGGTCATTGTCCTGCTGGAAGGTGAACCTCCGTCCCAGTCTCAAATCTCCAGAAGACTGAAACAGGTTTCCCTCAAGACTTTCCCTGTATTTAGCGCCATCCAACATTCCATCAATTCTGACCAGTTTCCCAATCCCTGCCGATGAAAAACATCCTCACAGCATGATGCTGCCAACACCCTAATTAATTGTGGGGATGCTGTACTCGGGGTGAAGGGTCCCAGTTACACAATAAATGTTTGTTTTGTTTGATAAAGTCCCTCTTTATATCCCAAGTACTCAGTTTTGTTGGCGCGTTTTGTTCAGTAATCCACTGGCTCAAAGGCATTCAAAACATGCAGATGAATACATCCTAATAGTACCGGTAAAGTTAGTCGAAACATGTCAAACGATGTTTATAATTAATCTTCAGGTTGTGAATTGTCTAAATAATCGATAATATTTAAACCGGACAATAGCGTTTAAAATAGAAAGGAAAAACAACAAAGGGGAGGCACTCGGTCATGCACGCAAATGAGCACTGCATGATTCTACAGTCCACTGACAGAAAGGTCTCATTCGTCTTCATTTTTCAGAAAACAAGCCTGAAACAATGTCTAAAGACTGTTGACATCTAGTGGAAGCCATAGAAACTTCAATATGGATCCCAACCTATTAGATACTCTATAGGCATTCAATTGAAAATACCCACAGCAAAATCATTCCACTTCCTGGATGGATTTTCCTCAGGTTTTTGCCTGCCATATCAGCTCTGTTAGATTCACATACATTATTTTAACAGGTTTGGAAGTGTTTTCTATCCATATCTACCAATTATATGCATATCCTAGTTTCTGAGCCTGAGTAACAGGCAGTTTACTTTGGGCACCCTTCTCATCCAGACGTCGAAATACTGCCCCCAATCCATACAAAGTTTTAAACAATTTAACCTGTTGCTTCTACTCGGGACGCTTGCGTCCCAACTAGAGCTCTGGAAATGCAAATGCGATATGCTAAATGCTAATAGTATTAGTTAAAACTCAAAAGTTCATTAAAATACACATGCAGGGTATCGAATTAAAGCTACACTCGTTGTGAATCCAGGCAACAAGTCAGATTTTTAAAATGCTTTTCGGCGAAAGCATGAGAAGCTATTATCTGATAGCATGCAACACCCCAAAAGACCCACAGGGGACGTAAACAAAATAATTAGCATTTCGGCGTTACACAAACCGCACAATAAAATAGAAAACATTCATTACCTTTCACCATCTTCTTTGTTGGCACTCCTAGATGTCCCATAAACACTATTTGGGTCTTTATTTCGATTAAATCGGTCCATATAAAGCCTAGATATCGTTATATGTAGACTGTGTGATAAACGAAAAAAGCATCGTTTCAAAACGTAACGTCATTTTTTAAAATTCAAAAAGTCGACGATAAACTTTCACAAAACACTTCGAAATACGTTTGTAATGCAACTTTAGGTATTAGTAAACGTCAATAAGCGATAAAATTCATCAGGAGGCGATGTAAAGATCATTAGCTGTCCGTCTGGAAAAATGTCCGGCTAGAAACTCAACGAAAATATCCGGTCCTAGACCGGATTAGATACGGTGTCCTGTATGTGTTTGACCAAGAAAAAACTCGAAGGGAAATGACAAGACTCTAGACACCCTGTGGAAGCTGTAGGTACTGCAACCTCAGTCAATTAATTGTGGTTCACGTTTATCAATGGGTTCAAGTAGCGCATGGATATATTTTCCCCATTTTCAGTGATCAGTTTTTCCTGTGCTTTTCGATGTAAATGCCGTTCTGGTAAAGCCACAGCAGTGATTTAACCAGTTTTTTAAACGTCTGAGTGTTTTCTATCCACACAGACTAAGCAAATGCATATACTATATTCCTGGCATGAGTAGCAGGGCGCTGAAATGTTGCGCGATTTTTAACAGAATGTTCAAAAAAGTAGAGGGTCGACTGAAGAGATTAAAGGCAATGCTACCGAATACTAATTGAGTGTATGCAAACTTCTGACCTACTGGGAATGTGATGAAAGAAATAAAAGCTGAAATAAATAATTCTTTCTACTATTTTTCTGGCATTTAACATTCTTAAAATAAAGTGGTGATCCTAACTGACCTAAGACATGGAATTCTTACTTGGATTAAATGTCAGTATTCTGCCCTTGAGTTGCGTTCCCATGCAAAACTAGACAGATAGCTAACAACTAAGTCTTCAATAAAACTCCCAAGGCGTGACTTTTCTTGAATGAATATATTGTAAACGTTTATGTTGTGAAACTGCAAAATACAGAAAAGAATATACTTTAGTGTTCAATTCACACCGACATACTGTAGCTGTACATTAAACATTTGAAGTTGCATAAATACAAAGCACGCGCTAAGGTACCATGCATCTGGCATGATGCCAAACCATATAGCTAATTGTTAACCATATGGTAATTGGCTCCTTTCATTACTCTAATAATGTATAACCATCTATGTAGAATAACAAAGCATATTACACTAGAAACAGTAACAAAACTACAGTATTGTATATTTTACAATTCGTTTGCATGACGCATGAGCAAAGTAATACAGCTAACGACATACATTAAAGGCATTGCAATTTGTGAGTAAATGCAACCAACATTGATATGTAAGCAACTCTATCAATAACAAGATTATCATCATTAGCTAAATGCTTGAATCGAACTTACAAACAAATATTTTTCCGAGGCTGAAGCGTGACAAGAAATAACTACATTGAAAGACCTGCACCGTAGCGTTGTTTGTAGCTGCTTCTATGCGTGCAAAACAAATTCTGTACTTCCTGTTTGCGTCGTCTTTCTAAGTACCAGAAAGTGCCACTAGGGGGCAAATAACACCATTGAACACAATGAAAATCCAATTTAGCCATTGTAATAAAATAATCTGTTACCTTCTAACAGGATGGCAGCACACTCCCCGCCTGGTATAATGAAATTGTGCCACTATGAAATAAAACATATCAAGAAACAAATAATGTCCTTTCTATTTTTATCTTTTGTCTCTAGGATGCTTCAGAAAGAAGAAGAACAATCTCTGAGATTGGTCTCAGAAACACCTTAGCAGCTCCTTGCTTGACAATTTTTAGTTCTACTTTCCTAACCTTTTTGTCAGTACTGGGAAAGGTTTTTACCACAAGCCCGACTGGCCAGTCATTTCTGTGTGCCTGACTGTCTTTCAATAAGACAACATCTCCCACTTTTACATTTGGCTTTTCTGCTGTCCATTTTCTGCATCTCTGCAGCGTTGTCAGGTACTCCTGTCTCCACCTTTTCCAAAAGGTGTCAGCGAGACACTGGACTTGCTTCCACTGTTTCCATTTCTCATCTTTTTCTGTTGGAAGAGGGACATCCCACTCACTCTGATCAGAAGAGAGTTCTCTGATTAAGGCTTTACCTTGCATTGTTATTGGAGCCACGAACCCAAGGGGGTCATAAAGACTATTCACTGTGGACAGGATGCCTCTCCGAGTAAAAGGCTTCTCATTGTGGGACACCTGGAATGAGAAGCTGTCTGTTTCCAGGTTCCAGGAAAGTCCCAGACTCCGTTGAAAGGGGAGAGGATCCACTCCTAGGTCCAGATATTTTAAGTCTTTTGCAAGGTCCTCCATAGGGAAGGCTTCCATAACTGTTTTGCTATTGGATGCAATCTTGTGTAGTTTCATGTTGGACTCCGCCAACATTGCTTGTGTTTTTCTTAGAATATTGATAGCTTCTTCTGTAGTAGCTACTGATGTCAGACCATCATCGACGTAGAAGTTCCTCACTACATATTGCTTGGGTTCTGACCCGTGTTCCTTCTCACCCTGTAGCGCTGCTCGTCTCATGCAGTAGATGGCTACGGCTGGTGAAGGGCTGTTCCCAAATACATGGACTTTCATCCTGTACTCAGTTATGTTTCTATCTGGGTTGTTGTCTTCATACCAGAGAAACCTTAAGTAATCTCTGTGATCCTCACGTACACCAAAACAGTAAAACATTTGTTGCACATCTGCTGTTAGTGCAATGCAATCCTTGCGGAAACGCATTAGGACACCCAAGAGTGTGTTGTTTAAGTCTGGACCACTGAGCAGAACATCTTTAAGTGACACGCCTTGACACTTAGCACTGGAGTCAAATACTACTCGTATTTGTTCAGGCTTTTGTGGATGGTAAACATCAAATATGGGCAGATACCAACGTTCTTCGTCTCCCTCTAGTGGCTGTGAAGGTTCGGCTTGGTCGTTATCCAGCATCTTTTGCATGAAGTCAATAAAATGACGCTTCATGTCAGGCTTTTTGTCTAAAGTCCTGCAAAGTGATGTGAGACGGTTCATGGCCTGCTCCCTGTTATTAGGAAGGCGACGTCTAGTGGGGCGAAAGGGTAGTGGAGCCACCCAGTTGTTTCCATCATCCTGGAAAACCTGTTTGTCCATAATGTCCAAGAAGGCTTTGTCCTCCACTGATGGTGCTGGTTTATCATCGTCTTGTGTTTTGTCGAACACGGAACATCCCAGGCTGTCTGTGTTCACAGTTGTGTTTGGATCTCTCGAGTGCACTGTAGAGGGAGAGATGTGTTTCTGAGCTACGCTGTTGTAGTTCTCTTTTACCTGGATGATGTCAGGGCAAGGGCTCAGATAGGATGTGCGACCATTTTGAAGTATGTTTGTCCTGAACACATTAACATTGGCTGGTCGGTGAGCCGTTCCCAGACAGACCTCACCCACAATGACCCACCCGAGGTCGAGTCGCTGTGCATAAGGAGTGTCGTGGGGCCCATTGATTTGCTCTCATACCTTGTGTACCCTTAAGATGTCTCGTCCTAAGAGCAGGAGGATGGGAGCGTCTGGGTCCACAGCTGGAATTCTGTCCATAACTGGTTGCAGATGGGGATGATGATACGCAATGTCGGGGGAGGGAATCTCCATCCTATCGTCTGGCATCATATCACACTCTATCAGAGTACGGAGAGTGAGCTGCATGTGTCCATCTATAGACTCCACCATAAAGTTGACGGCTCTCCTGCCTGAAGTCTCTGTTACCCCAGAACACGTCTTCATGGTGTATGGAGCAGAGTTGTCATTGATGTTGAAGAGACTGAAAAACTCTGTCTTGGCCAGAGATTTGTTACTCTGTTCATCAAGCACTACATACATTTTGACAGCTTTCTCTCTTTTCCCAGCCGGATAAGCTTTGACTAGGCATATTTTTGAACATGATCTTGGATTGACTGCCTCACTACAGATCTCTGTACACTTTGAGGTGACAGATAGAAGAGCATCGTCACCTTGCTCCCCGCCATGCTCTGTCTCTGCTGTAGCGGTGTCTGTATTTGTAGGGGCTGGGCCTGGATGCAGAGCAGCAAGATGCCTGTCGCTGTCGCACTCAGAGCACTTGATTGAAACCTTACAGTCTTTAGCTCTGTGCTGAGTTGACCCACAACATCGGAAACAAATGCCATTGTCTTTGAGATATGATTTGCGCTCATCTAGAGTTTTGTATCTAAACCCACGACACTTTTTAAGAGGATGAGGCTTGTTATGTATTGGGCAGTGACGGTCAGGGTTTTCAACCTTTGTCTTACTGGGTTTGGTTTGGTGGTCTGAGGCCTCAGATGACACATCTGTCTTGTATACAGTCACAGGTGTCTTGCTGATGTACCTGGCAGGTTTCTCACTTTGCATGGACACCTGGTTAGTTGAGGTGTAGAGGGTGAAGCTGGGGTCATTTCTAATTTTCGCCTGGTTCCTGATGAATCTCAAGAAGAACGAGAATGGTGGGAATGCTACCCGATAGTCCTCCTTATATTTGGATCCCTGTGCTATCCATTTTTCTTGTAAACTGAATGGAAGTTTCTCTACAATAGGGTTTCCCCCCCGAGATGTGTCCAGATAAGCGAGGCCTGGAAGGTACCCTTCTACTTTAGCACACTCCAGTTCGAGAAGAATGTCACCTAGTTCTCTTAGTTTGTGATTGTCTTTGTTAGCCAGTTTTGGAAAATCATAAATTTTCTTCAACAGTGCATTCTCGATCACTTCGGGTGTACCATAGCACTCTTCTAGTCGTTGCCAGACCATGTTAAGTCCTGCTGTTGCGTTGAAAATATGGACAGATCTAATTCTGTTTGCTTGCTCAGATGACTCTGCCCCTAGCCACTTGGTAATTAGATCTAACTCGTCCCTGGCTGATAAATTCAAGTCTCTGGTCGCATTGAGAAAGGATGCTTTCCATGCCCAATAATTTTCAGGGCGATCATCAAACTTCAGGAGTCCGGAACTCACGATCTCACGTCGTAGGAGGTACTTGATGAGGTCTGGTGCCACTTGTGACTCAGGGAAGTTGTGTGTGTGTGACTGGAAGTGGGCTTGCTTTCCATTTCCACCATGCTGCTGTTCATTTCTTTTGAACGGAGAGTCTCTGCTCATGTTCTGTTGTTTGCTACTTACTGGATTATGGCATGTAGCTGGGTCAACACTAACCTCTTGTTTCTCCACTTCAAATGGAAGTTCAGCAAAGTAGGGCCTAGCATGTTGTTGCACATACTCACATGTACGTTGGACTGGACTTAAAGGGCTGTGTCCCTGTGTCTAGTTCTTTGCGAAGCTCTCTGCGTTCTGATCCTACAGCTTCTTCAAAGGCTGCAGCTTCAGCCAACGCAGCAGCAGCTGCTCTCTCAACTTGGAGAACATATAAAGTTGCCTCGAGGTCAGCTTTTTGCTTCATCACAGAAGCTTCCTTCTCAGCATAGGGGACTTGTGCACGTGCTGCGTCTGCCTTGGCGCGTGCTTTGACGGCTGCAGAACTCGCCGTTGAGGATCTGCTTGACTGTTTTGATGACCTTGATCTTGTAGATTGAGACTTGGTCCCAATGTGCTGAAGAGGCTCTTCCATCTCTCTGTTGAACACCTGGCTCTGGTTGTTGCATCGTAGACTGCTGGTTTTCCCTAGGATAAGAGGCTTTGTTGGCTGATGAACGTAGAAACATAACCACCGTGTGCAGTTATTCTTGTGCTTGAGCCCGCTGTGATGATGTTTTTTCACTATTCTGCCCTTGAGTTGCGTTCCCATGCAAAACTAGACAGATAGCTAACAACTAAGTCTTCAATAAAACTCCCAAGGCGTGACTTTTCTTGAATGAATATATTGTAAACGTTTATGTTGTGAAACTGCAAAATACAGAAAAGAATATACTTTAGTGTTCAATTCACACCGACATACTGTAGCTGTACATTAAACATTTGAAGTTGCATAAATACAAAGCACGCGCTAAGGTACCATGCATCTTGCATGATGCCAAACCATATAGCTAATTGTTAACCATATGGTAATTGGCTCCTTTCATTACTCTAATAATGTATAACCATCTATGTAGGATAACAAAGCATATTACACTAGAAACAGTAACAAAACTACAGTATTGTATATTTTACAATTCGTTTGCATGACGCATGAGCAAAGTAATACAGCTAACGACATACATTAAAGGCATTGCAATTTGTGAGTAAATGCAACCAACATTGATATGTAAGCAACTCTATCAATAACAAGATTATCATCATTAGCTAAATGCTTGAATCAAACTTACAAACAAATATTTTTCCAAGGCTGAAGCGTGACAAGAAATAACTACATTGAAAGACCTGCACCTTAGCGTTGTTTGTAGCTGCTTCTATGCCTGCAAAACAAATTCTGTACTTCCTGTTTGCGTCGTCTTTCTAAGTACCAGAAAGCGCCACTAGGGGGCAAATAACACCATTGAACACAATGAAAATCCAATTTAACCATTGTAATAAAATAATCTGTTACCTTCTAACAGGAT